>NC_136069.1:271340068-271377568 GCF_964261635.1 Lissotriton helveticus
CTAAAATGCTTCGTGAGCCAAGTTTAGAGGCAAATCGAAAAATACTGCTAATAGACCGCAGCATTTTTAGCCTAACTGAGTCAAATTCAGGGGTCCAAGCCCCACTATCATTATATGTAATACCTAGATAACAGAAGGACTTGACATGAGTCAATTTTTCTTTATCCAGGAAAAAGGAATGCTTAGACTGCTTTACTGCCTGGCCACATGACATGACATATGTCTTAGCTTTGTTCACTCGAAGCCTCCGGCCTTGGATAAACTGCATAAATTTGTCAATTAAACGCTGGAGGCCAATTTGTGTTCGAGATAAGAGTACCGCGTCATCCGCATAAAGTAACAACGGGACGGGTTTGCCACTGATCAGAGGGGCATCTGCTGGGATGTCCACCAAGGAACGGTCGACATCGTTGATAAAAAGAGAAAATAAAAGCGGGGCCAAAACGCATCCCTGGCGTATGCCCCGAGATACTTTAAAGAACGGGGTACATTCACCTAGGGTACCATAGCGGACTTTACAGGAGAGTTTTTCATAAAGTCTGGCTAAGAAATGAACGATTTCCCTCGGTGCCCCAGCATCAAGCAAAACCTCCCAAAGAATAGCGTGGTTAACCAAATCAAATGCGCTACTCAAATCAGCAAAACATAAAAAAAGGTTACCATTTTTCGCCACAGTGTATTTATTAATTAAAAGGTCCAAATTAACACATTGCTCCAGTGTGCCCAAACCTTTCCGGAAGCCATATTGGACTCTAGTTAAAATATTAGAATCAGTAGCCCAATCTTCTAGCCTTTTGAGCAAAATCCTACTCATTACTTTTACAGAGGCGTCCAATAATGAAATTGGCCGATAGTTGGAGGCCTCTGATTTGTTACCTTTCTTGTGTAAAGGGACAATAACCGATTGACCCCAGGTAGGAGGGAAATTAGTTTCTGCCGCACAGTTAAAAATCCTCGCCAAGATGGGAGCCCACAACACTGGTTCATCTTTGTATAAATCAAGCGGGACCCCATCAGGGCCAGGGGCCTTGCCTCCCTTACTAATGGAAATTCCCTCATGGCTTTCCTCTAATGTTATACCCAACGGGAGGGGTAACCAGGGGGTAGACTCAGGTGGCAATGGCGCAAGGGATAACCCTTCTGGATTAAAGATGTTTGAGAAGTGACTAACCCAATCGCTGCATGCCACATAGGATGTTAGTTCTGGTACATCTTCTTTATTGAGAAAAGAGCTGTTAATTGTATCCCAATAAAGTTTGCTATTTTTGGTCTCGGCTGCTTCCTTCAGCTTTTCCCACGCTTCAGACTGCAGTACTTTTTTCCTATTGGTAACTGCTGTTCTGTATCTGGTCCTAAAATATTGTATGTCCTCTTTAACGCGTGGTTTAGTACCTAAAGCTTTCTTTAAGTCTCTAAGGGCGATTATACAGGTTTTATCAAACCACCCCCGCTTTAGACCACTATTGGGTGACGGGGCCTTAGAAAAAATGCCATCAATGATGCTGTTCATAGAGACAAAATGGACTAGTAAGCAACCTGGGTCACAATCATTGTCCAGACAAGAACTGATTTGGTTCTTACATCTGGTAACGACCTCCTTCTGCTTAACCTTAGAATTTGAACCAGTCCATTTAATCCTTAGGCCCTTCGGTCTTATGGGCACTAAGTTAGTAGAGCATTTTTCACCTGGATCTATCGTGGTACCATGCCCTAGGAGGGTTACACGAATGCTATTATGGTCACTGAGACTTTCTTCTTGTACATGCAAGTTGGTATAGTCTCCACTACTAGATATAAGGATATGATCTATGAATGACCCTGCATTTCTTCCTGTAAATGTAGGACATGACATTGCCTGATTATTTATATTACATTTTAGCAGGGTCAAGTCTAGAGTGATTAACATATTATTTAGTATAGTACCATAACTACAATGTTGGAAGTGAGGCGAATCCACCCTCGTTCCCCGACCCCCCCATTGACTACTCATGGCCACTCCAAAGCCACACATATTCCCATTAAGCAAATTACAAGGCTGCAGATTAAAATCCCCTGCCCAAACAACCTCAGCCTTTCTTTTCGAAAAACCCATGGCTTTAACAATTTCCTTTTCTAAAGGCGGTAGGATATCTCCTCTGGTGGCATCAAAAATATTGTTGTAGAAATTTACTACAACTAAATCAATGCCCTTCTTACACTCCACCCTTATTACTTGACTGTGAGTCCCAACTGTCGTGCTACTTTTGACCGTACAATCGTGCAACTTGGTGGACAAAAGCAACAAAAGACCCCCCTTAGCCCTGCCCGAGCTAGATTTAGTCGCTTTAAGGCAGTGGGATGCGTACCCTTCAATATTAATAAGGTCCAGACACCACGTTTCCTGCAACAAAATTAGGTCAAAACCCTCCTCAATAAATCTAGACCAGAAGGGCGTACCTATTTTACTGGCTAAGCCAGCGATGTTCCAGGAAATAAATGAAAGTCCTGCTTGTTTACCAGGGTCACCAATCCTCAACTCTGGCTCTATTGAGCGTGGCAGAATTAAACCATCTACCCCGAGGTTGGCAACTAAACCCAAACTGGGGGTAACAGTAGCGGTACATCCCCCAAGACTGTCCCCACTTCCTGTATACATAAGGGATGTAGGTGATAACTTTGTTGGGAGTACATGTGGTGTGATTGATGAAGTAGCCGATGGGACGCATTCCATTTCCAAATTAAACGTAGGGATGTTTAAGTCTAGTTCATTCGCAGAGCTAAGTCAATCTACCTCATCCAACACAGCATATCTGTTAGGATGGGCAAATTGTAAGTACGAGAGCTCTTGGGAAGAGGGTAAGTCCTGCCATGATTGTTGCCAATGAGGTTTATCTGGTTGTAGGGGCTGACGAGGTTGTTGCCACTGATGGGCAGGCTGGTATGAAGGTGGTGGGAAATGAGGTGGTGGTGGAAAATGAGGAGGTAATTGCCAGTGAGGATTAACATGGTGTGGGGGAAAAAATGGAACATGTGATGGCTGCTGCTGAAAACTGGCGTGGTGTGGAAAGAATGAAGAAAGATGCGGTGGTTGCTGCCAAGGTTTAGTGGTGTGTTGCAAAGGATACACAGATCTTCTATTACTTGAACTAATAAAACTCAATGGGTTTGGTCTTGAGGGCGCCGGTAGAAAATAAGAAAGAGGGAGTGGATTGATTTGTGTAGCAGGACCACTATTGGGGGCATTACATATGTAACTAACTGCCCCTACATCCCTAAAATTAACTGTAATTACGTCCCCAACTATTGTTTTCTTGCTTCTGCCCACCCAGTCCCCTCTACGCACGGTAAGAATTTCACCGTTCATATTATTAGGTAAGGGTTTATGTAGATGGAGCCACTGAGCACATTTATTTCTTAGCTCAACAAAGGTTTCTTTTACTCCCTCCTTCAGTGGGGGAACAGCTGTCAGCACGACCACAAAAGGAGAGACTTCTGGTGGCAGGTTAATTGACCTAAAACGTGCCTGCTTTGATTTAGAGCCATCAATCTTATGTGCAGGGGGAGGTACTAAAAGGGTTTTAGTTTTACCTACATCATCTTTAACTTGAGATGTAATAGTTTGGTTAGTAGCAACAGAGTGTTGGTGAATCAAAGTAGAACCCATAGCCTTCGGGGTAAATGAAGCTGTGGATTGAACATGATTATTCCCTGTTTGCGACAAATTAGTTAAAACTAAATTCCCAGGAGCAGTAATAACCTGTGCATTATTTAATACATCTTTAGAAAGTTGGACACAAGATAAACATTTAGAAACTGCTTCTATAGACCCTTGTGGCTGAACAGGCCCTTGCCCGTTCGTCTTATTTGGCCACTTCGAATGCATTAAAGACGTGAGCCTATCAAGTTTTGAAATTAAGGGCTTGATTTGTGCTGCTATTGTGGCTTCAAGATCCAATTTAAGATCTGTTACCATATTTTGAACCCAACAAGGTATACCTGGCGCCAATTGCGGGGTAGGTGATATCAGATTGTGGTTCCTAGCTGCAACTTTTACTTTGTTTTTACAATTAATTTGATCTTTTGGAGGAACGATAACCCTCTCCCCTGAATTTAAAAGTATAGGTGCCGTTTCCACATCAACCAACCCACCCAGGCTCGGATCCGCTTTGCTAGATGATTGACAGGCTTCTAAATCTGGAGTAGTCTCCAGATCGACAAAAGACGGATCTGAGTCGGAAAGTGCAACTGATAAATCAACAGCATTTGGTACAGTCGGAGCACTAATAGAAGGAACAGTTAAAGGCAAAGAACAATTGTTCGATAACTGCTGGGCGGGCGATTTGGCGTTAGCAAGAGAGCCCAAAGACGAGCGCTTTGCGTTCGCCAGATCCATGGAAACTCTTTTTTCCAATAAAACAATGCTTTTATCAATAGTCTCATTCACCCGTGAAATAAAAAGGTCTATAGGTCCGGTCACCTGTGCTACAGCCGTAGCTTTTTTAGTACAACTTCTAGTTCTGTTGCGCATAGCTGACATCTGTGGCGCAAGGACAATAGAAGATGATGATGATAAAGTTAAAAAGGCGGCCCCTGATGATACGACACACAAGGACACAGTTCCGCCTACCTTGACAATTAGGTGGTTTAGGCGAGATGAAGCAGGGGTTCAGGGCCTGGGCCGTCCTCTGCCGTCCTTGAACGGCCTTAAACGGCCCGCTCTTTGCCCGGTCTTCGCCCCGGTCGTTGCCCCGCGCGCGCCCGCGTGCGCGTGGCTGTAGCTGCTTATCAGGAGTAAGGGAGGAGGAGGGGGCGGGAAGAGGACCAGCTGCGGCCGATCAGCGCCGCTGATCACGCTGGTCCTCGCAGTCCCGCCTCAGTTCCTGGGGTCGGCAGCAAATTCCCTCAGTGCGCGTTGGTGCCCAGGTGCACAGAAAAAAAGCCCAGGAGTTGGCTCTTTAACGATGTAGCAAGCCTGCGAGCGGCTCCCGCGAAGCGGGGGCCGCGAGGCGTGGCAGAGTGTCCAGATAAACACAGGAAGCAAACGTGGAGGCTGGCAATGCACCTCCGGCAGGGTCCGTGGTCAGTGGTGAGTCCCAAGGAACGGCTCACTCCGCGTTGATTTTGACTGCAGGAGGAGGGGGCGGGAAGAGGACCAGCTGCGGCCGATCAGCGCCGCTGATCACGCTGGTCCTCGCAGTCCCGCCTCAGTTCCTGGGGTCGGCAGCAAATTCCCTCAGTGCGCGTTGGTGCCCAGGTGCACAGAAAAAAAGCCCAGGAGTTGGCTCTTTAACGATGTAGCAAGCCTGCGAGCGGCTCCCGCGAAGCGGGGGCCGCGAGGCGTGGCAGAGTGTCCAGATAAACACAGGAAGCAAACGTGGAGGCTGGCAATGCACCTCCGGCAGGGTCCGTGGTCAGTGGTGAGTCCACAGAATTAATCTGGGAACCCTAGCTGCAGCAATGCTTCTAGACACCGAGACTTCTTGACTCCTTAGAGTGGCCTTTCTTTTAATCTGTTAGGCGATGTTACTGCACTTCCTATACCAAGGCCTGTCTGCGAGGATAAACCGAAATGGCACTCTGTCTCGCTCCTTCACTCTTTCCCGAGGCACAAGGCAGGACTGCCCCTTATTTATACTAGCAATGGACCCTCTCGTCAGACATTTTCAGGAGCTGAATCTGAAGAGAGGGCTCCTGTTTTGCACAGGACCCCTGCTAGTGTCTTTATACGCTGATGATGTCATTCTGTATGTCTGGGAACCTCAGGTTAACCTTGAACCACTGATAAGGGAAATTATCTGGTTTGGTTGCTTTTTGGGCTTGGGGATCAATTGGCACAAATCAGTAATGTTCCCCCTCACCACAAGCACTAAAATATGGAACTGTGAGTTCCTGCTGGATTTGTGCGAGGACTCTACAAAATATCTGGGAATACAAATCCACTTAGACTCCCAAATACTCGGACTAAACTACGGCCAGGCTGTACACAAACTCAAGTCGCTGGTCGAAAAGTGGCTGAAGCTCCCCCTCTCAATTGCTGGCCAAGTTGCCTTGATAAAGATGATTGTTCTTCCCAAATTTTTGTATTTGTTTACTAATATCCCTATACCACTCTCGAACAGTTTCTTTTTGACATTGCAAACTCATCTCATTAGACTTACCTCGGGAGGCAAGAGGCCTAGGGTCCATTGGGAGGTTATGACATTACCTCAAGGCAGAGGTGGATTTGGTGTTTCAAACCTTCAGTTATATTATCTAGTCGCACAATACAGCTAAGCACACTCTTGGTTCCACCCAGATGCCAGAATCCCGAACCTAAGGCCCGAAGCAGACTTAGTCCTTCCCGGCACTCTCAACACGGTCCTCCCTCGGGGTTATCCCCATGACCGTTTTGACCACTAGCCGGGCTTGGAAAAAACTGATCAGACTCCTGGGTGCCCCGATGTTATAATCTCCTGGGCTACCAATCAGTAACCCTCCTTTGATCCCAATCACTGGAGAAAAAATAGTACAACGAATGCTCTACAAATATGACATAAGTAGTCTTGGAGACATGTTTACTGGGGGGCAAGTTTTCTCTATTTCAGAGGAGGAGAAATTTAACGAGGGATCCTTTAGGGACAGATTCATTCTTAATCGGGTTCGTTCTGCATTAAGGCCGCTGATACCGGGATTCCCTCTGGAACCAGAGCCTTTTGCTCCACTCGTCATGGTCACTGACTGCGCTGGGGGGGGACACCTTACTTCCAAAATGTACAGAGCTTGTGCGGATACTATTCCTGTTGACGATACCAAAATTTGGGCGGCCTGGGAGGCGGAGCTGGGACATCTGATTCTAGATGAGCAATGGATTGCCTGTTGTATGCAGACAAAAGAAATCTCCCTAAATAGCCGTCATAAACTAATTTATTTCAAGTATTTCCGAAGACTCTATATAACCCCAGAGACAACACACAAGATAGATCCGAGTAGACCCCATTGCTGCTTAAAGTGCGGGACTCAGCATGCAAACTTTGCTCACCTTACTTGGAACAGCGTAAAGATTAAAATATCCTGGGAAGAAATCTTTTGAACATTAGGGGAAATGGTCGAGATGGACATTGCACCCACCCCTGAGGTTGTATATTGGGTAATGTGGTTAACTTCCCGAAGGGGATTCGGAAGTTTATTTCCATTGGATTGTTGCTGGCTAAGAGAGCAATTGCATTTAATAAGGGGGAAATAACTGCACCGGCACTGATGAGCTGGTTAAACAGCTTAGCATATTGCAATATATACAGCGATCTGTACATTGGCACCTTATCACGGTCGTCGCGTCCAAAAAACATCTCGGGCCCCCTAAAAAGCTATGTTGCTGCATCACACTCACAATCCACAGCACAACACAAGCATGTGATTGTCCCCACAAGAGTGGGTTAATCAACTATGACTGTTAGTTACATTAACAAATTTACTAAATCTGAGATAATTGCTGTATTGTATGAACCATTGTAATTTGACATGTTCGGTTTAGTCAGGTGGGATAGGCGGTCGGATAACAACTGTTTTTATTTCTCAAAGCTGCAACTTGTTGTCAATGTCCGCACGACCGTGGTGAGTTATCTTTTTTATTTCCATATTACAGATATTGTAATGCATTGCTAAACAGCTAATATTGGATCTGATGTTATGCTTGTGAAACTGGTAAATAAAGGTTTTTTTAATGTGTATGAATATGTTGATGTGTCTCATCATTGTAAAAAGAACTTCTTGAAGCATTCCACTTAAAGTTGGTTGTGACAGTCCCCCAGATACTGCCTATATAAGACTGATCCTGTGGCAATAAAAGTGAGTGCTGTCAGAATTCAGAACTACTGATGGTATTGTTGTGGTATTCCTTTTGTGTGGCAGAAGATCTGGCCCCTGCTGAAGTCATTAACCAATAATATATTGCCTCTTTAATCTGATTAATTTCATTATAGCCCCTTCTTCCATGTTGACAAGGTATAGAACTGGAAATGTAAAAACGACACTGAGTATTTGTGTTATGTATGGATTGTTATGTTGAATACAACTTTGACAGAACACTCAGTTTCAAATTAAATGAAATACTAGGGGCTGAGGTTTGGGTATTTGTATTTTGTTGTCATGGTAGAAATTATTGAGGAATATTATCTACTTGCAATTTATTTATGAATAAACAATCCTTCATTTTTTTGCATTTTTAAATGTATGATAGAAGGACAAATAATTGAATGAATACAGAAAATAACTACAACACCAGTCTTTGACCTTGTTTTGTTTTGCTTTTAATACAAAAAAAGCGAATAAAGTAAAAGTGGATGTAAACCAAAAAACAAACACAATAAGAAAAAGCTAGTCATTGTGAATGAAACCATAATTTGTTAGCCAAAATTGTTTGAAGTCAAATACCCAAAATACAACTGGCCTCAGGAAGGTAAATGTATCCACAAAATAGTCCGGAGTGAATAGTTGTCACACACTGGAGGAAATTATGTTCGTCTTGGTGGTGGCGATGCTCTTGCCATCCTTTCCTGGTGGTCCGGATGAATGTGTGCTCCTGCTGGGGGCTGCAGCACCCCAGTCAGAGACCCCAAATTGGAGTTCAAATGCTCCCTCAGCAACTGCTTCATGTCCTGGATCTCTGTGGCCCATCATGTCTTTGGCTGATGGAGGGCTCCCAAGACTGCGTTGATAGTGGTCTGGGTGACAGTTACCCCAGCCAGAACTGGGGGACTCAAGATCTGTGTTAAGTTGCTTTGTACACAGGAAGTGGAGGTATAGGCCTGCCAAGTAGTTGCAACAGCTGGGGTGGGAGATGTAGGTGTGGGCCGAAGGAGACTCACATGGGCTGTCTGCGCAGGTAGACAAGATGAACTAGGCTGCTTCTCTCCATCTGGACTTTCAGGAGTGGAGTCCTCCCTGAAGGTTTCCTGAGACACAGATGTTTGCCCACGTGCTCTGGTTGTTGGACCTATCATTAATGTAAAAAAAAATGCAAAAAGTGTGTATTGCACATCCAATGATTGTTTTAAAATATAATGTAGCAACCTAAAAGGGAAGAGGAATTGGATTACATGATTAGACCTTTCAGTAGTAAATGTATTAATTACAAAAACTGTTTATATTTCAAACAAAACTACTTCAAATAAACAGATAAGATGTCCTGAAATGAAAAAAGCAAGTATACATGAAATGTACCAACCATTCAACTCAACACAGTAGAGAGAAGATATGTGAAATTAACCAGTCCAACACCTAGGAGGCTAAAAAGCAGGCATGTACCCAATTTGGAGAGATATTTTTAGCATTAGTCATCATAGGAACATGCAGAGTTCAGTTTTCACATGTGCCACTTTTCATCAGCATATAATTTCACCTTGCATTTTAAAGGACGACAAAGGTTGATTTATAAAACTAATCACATCAATTAAATGGCATGACAAGTAAAGGACAGCATGCACAATTCAACACAAACAATTTTTAAAATTAGAGGGGCGTGGTTTCAACTCCACTCAGGATGGCCACCTGAGACGAGGGGTCCACCGCACTATGAACAAACTGCAGTCCTTTGGTGCTGGTTGGCGACTTCTTGTCAGACCAAAATAGCAGCATTCATGAAAGGAACCATGGTCATGAAGAAGAGCTCCATTTGGAAGTGAAGTGCGGTGCGCTTCTCTGTATTTCTTTGGCGTCACAGCTGCTTCATGGAGCGGCTGCTATTTTGTTTCAACGCTACTTCACAAGTAAGGAATTTGGGAATGCAGCTTGGTAAAGAATAATTAATTTGGTAACTTACCTATGACTTTGCAAGGACTCAGCAATATTTTTTTTAACTACATTAAAGGCTGGTTTTGAGACGCTCCCAGCTGAAACATGCATATCTAGAGATTATGGCACACTGAGGTGGCATTTTATTGGTGCAGGCGATAACAGAGAACACATATATATTGAAGAACTTGATCTATGACTCTTTGAGCCGTCGCTACTTTGGGTTTTGCTGAGTGTCCACCAGTGGGAGTTTTTCTTTTTAAATGTGGCTGGTCCAATACAAAAGTGTTGAAATAGACCCATCCTTTTACAAGATAATGTCAGCTCCTGCAACAGTTTTTTATTGAGGCTTAACATAGGGCTTTCTTCTGGAGCCCCGCCCTTGAGAGTGTGTACATTGGGAGCTCGATAATACTCTGAGCTGGCATTTCCTGGATGCAGACAAAGTTAGAAATACACTGGTGACATCATCATCTTGTTGTGTGGTCCCTTTTTATGGTTAAATTAAGGAAACCCTATTTTGTCTTCACCCCAAATGGGCATTCTTGGCGTGGCTTGTGTCTCACTCACCAACAGAATCCCAGTCGCCTGTAGTTGGTGAAATGGCTAACAAGGCCCCTACCAGCAATTCCTCGCCACAGTCTTTAGTCAATAAGGCTTAACCACCCTCTTCTGCATCCAAGCGGTGGAAACAGGATCCTCCTTTGCCTGACAAGTCTATGTCTCTTTTCTTCTTAGAGATGTTGTTGGAGGAGATTCGAGCTTTATGCCCTTTTGTGGAGGAAACTAATAGCAAATGCCAAAACCTGGACGATAAATGGTCATCAATGGAAAGTCGGGTTTCTGTGGTGGAGCAGCAACTTTTAGATGTCCAGGGCTAAACTTATAGAATCAACTCTGTGGAAAAGGAGGTGCACAAGCTCTAGCAACACTTAGAGGACTTTGAAAACCAGAATAGGAGGAGCATTCTTTGCATTTATGGTGTGCCTGAAGCTTTGGAAGGACATGACCCTGTCTCCCTTTTCTACTCCTTTTTGTCAAAATTGCTGAACATGCCCTCCTCAACCTTGCTCAATATTCAAAGAGCCCATAGGCTTCGACCTCGTCCGTTGCTATCTCCATCTCCTGTCAAGCTTAGAGGTGTTATCATCCTTTTTGGAAGTTTACTGACTTGCTGTTGGTTCTTTCTTCAGCTAGGCTAATTTTCAAGTTTCTTGGTTGGGTCAAAGGGTGTTCCTCTCGCAAGATGTCTCTAATGCCACTGCAGCTAGAAGAAAATAATTTCTCAATCTTCAAGCTCCTCTTCGTTCTCTTGGAGCCAGATATTGTCTCTTTCATACCTGCATTTTTAAAGTTACTTTCCAAAATAACATTGTGACATTTGAAGATCTAGCGGAACTCATGAAGTTTATGCATTCCCATACTTTGGGTAATGTGGATAATCCTGGCCCGCCTAATGATTGAGCTATTTGTCTTTGCCTGTTTTTGCTCTAATTGTTGGGCTCTCCAAACAAATTGAATTGTAGTAATTTTTTGTTCTGATTCCTTAAATATGTCTTGGTTTGTAACTCTTCAAAAGCTTTAGTATATCTGAAACAATAATTCTTCGTGTGTTTTATTAGATTTGCTATGTATTATACTGTTCTATTTTATCTCCTTACAGGTGTGTATGATGTAATTCAGTATGTCCAGCCCGTTTTTTTAGAAGATATTTTTGGTCCTGGTGTGGCTTGCCCTCCCTTTCCCTTGGGTGTTTCATCATCTTTGTGTCATTACCACCCCTGTTCTATTTCGTCTAGTCTCTTACAGGCATGGTCTTTCAGTCGTCCTTTATGAATATGTACTATCTCTTCTTTTGGCTTTTTTATTTTCCTATTTCCTTTCATTTTGTATCTTTTCTTTGTCTGTTTATTGTTTCCTTGCATCCTTTCCCTTCTTCCTTACCTTCTTGTCTTATCTCTGCACTGCTCTTTTTCTTCCTTGTACTATAAGATTTTTTTTATATATACCTCCAATGCTATTTCTTCTATTTTTTTCCTCACTGTATATAATTCAGAGCAATCTAAAGGAATATTATAGGACCGCTTAATCCAATCAAATGGCAGAGAATGTTATCCCATCTACGTAAATCGAACCCAGATGTGGTTCTTCTCCAGGAAACTCACCATACACAATCTGAAGCTCTGAAATTTAAGCAAGCCTGGGTTGATTAAGTGTTTGTTTCCCCATCGGTAAATAAGAAGAATGGGGTTGTGATATTGGGTAAAAATTCCCTTAATCTTAATTGGGTTTCTAAACAAATAGATGATATGGGTAGGTGGATTATAGTAAGCCTTATTATAAATAATGTTCCTCTTACTATTATGAAAGTTTATGCACCAACGCAACCTGATAATGCATTTTGGCCCTCCATTGCACAAAAGTACACACAGTTTCATGACTCTTACTTTATTCTAGGAGGAGATTGCAATCAAATAATGGACCCATTCTTAGAGAGACAATCCTCCGTTAATCTTTCTTCCCATAAAATGCATAAGCAAGCCCTAAACACCAGTATATCATCACTATAGTTTAAAGCATGTGTGAAAGGATGAATTACTCTAAGGATTACATTGTGAAACATGTCTGCAACTGATTTCACAGCAGAACTGAGTCTTTTATATCTGAACAAACCAATATGTGTTGAAAAAGTAGTATGGCACCTACAGTTTTCTTCCAGTTCATGTTGATTCTAACCTTTGTTCAGATCAAGGCAGGAGAAGACTTGGTGCAATTCAGCCTCATGATCATGTCCACAGTGTGTGGACCTGGATGGCTTTCTCTTTCGATTGCTTTGTTGGCCTCTTGCATATCTACAAAAATGCGCACTGAACCTCCACTGTCCTTTTTTGGCACCACCACAATAGGTGAAACCCACGGTCTCAGACCGGTAGAGCACTTGATTATGTCACGCTATAACTCTGTTTCTAGTTCCTTATCAATGGCTTTCTGTAAGTGAAAAGCAATGCGACTGTGGCGCTGCGCTACAGGGCGAATATCTCTATTAATGTGCAGCTGTACCCTAAATGTCTTAATTTTCCCAAGTCCATGAAATAATATCGGGAACAGACTCATTATTTCAGCATGGGCATTCAAGTTGTGGTTAATATAAATCAGTCCCATGTCATCAGCAGTGTTGAAGCTTAATAAGCATCCACTTGACGAAGCACCTGGGGGTATCAGGGGTGGGCGGAGAACTCGGCCTGGCAGCAGAGTTTGCAGCGTTTTGCCAACTCTGCGCTTCAATGGGAGTACGGAGTTTCACAAAAACTCTGATTCCGGCATATGGCGGAGTTTGCCCCCACAACCCACTCCTACTTACCTTCACCCAGCCTTTTGGCCAGTCTCGGTGCTGCCCTGTCTGTCTTAACCCAGTCTCCACTCTCAATGCACGCGCATGCACAGTCCTCACGAGTCTTGCAGCCAAGGGAATAAATTACAGAATAAAAACCCCTTGGATCACCGCCACGGTAGTAGGAGGGGTGGCAGCACCGTTCCCGGCACAGAGCAGCACCTAGACCAGCTGAGAGGCTGGGTGAAGGATGGGAGATAAGCCAGTGGAGAGCTGGAGGCAGTCTGGGGGTCAAGGGAAGAGGGAACCCTCCCTGACAAATGCAATGTGCGCCACCAGCCAGGGCCCGTGACTCCGCGTGCTACCATAGGTTGCAGCATACTGAAAATATGTATTTGAAGCAGAGCCACTTGAAACACCAAATTATAAAGCAGGGTTGACTAAATTATGCTGCAAGAAAAAAACATTGTTTCAGCATAATGAAGAATATTTTTGATAGTATTACTTTTTTTTTTGTGATATTTACGCAAGGTAATACCTTCTGGGCAAAGATTTCACCTCTTTAGAACCAGTTTAAGAACCAAATAAAGAATGCTAACTGAAAGATGCCTTCTCTGTGGGTGAACACACTACCACGTTTTTAGTAACTTGTGATAGGTTTGAGCTAGAAACTATTAAAATCTCCAGATTATGCAGCAGATGATGGATTATGTGCCAAATGCAGCAAATCCATAACTATGCCAAAAATTTCAGAGCTGCAGAATTGCAAAATTCCAGTGGCCCTGATTGTATGTTGTTAATATGTAACCCAGTGTTTTTCTTTGAGCCTTCGCAATGGTAAAAATTACTTGAGGGGTTGTTTACTGCCAGGACATATACAACATTAAAAATACTTGTCTTACTTTTTAAATATCATGCACCCTGCCCGATGGGCAGCTAGGGCTGACCTTAGGGGTGACTTATAAGTATTAAAGAGGAAGGTTTAAGCCTGGCAAAAGGGTTATTTTGGCAGGGGAAAATGGCAATTTAAAACTGCATACCTAGGCTGCAGGCACAGGCCGACCTGTTTTATAGTGCTCGTTTATTCAGTGGCACAATGAGTGCTGCAGCCCACTGGTAGCATTTAATTTACAGGCCCTGGGTAAACTAGGGACTTATAAGTAAATTAAAAGTGTCAGTTACAAATATGTCAATTTTACCATGTTTAAAAGGAGAGCATAAGCAATTTTCAACTGGTAAACAGGAGTAAAGTGAGCACAATCCTAAGGCAACAAAAACAGGTTCAGAAAAGGAATGCAACAATCTGGGTGAATGCCACACCATATGGTAATTTCCAACAGATATGCTTTAAATAGGCATACAATGAGCCTACGTTCTTGTCACAAAATTTACAATTTGGTGGTTATCCATGAAGGAAAGTCTGTATTTTATTGGGGAAACAGATGTGAGCATGACCCCACCTCAAAATGCTTTATCATCCTTCCATTATTCTTTCAGTGTCCACCTATCAACCAGCATCAACTTCCTGATCATCCTATCTAGAGGCCATCTGGTGGATCTTGCCGCCTTCCTGATTGGAAACATTGTTCTCCCATTCTCTCTCCAACAGTAAGAAATGCAACACCTTCACAATCAAATAAGTTCATCGACATTTCTCAAGCTCTTTTCATTCTTTTGTTCACCATGCCCTTTGTTATTACCTTTCTTTTTTTTTTAAAGTTCAAGTTTATTGAAACCAAGCATAACAAGAAATAAAAAGCAAGGCATCCAATCAGTATAAAATATACAGGAAACTTAAAAATACATACAAAGTATGCATACAAAATTGGATTCAATAAACAATAACATCTGAAATAGGGGAAGGGGAAAAAGAAAGGAGGATGAAAGAAAATGGTATATGGAATTTCAGCAATAAATAGAATAAAAATAGTCTTAAGTATATACACTGTATGCGGATAAATGCCTAGGAGGTAAGAATACAAGCAAATGTGAATATAAATGTAATAATAATGGTTGGGAATGACTAGAGAAAAAAAAGACAACAAGGAATAATTAAGGTGGTTTGCGAACATCATCTGACTTATTTGCATGAGAAACAGTGGAGGGGATTGGGGAGGATATGGCGGACAAATAATTAGTAAGAGGAATCCACAATAAGTCTCTTTTAATTGCTAGGGAGATAGGAGAAACAGAATTAGTATCGAGTCTATGGTGAAAGCATATGACACTCCACCAAGCTGAATAAGTAACCTTTGACGCATCTTTCTAGTTAGAGGTTATCAAGTGTAGTGCAACAGCCAATAGTCAAGCAACTGAAAATGTGGAGGGGTTGGGGGCAAAGAAGGGAATAGTGAACCTAGTAAAATAACAGAGGGGGAGAAGGGAATTTTTACGGTAAAGATGGTGTTTATACGTGACCAAATGGATTGCCAAAAGATGTGGATATTAGGGCAATGAAAAAGCATATGAGTTAAATCAGCACATGGGCAGGGGCAAGACCAATAATTGGACGAAATGTCCGGGGAGAAGGATGCTAATCGTGCTGGGGAATATAGTAGGTGATGATAAATAAAATAAAGGGTTTGAGTAGTATTGGCTGCTCTTGAGGTTTTATGAATCTTTAACCATAATTTATCCCATAAGGAAATGGGCCAGTAGAGCGACAGATCATGTTCCCAAGCCAATTCAGTCTTTGTTTTATGCCTTTCTGATGGAGATAAAATGCATTTTCAAATACTAGAGGCAGAAGGAAAGTTATTCAAAAGAGGAAAAATTGTGGAACATGAAATGGGTAGAATAGAAAATGAGGGAAGTGATTGAAGATAACTTTGAAGAGCAGGAGTAGGAGATCGTATTGTTTTCTAAAAGAATTAGGAAGAAGAAATTGGGACTGGAGATCAGGAAATGATAGAGGTATGCCATCAAGTAAAAGTTGGGAAATCCATGATAATCCTCTGGACCTCCAAGATTTCCAACAAAAAGAACGATTGTTATAGCCTTATAGCCCGCCGTAGCGGGCTATACCGGCTATTAAAGGCCCGCTGAATCGTTAAATGCCCGAGCGGAAGGCGAGGGACTTTAACGAAACAGCGGGACTTTAATAGCCGTATAGCCCTGCTACGAAGGGCTATAAGGCTATTAGAAAATTCTGCCACTAGAGGGCAGAATGTTCTAACAAATTAAACAAAGGGTTCTCGAAGCTCGAGGGGATATAAATCCCCTCGAACTTCGAGAAGCCTTTGTGGAACATTGGAATGTTTCTCTGCGGGCCTTTACCGGCCCGTAGAAGCAGGGAGCACACCATTGTCTGCAATGGAACTCCCAACATTACAATGTTCTAATAATGCGTGAAGACTTGTTATGCCAAATAGGTTGTTGAGAAAGCGAAGTGAGGAAAGGGTATGAGGCAGGTAAAAGGGGAGTTAAAACTTGACGAGTATGAGCAATAACGGAAGTATGCAAAAAAGAAGTATCGGCAGTAAATGTAAGAGTTTCAAGAAGGTTAAAAGGTGAATCAAAAATTTTTTCAATGAATAACCAAACTGGTGGGTAAGTAGGAAGATCATCAGATAACCATTGAGAAGCTTGTTTAAGAGCAAATGCATAATGATAAGATTTAATGTCAGGGAATTTAAGACCGCCGTTGATTTTATCTTTCTTGAGATTAGATAAGGCTATCCGGGGAATTTTATTTTTCCAGAGGAATTTCGACAAGATTGAATCTATTCTTTTAAAATAATAACCAGGATGTGGACAGGTATCATAGAAAGAAGTATAAGATTATGGGAGCTAGCATCATTTTAATATGATCTAGTCTGCCCCACCATGAAAGAAAGAGAGGATGCCATTTGGTAATTGAATCAGTTAATTTTTTGGTATTTTACTAGAAATTAAATTTTAAGGAGTCAGAAATATTAGAAGAAAACCATAATCCCAAATATTTTAATTTAGTCGGTTGCCAAGAAAAACTGGTTTGGACAAAGTAGTGGCGATGACACAGAACGTTAAGGGGTAGAACTTCACATTTAACCCGATTGAGATGGTAACCTGAAATTTGCGAAAAGGTATCAACCTGACGGAAAAAGGAAGGAAGAGAGGTAGCTGGGTTAGAGCAATATAGGAGAATGTCATCAGCATAGACAGACAATTTAATTTGATCGGAACCAAGGTTAAAACTAGTAATTAGTTTATCCTGTCGTATTTTTGTCAAAAAGGGTTGTAATGCAACGATAAATAACAAAGGGGACAATGGGCAACCTTGGCGAACACCCCTAGAAAGAGAGAAATAATCTGAGATTTTCCCATTGACAAAATAGAAGCCCTAGGGCCCGAATACAAAAGGGATATTAGTGAGATAAGTTTTCGGGGAAAACCTATCCATTTGAGAGCATGAAACATAACATCCCACCCAATTCTATCAAATGCTTTTTCAGCGTCTAAAGGTATAGCGGCTAGTGGGTAATGTAAAGAAGATGCTTTACAAAGAACATTGAAGAAGACCCTGGAATTATCCAAGGATAAGCATCCTTTAACGAAACCGGATTGTTCTGGTCCAATAAGTTCAGGTAATATGGGGTTGATACATAATGCGACAATTTTTGCAAAGATCTTATAATCTGTATTTACAAGAGAAATAGGACGATAGTTTTTACAAAAAGAGGGTCTTTATCTTCTTTAGGGATTAAACAAATCATGGCTTCTTGAAAAGTTCCTTGTGAGGAACCGGCCGTGACAAAGGAATTAAATAATAGAAGAAGGTGAGGAAGAAGAAGGTTCGAGAAATGGTCATAAAATTCGATGGTAAAACCGTCGGGGCCTGGAGCTTTACCGCGTTTTAAGACTGAGACGGCATGAGAAATTTCTTTCAAGGTAATATCAGTCTCCAACAAATTAACTAACCTAACCTGGGTAGAAGGAGGAGAAGTAAGTGATTGAAAGTAAGAGGAAATATCAGATTGAAGAAGTTGTATTTCAGGGGTGTAAAGATTTTTATAGAAATTAACAAATTCTTGTAAGATCCCATTGCCTTTAAAGAGAGAAGCACCGTCAGGATTGGTAATGGAAGTGATCCTAGTTCTGTCACGGCGGGTTTTTAAATAGGTAGCTAAGAGTTTCGCCATTTTATTTTGACCTCCATAATATTGTGCGCTACTTTTCCGAAGATAGGAAGCTGCAGCTTCAGTGGATAATTTATTAAAAGAAACTTTGGTGGAGATAAGAGCTTTCAAAGAGGATTCCGAAAAAGAGTGATAATAGACATACTCAAGTTTTTTAATGTTAGTGAGAAGTTGGTTAGATTGCTTTTCAAAATTATTTTTCTTTTGAGAGACATAGTTAATTATGAAACCTCTCGCAGTTGCCTTAAAGGAATCCCAAATCATAGTTGGAGATGTATCCGAAACGGTATTAATCATAAAAAAGTCTGTCGCAAAAGAATTTAATTGGCTGGAGAATTTAGGATCCGCTAGGAGGGAATTATTAAAACGCCATCTGCCAGGGGACGGTGAAAAGGGAATTAAATCAAAATCAACAAAAACCGGGGCATGATCAGAGAATAAAATAGAATCTATCTCCGAATGTAATACATGTTGAGCAAGGGATCTACTAAAAAATAGATAATCAATGCGGGACTGCGTTTTATGTGGGGAGGAGAAATAGCTATATTCCAGAAGATCAGGATGACAGAGTCTCCAAACATCGACTAAGGATTTACGACGAATGGCAGAGGTAAATTGGGTGTGCATTTTAGAGTGAACAAATTTAACTGGAGAACGTTTATCTAAAATTGGATCATGAATTTGATTACAATCTCCACCAAATATAATATAGTCATCGTCAAAGGAAAGTAATTTGTCTGAAATCTGTAGCCAAAATTAATTATCAACTGAGACAGGAGCATAAAAATGAAAAAGAAGCAATGATACATTATCTATTAACAGTTTGATAATCACCCAACGACCATCCAAATCAATTTCTTGGTGGGTAATAGAAACATTAAACTTTTTGTGACAAAGGATGACAACACCATTCTTTTTCCCCAAAGCTGGGGAAGAATAAACATTGCCTACCCAAGATCTTTTTAATTTAGAAGATTCAGTATCTGATAAATGGGTTTCCTGTAACAAGGCAATGTCTGTTTTTAAATTATTTAAATGGGATAGCACTTGTTGTCTTTTAGTGGGGTTATTTAAACCTTTAACATTCCATGTAGTAACTCTGAATGTGTCTGAGATAAGATAACAACATTAGTAAAAAAGCATACAATGTAATGAACAATTGTAACCAGCAAACTATGTAGCACGTAGAAGAAAATAAATAAAAAAATAGAGAAATAATAGGGAAGAGGTTTGCGGAAAGTAAGGATAAGTAGAATTATGAAAGAGACATAAAGTGACAGAAGAAAGGAAAATCGCAGATAAATGGAGATATAGAATAGAAGAGAAACAAACCTAGAAAAATGAAAATGAAGAAAAGAGGAGAAAAAGCAAGCAGTGAAAAAAGGAAGCAATAAAAGAATACTACAGAAGAGAAACCAAAGCAAAACATGAATTAGAAACAGGAAAGTACCTATAGAAAGAAGATTCAACGAGACAAGGGGAGGGATGGAACCACACAGACGATGCAACCAGGGTGAACCAAACGAAGTACCAGGAAGCATCACACCAGGAAGAGGGGAGAACTGCGGGAATAAAAAACAGTAACATGAGAATAATGAAGCAAATACGGAACAGGCATAGGAAATAAACCTAGCTAAGTGAGAAATAAGAGAAGATAAATAACATCAGCAGAAGAAATCACATAATCAACCAGCATTTGAAGAGGAAGAGTCCATGGCATCTGTTTTGTGAAAGTTTATGAAACTTTGAAGGCATATCGGATCTTCATAAGTCGTAGTTTTGTTGTTGTATGTGACCTTAAAGAGGCACGGATGGAAGAGGCCAAAACAAGCACCCATTGCGCGAAGGTCCAGTCTCATGTTAAGGAAAGCTTTTCTTGGGGGGGAGAGCTAGCCGCGCTAGGAAATGGCCGCGCCGTAGGCGAGCTCTCAAGATCAAGCCCCTACCCTGCAATAATCCTGGGTTACTAGCTGTTAGCTGCTAATAATTTTTAGCCGCCCTGCAAGAGGAAGGTCTGCGCTTTCCATCGATACCTTCCTTGAGAGGATCAGCCGACTTTGCCGGAAAAGCTCCAAAACTCACCGGGGACTTCGGAGACCTTGCCCTGCTGTGTGTGACGGCGCCACCATAACACAAGCCCGCGGCTGTGGCGTCGGAGACAAGACTGCGACGGAAAAACCAAACTGCACCCCCTGACTGGCCTGACTGTGCTGCGGAACAACTGAGGCCCACTGAGGTAGGAGTGGAGGAGTACTACGGGGCCCGACCGGCTTGCGAGGCTCATGAGTTGCTGGCAGTGTAAACCACATGGATAGGCCGATCCTCAGATCTTCATGAACCTCCTGATAATGGGCCGTGGCAGACACTGAAAGAGCTGCGCACTCCTGATTAGACTATAGTATACCTTTGCACGACGTGGGGCGACACTCTGTTACTTGCTGCTGGCGCAACTAATTTGAAACTATAAGTCAGATGTCTACTAGGCCCTGCCACGCGCTGCTCCTTTGGCTACTTCTCCTGCCGCACTGGGATCGCGCAGCTGGGGTGCAGAGCGCTAGACACCGGCAGATACCATCTTAAATATTGCTAATAAACGAAGTGAGCATGGGCAAACCGGAAAAAACACAGTCGAAGCTTCCATTTGATAACCAGAGGAGAGTAACTGCACCGCCTGCTGACCGGCCCACACCAACTCGAGATGCCGCATCCCCCTCAACTGCGCAGACTGTGATGGATGTACAGGCGATGTTTGCTACTATTCAATCCACCCTAACCAATATTGATGGTAAGATTGACTCTTTAGCATATAGGGTGGACCGCATGTCTGAGCGATTGGACAAACACACGGAACGCATAGACATGGCGGAACGCCACATATCTGATTCAGAAGATGCAAAGCAACAGCTTGAATTAAAACAGAAAAAAGTAGATAAACTCATGCAGAGTCTGGCTACCAAGACGGAGGACTTGGAGGCGCGGTCCAGACGCTGCAACCTGCGCATTTTAGGTGTTGCGGAGACCACCCACATGGGCAATATGGCGGCTTATGTCGAAACTCTCCTGAAACCATCCTCGGCAAAGAAACCTTCTCTCCCGTCTTCATAGTGGAGCGAGTGGAGCGAGCGCACCGCACGCTGGCGCCTCGGCCGGCAGTCGGGGCAAAACCATGTCAAATTGTGGCCAAACTATTGAACTATAGAGACAGGGATGCAGCGCTACGACGAGCCCGTGAACTTGGGACCCTCACGCATGAAGGCATGAATATTTCCATCTACCCAGACTTTACCTCGCAGGTCCAAGAGGCGAGGGAAACATTCTTGGATATTAAGCAGAAGCTGAGAGAGAATGATGTTCAATACGCTATGATTTACCCAGCTCGCCTGAGGATAACTTTGGAGGGGAAGAGCGTGATCTGTAACACTCCTCAGGAAGAGATAAAGTATCTGCATGCGAATCACCCCCATGTACTGAGACGCAGATCTCCGCGAGGCCAACAGATTGAGTAAGACCCCCTCTCGGATGTAGAATAAGGTTCTACCTTCCTTGGATTTAAATCATTAGACTGAGATTGTTATTGCAGGACGAATGCGAACAGTCTATGGAATGTTCTTTCCTCTTCACTGTATATCCTTTGCTAAATGTCTTTATGTCCTCATATATTTGATTCTGGCAATGTGTTAGAGAATTATGAGACATGATCACATACCTGAATGGTGTGGTACGAACCCCTGACTGAATATGCAAGCTTATACGCTATACTAACCCGTTACTATTCACTAGCGCTGTAGCGAGTAAGGCTTGATCCCCTAGCATCTCGATGCTGGGGTTTATGGCGGGCGGCTACCGGCCCCCCTTGTGTGATCCACGTTGTTTGCCCTACTTGAGGGACCCATGAATGGGCACCTTGTAATTATATGGGTACTCACTTGTATTTCTATTAGTTTTGGGCAGAAGATCGAGGGATTAGGCTTTGTCATGATTGGGATGGCGAAGTGGGTGGGGGGAGGGGCGGGGATTTGGTTGTGATCGAAACAGTCGCTGCACGTTATTATCACATCACTACTTGTAGATCTAGCAGATTCTATACCCGTATGAACTGCACAAAGTGTCTCGGTGTTTGTTACGAGGCGATGGGTAAGCAATTGAAACTATTGGCGTGGAAAGTTCGAGGCCTTAACAGTCCCAAGAAAATTCATCAGATATTTGCGTACCTAGATAGGCATGCTATAGACATAGTGCTTCTGCAGCAGACGCACTTGCTTCCTAGTAAAGCTAGGACAATTGGACAACGTCGGGCAGAACACTCCATATCGGCCACATACTCCTCTTATGCCAGAGGGGTGTCACTCCTTATACGCAAGGGGGTCCAATTCCAACTAGATCACACCACTACAGATCCACAGGGCAGGTTTATTATTGTTACTGGCACACTGAGGGGCACGAGAGTGGGTATTGTTAATACGTATGGACCTAATATAGACGACCCTGATTTTTACATGTCCTTATTTGACAAGTTGCGTGATCAGCCACCTGTAGAATGGATCTGGGGTGGAGACCTGAATGTTACTTTAAATTCCACTCTAGAAGTTCTAATGATACGATTGAACAACACAAGCGAGCAGTAGACGCTCTTCTCAATGGCATTGGTGAATTTGGCTTACATGATGTCTGGAGAGAACGACACCCCACACTGCGAGAAAGCACACACTCATCCACTGCACACAACAGTTGGTCACGGCTTGATTATTGGTTACTGGCTGACCGAATGTCCACATGGGCTACTGACATATTGCACCTCCCCAAAACGCTGTTGTACCATAAGCCAGTTCTTTTAACATTGGATATCCCCACATTTGTGCCACCTCCCTTCATATGGCACTTTAATGCAATGGCACTGCTGGACCCTTTGTACAAAGAAGCATTACACGCAGCTGTAGAGGATTTTTTTACCATCAACACCAAATCGGTAGATAGTGCATGCACACTCTGGGAGGCCTTCAAACAATGATACGCGGGGTCTGTATTGGCATGACTGCAGGAATATTAAAGGACATAAGAACGCAAATACAGAACTGTGAGCATGACATCAAAACGTTAGAGGCCGATTATGATACCATGCAGGATGCGGCTAAACTGGGGGCGATACACGAGGCAGTCACACGATATAATGACTTAGCGGAGGAGGAAATACGTTACACATCCAAGCGTCACAGAGCACGCAGACTGGGTGAGGGAGGGCGACCGGGTCGCATTCTGGCGCAGAAAATACGCATGAGCCACAAGAACCACATAATCACGCCGTTAGAGGATAATGAGGGGAGACTACTTTATGACACCCCGGGGATTCTATCCACGTTTGTTATACTTATGGGGATTTTTACACTGCACAACATACGGCCACAGAACCTGAAATTTTACAATACATTAAGGACATAGCGCTGGTGTGGCTCTCGGATAAACATCGAGAATACCTAGCACTACCGATAACGGAAGACGAGACGCTCGCGACCATTAAAGCCTTACCGAACGGAAAGGCGCAAGGACCCGACGGGTTCACTGGAGAATTTTATAAGGCTTACGCAGAAGATATAATTCCCTATCTACTCAAAATGCATGAAGAGGCACATAACACTGGCACCCTCCCACAAACGCTAAGAGAAGCTCTCATAGTAGCACTTGTAATACCTGATAAGGATTCTTCAAAGGCGGAATCATACCGACCTTTGTCCTTAATTAACACAGACGTTAAAATATTAGCCAAAATCATAGCCACGAGACTTCAACTGCTTATGTCCCAGATTATCCTGCCAGACCAATCGGGCTTCATCCCAGACACGTCCACCACCCATAACTTGCGAATGATATTTGCATTACTACATCAGTTAAATCCAGAACTCAGAGCCGTGGCTGTACTGCTGGATGCAGTCAAAGCTTTTGACTCAGTGGAGTGGTCATACATGTTCGCTATTTTATGGAGTATTGGCCTCCCCTTGCGACTGTTGACATGGATTACCCTACTTTAAACGAACCCCACAGCCCGTATTAAAGTGAACGGCCATATATGCGAACCGATACCCATCCAGCGAGGCACGCGACAAGGCTGTCCGCTTTCTCCCTTGCTATTCTCAATAGCTCTGGAACCCCTTGCCTGCAAAATACGCCAAAAATATGCCCATACAGCACTTTGATTCCAGCTGTGGCCCATTAGTATGTCGCTCTATGCTGATGACATGGTCCTCTACATCTGAGACCCCGAAGCTAACCTCTCCCCTGTGCTACGCGAATATGTGAAATTCAGTAGGCAATCAGGCCTGCATATAAACTGGAGTATATCTGGAGTGATCCCTCTGACTGACAGCACCACCGCACCACAACTGGACTTCCCTCTGGTGTGGCAAGCTGACCCAATTAAATACTTAGGGATTTGGGTACACAGGGACGCAGAACTAGTGATCAGGCAAAATTATGGCACGACTATTGATCCCATGGAAGAGCAGACACAGAGGTGGCTGGCTGATCGGATCTCATTGCTAAAAATGGTGATACTTCCAAAATTAATGTATTTTTTTGTAAATATACCGATCACCCCTCCTGCGGCAGTTTTCGCTAGGCGAAAAACAATCTTTGTGAGGCTGATTTGGGCAGGGAAGCAGGCTAGGATTAGTCTCCGCACACTTACCCTCCCTTATCATGCAGGTGGTTTCATGGTTACAGACATCTATCTCTACTATCTAGGCACACAAGCATAGTTCGCTTACTATTGGCATCACCCAGTGCCGTATCTGCCACATTTAGCAGTGGAACATGGAGATGCGAATCCGATACCACTCACAAGCATCATGTCACACACTAGACATCACCTCACACTGCAAGAGATAAACACTGTACGCACCACATCTCAGGCATGGGAGAGACTCGGGCAGCTGGCACATAAGAGCCCTATCTATTCCCCGAATCTTCCGTTAGCTTATCATTCTAGATTATCAGTTACGATGGAAAAGAACAATATGGCGCTTTTGGAGCAAGTGGGCATATCGCAGCTAGGAGACCTATACCCGAATGGCACATTTATCACACAAAAGGACTTAGCGTATGTCAGCAACCAGACACTCTTCCGCTTTTTGTACCATAGAATACGAGCGGCTGCTCGAGAACTATACACTTCCTTCCCTGATGAACCTCCCACTCTGCACTCGCTGCAATTGCTGCTAACTTCACCCAGTCATACACACATCATATCCAGACTATATAAACAAGTACAGGCGGAGATAGGAGCTGACCCAATCCGAATGCGGAACAAGTGGTCAGCTATGCTGGAAGCACCTCTATCAGAGGATGACTGGACAGCGAGCTGCACACTGATCACACTCCTGACACCCAATGGGAATTTACGTCTTATTCATTATAAATATATTCATCAAATATATCACACTCCTCTAAAATTGTTCAAACTCAAGCTGCGTGATCAATCAATCAATCAATCATGCCATTTGTATAGCGCACTACTCACCCGGGAGGGTCTCAAGGTGCTTGGGGGGAGGGGTATGCTACTGCTCGAACAGCCAGGTCTTGAGTTGTTTCCTGAAGGCGAGATGGTCCTGGGTCAGCCGAAGGTGGATGGGGAGGGAGTTCCAAGTCTTGGCAGCCAGGTAAGAGAAGGATCTTCCTCCGGCGGTGGCTCTTCGGATGCGTGGTACGGCTGCGAGAGCGAGGCTGGTGGACCGTAGCTGGCGGGTGGGCGTGTAGAAGGTCAGGCGGTCATTGAGGTACTTGGGGCCCAGGTCGTGGAGAGACTTGTGTGCGTGGGTGAGGAGCCGGAACGTGATCCTCTTGTCGACGGGGAGCCAGTGCAGGTTCCTCAGGTGGCTGGAGATGTGGCTGCGTCGGGGGACATCCAGGATGAGTCGGGCGGAGGCGTTCTGGATGCGCTGGAGTCTTTTCTGTAGCTTGGTTGTGGTTCCGGCGTAGAGGGCGTTTCCGTAGTCCAGTCGGCTGGTGACGAGTGCCTGGGTGACAGTCTTCCTGGTCTCGGTCGGGATCCAGCGGAAGATCTTGCGAAGCATACGCAGGGTGTTGAAGCACGATGAGGAGACGGCGTTGACGTGTCTGGTCATCGAGAGGGAGGGGTCCAGGATGAAGCCCAGGTTGCGTGCGTGGTCGGTTGGCTTGGGTGCGGTGCCCAGGGCTGGGGGCCACCAGGAGTCATCCCAGGCGGAGGGCGAAGATCCCAGGATGAGGACTTTTGTCTTGTCCGAGTTCAGTTTCAGGCGGCTGTCCTTCATCCACTCGGCGACGTCTTTCATCCCTTCGTGTAGGCAGGTTCTGCCGGTGTCGGGGTCTCTGGTGAGGGAGAGGATCAGCTGGGTGTCGTCGGCGTAAGAGATGATGTTGAGGTTGTGCTGGCGTGCGATGGCTGCGAGAGGTTTCATGTAGATGTTGAAGAGGGTGGGGCTGAGTGAAGATCCTTGCGGGATGCCGCAGATGACTTCGGTGGCCTCGGAGCGAAACGGGGGGAGGCGGACTCTTTGTGTTCTTCCGGCGAGGAACGAGATGATCCACTCCAGTGCCTTCTCTTGGATACCGATGTTGCTGAGGCGCTGGACTAGGGTGCGGTGGCAGACCGTGTCGAACGCAGCGGAGAGGTCCAGGAGGATGAGGGCCACTGTTTCCCCCTTGTCGAGCAGGGTCCGGATGTCGTCGGTGGCTGCGATGAGGACGGTCTCGGTGCTGTGGTTGGCTCTGAAGCCGGACTGCGAGGGGTCGAGGGATCCGTTCGTCTCGAGGAAGGCGGTCAGCTGTCTGTTGACGATCTTCTCGATGACTTTAGCAGGAAAAGGGAGGAGCGAGATGGGGCATAAGTTTTTGAGATCGGTGGGGTCCACTGTAGGTTTCTTCAGGAGGGCGCTGATCTCGGCGTGCTTTCAGCTCTCCGGGAAGGTGGCGGTGTTGAAGGAGGCGTTGATGATGTTCCGGAGTTGGGGTGCGATGGTGGAGTCGGCCTTGTTGAAGACGTGGTGTGGGAAGGGGTCGGTCGGTGATCCGGAGTGGACGGTGTTCATCGTGCGGGCTGTGTCTTCGGTGGTCACCGTGGTCCAGGTGTGAAGGGTGGTGGTGGGGGGCGTTGGTTCGATGGTTGGGTGCGTGGGTGGGGTGCCGAAGCTGTTGTGGATGTCGGCGATCTTGCGGTGGAAGAACGAGGCGAGGGAGTGGCAGAGGTCTTGTGACGGAGTGATGTTGTTGGTGCCGGTGCTGGGGTTGGAGAACTCCTTGACGATAGTGAAGAGCTCTTTGCTGTCGTGGGCGTTGTTGTCCAGTCGTTCCTTCAGGGATTTCTTCTTGGTGGTGCGGATGAGCTGGTGGTGCTTGCGGGTAGCGTGTTTGAGGGCGGTCATGTTGTCGGTGGTCCGGTCGAGGAGCCAGGCTTTCTCGAGGGTGCGGCAGTTCTTCTTGGAGTCCTTGAGCTCGTCGGTGAACCAGGATGCCTTCTTGCTTCTGGGTCTGCTGGGAGGGTTCTTTAGTGGCGCGAGGTCGTCGGCGCAGGCGGTCAGCCACTGTGTGAAGTTGCGGGCTGCTTCGTTGGGGTCCATTGTGTTGGCGGGTGGGCTCTGGCTGAGGAAGGTGGTGAGCTGGTCTGCGGTGATCTTGCTCCAATTCCTGTGAGGTACCTGTTGCGGGTGGTGGTGGGTCGTAGATCTTTTGAAGCTGAAGTGGACGCAGCTGTGGTCGGTCCAGTGGAGTCTGGTGGCGTGGCTGAAGGTGATGTACTTGCTGGAAGAGAAGACGGGATCAAGCGTGTGGCCGGCGTAGTGGGTGGGGGTGTTGACCAGTTGCTTGAGTCCGAGGTTGGCGAGGTTTTCCGGCAGGGCGGTGGTGTTGCGGTCCTTGTTGTTCTCCAGGTGGAAGTTGAGGTCCCCGAGGAGGATGTAGTCGGTGGAGGGGAGGGCGTGCGGGCTGATGAAGTCTGTGATGTCTTTGCTGAATTGTGTGCGTGGTCCCGGGGGTCTGTAGACGAGGGTGCCTCTGAGGGTCGTCTTAGGGTCGGTGTGAATCTGGAAGTGGAGATGTTCGGCTGCGGCGAAGGAGTCGTTGGCGTCGGTCGTGATGTGGATGGTGTTCCTGTGGACGATGGCGATGCCACCTCCGGTCTGGTTGATGCGGTCCCTCCTGATGATCTTGTACCCGTCCGGGATGGCGATGTCGGGTGCAGAGGAGGCGTTCATCCAGGTTTCCATGAGGAAGGCGACGTCCGGTGATGTAGCGTCGAGGAGGTTCCAGAGTTCCACGGCGTGTCTGTGGACGGAGCGGGTGTTGATCAGGATGCACTTGAGGTGGTTGCTGCTGGTGTTTGTCTTGGCGGGTGCAGGGCAGATTCGGAGGCAGGTGAACTTGCAGGTGCAGCAGGTGAAGGGTCCGTGGGTGCGTCTCGGGGTGGCTCGGCAGCAGGCGTGGGTCCGGCCGGCATTGAGTGCGTTGAGAGTGGCGGCGTCGTAGGTCAGTCGGGTCGTCTTGCCTCGGCGGGGAGGGCCAGGGGTCCTGGTGCTGGGCGCGGGCCAGGCGCGGATGGGCGCAGACGGGCTTACCTTTGGCGCACCTTCGGCGCTCAATCGGCGCTCCCGCTGCGCGCGGTCGCTCTGGGGGCGTCATAAGTAAGGAGCCGGGAGGGAGGAGCAGCTGGGTGGCGGGAGCGGGGCGGCGAATGGAATCACAGGGGGGCGGGGCCGCAGGGAGGCAGCGGCGGGAAATTCCAAGAAGCAGCGGGCAGCGGGAAATTCCCAGGAGCAGCGGGAAATTCCCAGGAGCAGCGGGCAGCGAGCGAAGGAATCTGCAGGCAGGAGGCGGCAAAGGCAGGCAGGAGCGGCAGCAGTGAGTGGGGCGACCAAGCCCTGTGGAGGGCTGAGCGGTCACACTCTGTGGTCCCCTTAAGTAAGGAGCCGGGAGGGAGGAGCAGCTGGGTGGCGGGAGCGGGGCGGCGAATGGAATCACAGGGGGCGGGGCCGCAGGGAGGCAGCGGCGGGAAATTCCAAGAAGCAGCGGGCAGCGGGAAATTCCCAGGAGCAGCGGGAAATTCCCAGGAGCAGCGGGCAGCGAGCGAAGGAATCTGCAGGCAGGAGGCGGCAAAGGCAGGCAGAAGCGGCAGCAGTGAGTGGGGCGACCAAGCCCTGTGGAGGGCTGAGCGGTCACGATGATGATGCAAGATGCAAGCGATGTGGGACAGATCAGGCGGATTTCGCCCATCTCGCTTGGTGCTGTGGAAGGGTGAGGCAGTACTGGGTAGCAGTGACCACCACTCTGTCACTAATGATGTTGTGCAACATCCCATGCACACCCAGAGTGTGCCTGCTTGGCCTTGATGTACCACTAAGGGCAAAGGGAAAGAAATTGGTGTCCATACTATTATTATTAGCGAAACGTAAACTATCCATGCACTGGGACAGCAAGCGCGCTCCAGCGATTAGAGACTGGTTGGTTGAGTCTACCTATTGCAGAGATAACTTTCTTCTATATGCTGAGGAGCTGCCTACAGGCTCTAGACCATCTGATATCTGGGAGCCGCTCTCTGACTGTTTACGTAGCAACCCGGATCTGCCAACAATGGTCTCTGACACCACGCTCCAACTCTAGACCTTACTATCTGTTATCATCGCCAAATATAACTGAACTGGTAAGATCAAGGCTTGTGCTATATTTATGACATTGTGCTAACTTTGTATGCTACATTTTAGATCTAAAGATGGAACTCTGAGATAGATGTAACTAGTGCTCAGTACTGATGTATGATCTGTTTTTCCTTGTTGTGTAAGACAAAATCAAAAAAAAAAAAAAGGAAAGCTTTCCTTCTGTTGGCGGTGGCTTTGGCGTAATCCTGCGCAAAGAATGATGTAGAGCCAGACCAGGTGATGCGTTGGGAGGATTTAGCCGCTGATAAGATTCGTAACAAATCCGTATACTCCAGAAAGTATATGATGACCTCTCTCGGTTTCTGGGAGGGAGATGCAGAAGAAGAGGGGCGGCCCAATCTGTGTGCTCTTTGGATGTTAAGAACGGTAGTATCTGGCAAGTGGAGGACTTTGGGAAGAAAAGATTTAAAGAACGTAATAGGGTCAGACCCTTCTACACCTTCCACTAGTCCATAAATACAAAGATTATTGTGTTGATTACGATTTTCAAGGTCCTCAACCTGGCATTGGAGCACAGTGACTTGAGATTGAAGTGGAGAAACTTTAGCACAAGTATCCGTAACAGAAGACAAAGAGTGTTCGACAGCAGTCATTCTCGTGTCAAGTTGTGCCCAATTGTCAGTAAGAACTTGTAATTTTGCGTTGGTATCTTCCATGAAGGGACGCAGTGCCCTAATCTCTTCCAATAGCATCTCCATAGATACAGGTGAGGTCCCCTTGGGCGGAGATGGAGGGTTTTGTTTGAGATACTTAGAGAGAGATTTTCCTGATGATGTTGCAGCAGCAGCAGGATCCGTAGTCGCCATGGTCTCCGTAAAAGAGAAAGATGAAGACTCCTCTAATTTAGAGAAGTCAGAAAGACGTGTTTCACAGAAGCTTTCATAGGATGAGTGCCTTTAATTCTGCCCATAAAGACCAAGGAAAGCAAGAGAAAATGCGTCACTTACTGATTATCGTGATTCAGTTCGCACTAGAAATAAGTTCAAGGGACCATTCACAAAGGGTTGTTGCAGAGAGGTCCGTGTAAAAGCTTCCTCAGTAAAAAAGTTGTAAATATTTAAATAAAGCAAGCAGAAATAGTAATTCAAGAAATATTCAGGGCAGAAAATATGTTGAAGGGCACGTCACTCCAAAGACATGAATAAAATGAGCCAATATATCAGTGAAAGTCAGCCCATAAAATGGCCTCCAAAAATTCAAATGGCATGTAGAAGGCTCAAAGGTACGAAAAAGCGTCAAAAAACAGGCCAGCAGGATAAAATGATGAACAAGATAAGCCACATTTTCTTTAAAGAGTGTTAGGGAGCCACAGTTCCACACAAAAGCAGTAAAAACGGCACCTCAGCCCTCTCGCGGGAGAAACAAAATGGGGGTCGTGATAGTGCAACGAGAAGAAGGGAAACTCACGGCATCCAAAAAGGCATCTCTGTGCCGTGAAATGCAGCCGCCGGCATTGTGAAGTGAGGAGGAAGTGTTCCGACGCCGAAATATAGTATTCGCGGCGCCGCAGTGCAGCTGGGAACGTGAAGCTGCCAGAAGTCCTCGTGGAGCCTCACCCGGGCGCCTTCATTCCCGTCAGGCGCCAAGCCACGTCCCCGTCTTGGTATTACCTTTCTACTCTTTCATCCAGTTTAGGACTCCTTGAGCAAGAAAAGAAGACTTGATGATGCTTGAAGCCACTGACAGTATAGGCTATGCTGACTGTTTCTTGGTTGACTACACATTTTTTCCCAATGGCAGTTTCTCCTTAGCCTCAATGAAAAATTGAGTATATAATGATATACTTAACTGCTGTTCATTAAAGTGAGAAAAGAACAGCATAATACACACCTGAGTGTCTTTAATAAAATAAATATGTTCCTTATTTATAACTAGCAAAATCTACATTTGAGCAATGCTGGGCTGTCAGCCTGCATCCTACCTAGCCAAACTACCACCAAAACGTACATAACAAGCTTAGGAATCTGGCCTGATGAAACGTTCACAATGGAAAACCAGGTCAAGAAGCTATAAGTCACCTGTTTCGGTCAACTCTACAGCCTAGGAAGACTTCTGAGATGGCTACCAGACTTAACATGTAGAGTGGTGATAAAAGGTCTGGTCATTTCCTGGCTAGACTGCGGAAATTCCTTGTATCTTGGAAGCCCTAAGTCAGGTGTGAAAAGTTTGAAGTTCCTACAAAAAACTGCAGCACGCATTCTCCTAAAGATACCCAAACACCAATCAGCAAGGACAGCACTGGTGGGACTACACTGGCTCCCGTGGAGAAGAGAGTAGTTTAAAACGTTATGCCTTGTACATAAAGCAATGCACAATAAAGGCGCTAAATTAATGCAGGACCTTAATACGCCATATAATCCAGTGAGATCGCTATGGTCTACTAACCAGCTGTTACTCACTGTCCCCAGAATCAAGAGATCCAGAGCCAGCAAACTCGCTTCCATCACACATGAGACTGGTGGAATCAGAACTGAAATTCAGGAAACTACTAAAGACTAGATTGATCGAGTAGGTTCTGTAAGATAGTTTTCCTGTGGTTAGTTAGCACTGGGAAGCGCATCTGGGTAGCCATGTGCTCTATAAATCCAGGTGAATAGAATATAATACCTGCAATTATGAAAACGGTGGAATGCATGCACTCTTTTCTTCAAGATAATTTCCATCAACCTTTTTGCATTCCTGTTTATATTCCCATGCTTTATGACTAGATCTGGCAACAATGTAGGAATGCTATCTATTTAGTGCAGAATGAAAAGTATGAATCAGTGCTCTATAGATGTTGCTGCTTCGGTACAGTAGAACGTTCCATCTTACAGAAGAGGCCTAATACCGACACTAATGTAGAATCCACATGAAAATCAAGTTTAATTGATACCTGAAGCCCTTCACATGTATTGAAGATTGAACGATCACATTATGTCTTCATAGTTAATTTGATGAAGCTCAGCTATACCGTTCAGTGTGTAATATATTCATAGACATTGTAGGACCCCCATTTCCACTGAATAACAGAGATGCTAACAAAGGGCTCTATTTATAGAGGTCAATGTGATAATAAACATACCTTTAAGACAAAAATGTGCCTTTTTAACACCTGTCATGAATCCACAAAGGGATTCCAGGCAAATGTAAGCCCTTTTATGGGAACAAAGATCTCTACCACAGTTATGGAGATTTCTTGTTGTCCTAAATGCCAATAACTGGGGATTTTGCAGGTGTTTCAAGCTGCTTCTTGCCTTGAAAGTTTCTTAATGCCACCAACATGGAAGTATATCTCCATTCCCAAAGTTCAATCTAAACCCTGCGCATAGTGGAACTTGTTAAAGATTTACTCCAGCACTGGAGATGTGCTATGGGTTGTCCATAGGGAAAAAAAGTCCCAGTGGAGAAAAAGTGCATTTGCACAGAGGAATTCTTTCGCCTGTGTGAAAGTTTCTGCCACAATACAACCCCATGCAGAGGGAATGGATCCCCAAATGTAAAATCCACCTGGAATCTGCATGCGAACCTGTGGCAGGTCCTGGCTTCCGTGCGAATTCGTCGACGAGGCCTTGAGTTCCAAAAAGTAGCAAATCTGTGCCCACATCAAGTACATTTGTGCTTGCAGATGGACTATTTGTTTCGTGACAAGGGCCCCAAATAGTACAAAGTGCCCACAGACTCGGGCAGATGCAAATGCCATTTAATAATGGAAGCCAATCTAACTTTCATACAGTCACTGATAACCGAGCACGTCTTGAAATATGGAATATAAAAAGATAACTCTACTCAGGGGCAACTTAAGGATACTTTTAAGGGATCAATGGATTGCTTTTTAGTGGCCTAATGATCAAGCAGCTCTTTAGCTTAAGCACAACTTACCCTCCCCATCAGCCTTTTAATAGTCATTTTATTACACTGAATTACTTTAATGTCGTACTACAACAGAAAACATGGAACAGAAGGATCCCCCTTATGTATAAATGTATTAGATGAAAGTTTTTATTGCATGAAAATATGTTAATAATGGAAGTGGTTTTCATCACAGTTAACTTGACTTAAAAACCAGTGACATAAAAACTGCCTGCAATCCATGCTCAGCAAGCTCGTAAATGTTTTAAAGCTGTGTGTACCATTTGGGCTAGTTTATTGCCAGCTTTGAAACATCGTGGGCATATAATCAAGGTCGAGTGCTTAATATTTAACCTGAGAAGACCTGGCATACTTCACTCCTTTTATGTGTAGGCTAAATTATTCCTTGTCATTGAAAATGTTCCCTATGTCACAGGACCGGCCTCTTTCCAGACATCTCTTGCATAGTTCTTTGAGAAAGTAACTGTGCTAGAAAATCTAACTTAAGCATTCTCTGCAGCCCCAGGTTAATAATAATGTTCCATCTGCAGCTCAGCTCCTCTTGCTCCACTTCATTACTATGGCAGCTCATGTCACTGTTGCTTATAAGGTCCTTTATTACGACTGAACTACAAGAGAGGTGAATACAGAATCAGTTTTCCTGGCTGCTTCTCTCAACAAGGCTGATTGTTTTTTTATACACAATGCTTCCAGGTTTTTAAACGAGGGCAACTGGAATGGCAGAGTTTGTTTTGTGTTTTGTGGAATTGAGCACTAGGATTGTTTTTGTTGTAATATTCTACCATAGCTGTAATTTAAACTGGCATCAATCGTCAACCTATGACTACATCTATTTGTTTTAAATGTCTTTATTGATTTCAAATATTACAGACAATTTAACAACAACAAGCTGCAAAGAGTCACATCACTAGAGCATATCTTATAGATACAATGATACAGAAAGAAACATCATCATAATTGAGCATGTGTGGAAGATCATCATAAATCTGGATAATCAGTGCCTATATCTGAAGTGGATAGGTGGAATATAAAATAGAGATAAGTCTGTAATTGGAGGAAAAGGGAATAGATGTCAGTAGTATAACATGACAGCTTTCGTCACCATTCATTTTTTGACAGGTGGGAACGCCCCCCGGAAGTGACGTAGGAGCCGGAAGTCACGCCCCGGAAGTCCAGCCCCAGAAGTCCCTCCCCCGGAAGTCCGGGGCCGGAAGTCCTTCCCCGGAAGTCCAGGGCCGGAAGTCCGAAGCCGGAAGTCCAGGGTTGGAAGTCCAGCACCTGTGGGGCAATCCAGGAAGTGGGGGCAGGTGTAATGTGTGTGAGTGCCCTTCACACAGGAATTAATGGATGTGTATGTGTGTCAATGGTGTAGAGTGGTGGTGCGGGGTGGCTAGGGCTAGCGGCAAGGCAGGCAGTAGGGCCTACAGGTGTGTTTAGGGTTGTGGGATGGATGAGCCGAGACCTACCTGTGTGCGCCATGTTTGTTAGGCAAGGAGGGACATGTCTGGGCATGCAGAGACATGTCTGGGCATGATCAGAGCATAAGTGCGCTTGCAGGCGGGTGTTGCATGAGCAGCGGCGAGGTCCATCTGTGGTTTGGGAGCCCTAGAGTGTTGCAGGGTCTTTTTTGGGAGATAGGCCAGCCCCTAGGAGTCATGCCTGATTGCGATGGCGTTCCTGAATGGGGGCCTGAGGCGTGGGGGGGCATAGTCAGCAGAGGTCCGGAAAGCCATTGGTCCTAAAAGAGGCGGGAAGCTAGACCATTGGTTTGCTGCGGCAGTAATTCTGCCGCCTAAATTAAAAAAGTCTGGACTGTGAAATGAGAGCAGTTATGAAAAATAAAAAAAAAGAAGACAGGTGTTATACAACTGTGGTTTCTTTTTACATGAGGATGCTGTAATGGGAATGATAAACACTGCCATCTTGTAAATCAGCAGCAGGGGGCTGGCAACATGTCCATGCATTGTTCTGTAACATGGAGGACGGTCCTGCATCAGCCACAGACTGCTAGGTTGCCAGTGCAATATTTTGCACAGCCTAACTTTTTAAAGTGTCTGGTGTAAAATGACAATAATTATGAAAAGAAAAATAAATAAATATTTTAAGGTCTCTGATATAAAATAAAGACAAGTGTTGTCCAATTGTTATTTCTTTCTATGAGCGAGTAATGTTTTAGGGATGATAGACAGGGAGCCAGTATGTAATGCAGGGGGTTGGCAACATGTCCATGCAGTGTTCTGTAACATGGTGGCCTGTCCTCCATCAGCCCCAGACTGCTAGGGTGTCTGTGCAATATTTTGCACAGCCTAAGTTTTAAAGTGCCTGGTGTAAAATGATTCCTGTTATGAAAAGGAAAAAATAAATAAATACATATTTTAAAGTTCGCTGATGTAAATGATGTCTGTATGGAAACCAAAATAAGGGAAATAAATAAAAACACGGGTTGTGCAATTGTCACTTCTTTCTTTCTAAAGGAACGTAATGTTTGAGGGATAATAAACAGGGGCCTGTATGTAATGCAACTGTGTAGGCTGTGTATCAGGACAGTGCATGGTTCTTTAGCCTCTGTAATGTGTTGTCACAAAACTAAAATGCAAGGTTGATGCTGCAGCATCATGCGCAGCCAAAGTTGAAATGTACGATGTAAGTGACAATTACTAAAAGAAAAAAAACAAACATTTTAAAGGCTCTGATCTAAAATGATGGCAATCATGAAAAGAAAAATAAATTAAATACATACATAAAGACAGGTGTTGTGTATTGTGTTTTCTTTCTAAGGGGGAGTAATGTGCCAGGGCTGGTAAACATGGGCCCCCCTGTAGGGCAGTTGGGGGCTGTGTAACATGCCCCATGCAGTGTCCTTTAACCTGGTAATGTGTTGTCACAAACCTAGACTGGCAGTTCCCTGGGGCAACATTATGCACAGCCTATTTGAAAGTCTCTGATGTAAATGACATTAAGTACGAAAATAAAAAAATAAAGGCTTGTGTTATGCAACTGAGACTTTGCTCTACGGGTGAGTGTGCGAGGCATGTCTGATAAATATGGTATTCTTGTACAACATGCACAGAGTTCAGCAACACTTCTAGGTATATTTTTGTAACCGTAAAATAGGCTACCACAGCCGTTTTGGGCTGGATGGTGCAATTTCCACAAAAGGCGGCAAACCAGTCATGGTGTTGTAACAGGGTAAAAAAAAATGCACCAGCAGGCCAGAAAGAGCGGGACGGACAAGAGACTCATAAGAGCGGCAAAACCAAAAATGTAAGTTTGCTGATTCAGCGGCTAAAGACTGTAAAGACACGAAGAGGCTTCGACGTGGGAGACAGCTGGCATGGACTGATAAGCACGGCCCTACGGTGAAAGAGTGGCGCGAAATGTGTACATGGGACTCTTAGGCACGGCCGTGTATGACATTTTTAAAGCACTAGGTTTTTTTACATCTGGGTGGGTGCAGTGAAAAAATTGAAGGGTAATACATAAGCTTTTTCTCCACCAGTTTCCCGCCACTTAGAGGACTCCTACAGGGCCTGTTTTATCAGAAGGCAACAGATGAGAGTGCGAAGCATTTTTAAACGCACGTTTTTCACTTAAACTCTCTCCCACATGTTCCCGCCAGCCCGGAAGACGACCCTCCGGGCATTTTGTCAGATCCTAGCAGGTATAACAATAGGGCCGTAACTTAGACGCACACTGGCACCCTGACAAGTGTTTTGGAGCACCTACCAGCATGTTGGCCAGTGAACAGGCTGCGGCAGAAGACCCCTGAGGTTAA
>NC_136069.1:271382568-271732568 GCF_964261635.1 Lissotriton helveticus
CAGAAGGTACACCCACCCTGTAAGGAAATTTTATGCTACAGAACACTATGAGGAGTTTAGATTTGTCAATCTTGAGCGTATAACCTCATTAGCACAAGGTATTCTAGCTATTCATCAAGCTATACAATCACTTATAGAGCGCATGTTACAGGATGCGGGACCTAATGATTTTTTTCAGCTGAGGTTCCAGGGACAAGATCTCAATAGTCCTTTATTCACAACTAGAGCCCCCAGGGATGTCTTTGATGCTGTAGATTTTTTAGAAAACCTCACTAATCTTTTGCAAAGTAGGAGTGAGATAATAGCTCATGGAACCTTTAGAATCATAGCTCTAGTTGTCCGATTTCGTGCAGGAGGTGGTGCTTCTAGACCATTAAAGACTATTCTGTTCAGTAAAATCATAGGTAAGAAACGGCAATGGCTGATTGATTTTAACAACCCGGAAGCTAATACATGCCTGGCTGCCAGCATAGCAGGACTTTTGGCTGCCCGTGACACTAGCGACGCTGTTCTCTTGTCTAGAGCTAATGCTGCCCATACAGCTCTTAAAGTACCTACAAATCACCCTGTTGGTTTTGGATACCTAGGGCTTTTTGAGAACTATTTTAAAGTAACAGTAAAAATTCTGTACAACAGCAATGGCATATGGCGATACTTCACATCCAGGCAGCCTCTGAAAAACAAGACCATTTATGTTCTTCACCACGAAAACCATTTTTATGGCATCCTGAATTTAAAAGGATTTTTAGGAGCTAGGTATGTGTGTACCCATTGTGATCACATTTACAGCAATCAGCTAGATCATAACTGTGAAATGTATTGTAAAATGTGTCAGACAGCTGGATGCGAAGTTATAGCAGAGCAGCGGGTACGTTGTGGCAGATGTAATCTATTCTGTCGCTCACAAAGATGCCTGAGCACACACAACAGGGTTGTCAGGTGCAAACTTAAAAAAGATTGTGGTCAATGCGGACATTACGTCGCAGAAGGCCACAAATGCCCTGGCATGCGATGTCCCCGTTGTAAAGAGTCTCTTCAGGCTGGTGCAGACCATATGTGCTACATGAGCAAGGGTCGACAACCACCTAAAACAGAAGATTATATCATTTTTGATATAGAGTGCACCCAAAAAACATCAGTGCATGAGCCCAATTATATCTACGCTCACCATCTAACTTCGGATGAGAACTGGGAGTTTGAAGGTCGATCATGTGTGAGTGATTTCCTAGGCACCTTCATGCAGGCCAGATATAAGGGGTCTACCATGATGGCTCATAACTCTAAGGGGTATGACTCCTTTTTTATTTTACAGAAGTTGATTAGTGAAAAGATGCCTGTAAAACTCATCACCCAGGGCTCTAAGCTAATGTCTGTAACTGTTGTAACCTTACAAATACGCTTTATAGACACCTTAAACTTTCTACCCATGAAGTTGAGTAAGTTGCCAAAAGCTTTTGGTTTTCCTGGGTGTAAAGGTTATTTCCCCCATTTTTTTAACACCTGGGCTAATCAAAATTATGAGGCCCCTATGCCACCTCCGCACAGCTATGGAGTGGAGTATATGATGCCTGATGAGGAAAAGAACTTTTTACAATGGTATAGTGAAAACAGTGACAAAACTTTTATTTTTCAGAGAGAATTAAAAGCCTACTGCAAGGCGGATGTTATGATCTTGCGGCAAGCTTGTAACCTTTTCAGAGATGCAGTTGTAGACATGACTAAACAGGTGTAAGTAACCAACCCCGACACTTCTGGGGAGAGCGAATCTATTGAGTACATTGACCCTTTTCAAAGTATTACGCTGGCTTCTATGTGCATGTCTATCTATAAGCACATGTTTTTACAGCCTCAAAGCATAGCTTTAATACCACCAGACCTCTATAATGGTACACAAAAGCGTTACTCCACACCCTCCATACAGTGGCTTATGTACATCTCTAACAAAGAAAACATCTACATTCAGCACGCCTTACAGGGTGGTGAGTATCGCGTGGGGTCTTATTACCTGGATGGGTACGCAGTAATCAACGGGAACCCAACAGCCTTTGAATACAACGGCTGCTTTTACCATGGATGCCCCAGGTGCTACAAGCCCCATGAGTTTAATAAACTGCTGGGCACAACGTTTGAGCACCTTTATAGGCGCACACTGATGAAAGCTCAATATATTGAAAACAAAGGTTTCATTATGAGAACTCTCTGGGAACACGAGTGGATTGAAAGGCTGGCATCAGACGTTGAGTTAGGTCTTTTTCTCAAGAGTGAGAAGTTACCTGAACCTCTGGACCCCCGTCATGCCTTATTCGGGGGTCGCACAAATTTGATACAACTGTACAGAGCCGTGGGCCCCGGGGAGAAAATACACTACTATGATTTCACAAGCTTGTATCCATTTGGCAACAAACTGAAGTTATACCCCGAAGGGCATCCCACTATTATATACCGTGACTTTGAAGCTTTAGACACATACTTTGGTCTAGTTAAGTGTGAAATATATCCACCCAGGGACCTTTACTTTCCAGTGTTGCCCTACAGAGTGGATAGCAAGCTCATGTTTCCCCTGTGCCGAACATGCGCTGAAAGTAAAGAGACCGACTTATGTCACCACACTGAGGCACAGAGGATACTAAGCGGTACTTGGTGTAGCATAGAGGTTCAAGAGGCCCTAAAGAAAGGATACAGGCTAGGTAAAATATTTCAAATTTGGCACTTTGAAGGGGATACAACGCATCTTTTTTCTGAGTATATTAATTTATTTCTCAGAGACAAACAGGAGGCATCTGGGTATCCAGAATAGTGCGCTGATGCTGACTCCAAGCAGCAGTACATCGCTGAATACTATGCTCACGAAGGCATAAACCTGAGACCCGATTTTATCGAAGTCAACCCCGCCAAGCGTCAGTTGGCAAAGTTATGCCTCAATTCTTTATGGGGTAAATTTGCGCAGCGTACAAACCTCCCAAACACAACCATCGTCACAGATCCTGACGATTTGTTTAATTACCTTTTTGCCCCCTGTTATGATGTATCCACCTGTGAGTTTATTAACGACGATGCAGTCATGCTGGGTTGGAAACATGCGAAAGAGTACCCCACAACCAGTAACAATATAAACATCTTTATAGCTTGTTTTACAACCGCACACGCTCGTTTGGAGCTTTACAAATTGCTAGATAAGCTACAGGAAAGGTGCTTGTATCATGACACAGACTCTGTTATCTTTGTGAGCAAAGCAGGAGATGAAGACCCCCCTCTGGGGGATTATCTGGGGGATTTAACTAGTGAACTATCTAAGGACAAATTCATAGTTCAGTTCTCGTCAGCTGGGCCCAAAACTTACAGCTACCACACGTCTAACAATAAAGTATGTATGAAAGTTAAAGGTATAACATTAAATGTTAAGAATACCATAAAAATAAATTTCAACAGTCTAAAGAATCTAGTGCTTGAGTACGCCCAAAAGACTGATCATCCCTGTGTCAAAACCATCGTTGTGAGTCAGCCTTCTATAGTGAGGACCAAAAAAAGATGGGAAATCACAACTCAGCTTCTGCATAAAACATTAAGAGTGGTGTTCGATAAAAGGGTCTTAATGGCTGACTACAAAACGGTTCCCTACGCTATTAAAGATACATTACAGCTGAGAACTTCTAGCAGCATGGATACCAGGTTGCAACACCCCTTTTCATGCGTTATAGCTGGTCCCTCAAATTGTGGCAAAAGCTATTTCATAAAAAAACTATTAGAAAATGCTCGGGCGTTTTATCCCATACACCTGATAATATTGTCTGGCTTTATTCCTGCTGGCAAGATTTTTATCTTGCCAGCAGGAGATCGCCCACCAGTTCACTCACATTAGATTTATAGAAGGGATACCCACTAGTCTTAACGACGATGATTTGTTACCCAAGGATCGTGTGAATATGGTAGTTGTAGACGATCTGATGCGAGAAGGAAGGGACCATCCTGAAATAGAGCGCGCTTTTACCCAATATTCCCACCATCGTAATCTGAGTATATTTTACATCGTCCAGAAATTGTTTTACAAGGGTAAGAGTAGCAGGTCTATAGCTCTCAACGCGTCCTACCTAGTTTTATTTAAAAACCCAAGGGATAAACAGCAAATAACTGTTATAGCAAAGCAAATGTATCCGGGGAACACCCAGTTTTTTATGGAAGCCTTTAACGATGCAACCACTAAACCCCACGGTTACTTATTGGTGGACTTAAAGCCCCGTACTCTAGAAGACTACAGGCTGAGGACTGATATTTTCCCGCCCGAGCTACCTGTTGCCAACATCCCAAAACCTAGACCCAAAGGTTATAAAAAGATTCGCTAAAATGCCTAGTACCCATTTATTCACCAAGCGCTCCACCATACGGTGTTAAACATGTCAGCCCGACTACGCCGTAATATGGCCCTCCTGAAAATGCTTGTTACAGCCAGTCCTCCTCAGAGAAAAGCCATACTATGTGCTGCTTCGGACGACTTAGTTGGTGCCATTTCAGAAATAGCTCTAAACACTCTAAAAGGTAATGTTCCTATTTCAACCAGCCAGTACAAGGTGCTGAAGAAGAGGCGGCAACTCATAAAGAAACTTAGTAATAAAAGGGTCTCCCTGACTTCAAAGAAGAAACTAGTAAAGCAGTCGGGGGGATTTATAGGGGCCCTGTTGGGTATAGCTATACCTCTAATTACAAGCCTCCTGACCCGAACCTGATGGATTATACTCAGAAAATGTATCTTGTGCCGCAGCAGCAGCTTGATCAGTTGACACCCTCTACAAATGATACATGGGACATAAGGAGATCTGAAACCCTCCGCCTAGATGCTGAAATTAAAGATATTTTGGCCCGCACAGACTTAAAGCCCGAAGCTAAAGCGGGCCTCTACTCCCGAGTTCTCCAGAATTTCTTGCAATATTACAAGCAGCTGCAGACTGAAAAAAACAAACTGACTTTATATACTGCTGATGACGAGCAACCGCCTATACCAGCTGCAACACATCCAGAACCATCACCACTAGCTCAGACGCCGGTCCCCCCTGACGCTATGGTTGAGAGCTTGCTACAGAACATAAGTCAAAGATATAGAGGGGCAGCGCAGATGTTGTTAAGTAAAATGGCTGATTCTAAAGACCTAACAGCATGGAATGACCGCAGTGAATTCATCTACAAGGGGCAGCCTGTTGCTGGGTCACATATGTACGATCTGATCAAAAGTTTCACTCATCCTAAAACCCTCTCACGACAGACAGCCCCGAGAGGATGGGAGCAGTTTCTAAGAGCGGCCGCTGAACTCAACATTCCATCATCGCTCGTGGGTAGCACTGTGCATCGCCACCGCCTTGAACTTTTGAAACAGCCTTTGAGCGACAATGCTGCATCCCCTCGGCTATCACCCCCACCACTGCCCCCCAGTGCCCACCAGTGCCCAGCATCAGAGTGTGTGTGTGGATAACACCCCCACCACTGCCCCCCCCAGTGCCCACCAGTGCCCAGCATCAGAGTGTGTGTGTGTGGAGAACACCCCCACCACTGCCCACCAGTGCCCAGCATCAGAGTGTGTGTGTGGATAACACCCCCACCACTGCCCACCAGTGCCCACCAGTGCCCAGCATCAGAGTGTGTGTGTGGATAACACCCCCACCACTGCCCACCAGTGCCCAGCCTTTACATCAAAAACATACCATTGTTAACCACATTACCATCAGGAGATTGACACATGTCAACATACCTATATTTGAACATCACACCAGCTCCCAGGCACACAGCAGTCACAGACATTATCACACAAACTAAAGTTCAGAAAATGAAAAGAATTGCTTTATTCAGCTGGCTCACTATAGAAATCCAAATAAGAGTCCTTGCTCATTAAAGGCCAATGGCCAGTCCAAAAAAATCTGAGCAACAGTTTGTGCCTCCATGGGTGTGATCACACCCAAACTTGCCTGCACATGGCGTTTAATCCGCTGTGGAAACTATGGGGGCACCATCTGTGGAATCCTCCGGCACCGCATGGACAGGAGAGGGAAGGAAAAGTGGAGTGGGTGCAGGTGGAGTGGATTCATCCACACTGGTTGGTGCATCGCCGAAAGTAGCTTCAAAAACCTGGCTGCACACCTCAGCCAGTGCGGAAAAACTACCACCTGAACCCGGGGACACATTGGGGGTGGAGGTAGAGGGCTGTGAGTCTGTTCTCCTGGGTGCGTGGATGCGTGTGCGAGGTATCGCCCCTCTCCCTGTGGGTGTGCCTACATCCCCTTGAGATTGGGTGCGTGAAGCTTTGAGCTTCTTATGCTGTGTGTGTGCGCTGGGTGTGTCTGACCTGTGGCGTATGCATGTATGCTGTGTAGGTATGGGAGAGGCAGAGGTGGATGGGTCTGAAGGATGGGGGGGCAGATGCTGCTGGGTGTACAGAGCTGCCGTCAGTGTTGACTCTATGGCAGCCACACTCCGACGTATATCAGACATGGCCGATGACATGCCCTCCATGAACGACACCAACTGTGTAATCAGTTGTGTATGTCCATGGAGGACAGTCAGCATGGATGTCTGACCTACTGCAATCTGCTGGAGTAGGTCCACAGTCTCAGCACTGAGGGCAGCAGGGGACACAGGGACAGGGGCTGCGGTGCCGGGAACAAAGGAGACACGGGGGCTAGCACGGACCCTAGGGGCACTAACGACTGGGAGGGTGGAGATGGTACTGGAGGAGGGGCGGCCAGCCAAAGATGAAGAAGTGACCATTGCTGCATATTCCCCCTCCTCCTGAGAGTCTGACTCGGAGTTGTCGGCATGGTAAGATGTTTCAGTGACATGTCGTCCGGCCTGCAGACTCTCCTCACCCTCCGTGCCACTGCCTCCCTCTGACTCCTCAAAGCAGGTGGCACTGTCACTGGGTCCCTCTGCCTGGTCCGCGCCTGTGTCTCCTCCAGATTCAGAGGATGATGCTGTGGGCAAGGAGAAGAATAAAAACATATCATTGTATTGTATTGTATTGTAGTATATTTATATAGCGCGACCTGTCACCACCAAGGGCATCCTGGCGCTTTGAACCATGATCCAGCGGATTCAGCAGCTAGCCTGTCCTAGGGAAGAGGTAAGTTTTCAGCGCCTTCCTGAAGGCTGAGAGATCCTCAAGACTCCTTAAGGGTAATGGCAAGGAGTTCCAGAGTTTGGACGCCGCCACTCTAAAGGAGCGGCCGCCCATCCTCACTCTCTCGAACCGCGGGACTACTAGTAGCCTAGATGAGGAGGACCGAAGGGCTCGAGATGGAAGGTACCATTCACCTGTACACATCAGACATATCAGCTACAAATCATTTGGGCTCATTTCTAAACATGGCATACATCATGAGTCACATGTCACTGAACTCTGCACAATGATAAGTCTAGTTGTGGCCAATTGTGAGAGACACAACGCTCAATGTATACTAGGATACAAGCAACAGGCAAGGCAAAAACTTGTATGAGAGACACAATGATGATCCACTGCCTGACAACAGGATAGCTGATGATGCATCACAGCTCATTTACCCACCCTGCCACCCAAACCCAGACCTGGACATGTTTGATTTGCTTAGCCCTTGTGCCACATGGGAAAAGTCCTGCCTGAACTGAAATGTGAGGCCATCCTGGGACCTGAACTAAGTGTAACATCACCTCACACTGGCATCACAACTGTTGACACCCAAAGCCTCATTGTGTGGCTGACCATCATTATTAGTTAGAAACAACATTCTACCTATTTGGCGAATATGCACACACGCACTGCCAAGTGTGAGTATGCATAAGGCCAAAATGTTGCACATGAACATTGTGCACCTGTAGCCAACACATGACAATTCGAAAGAGTACCATGGACAAAGGCCACTGAGGCTGACTCGTGCAGAAAACACATGTTGAGACTCAAGATAAGAGCCAAAATATTAAGAATGGCAGACACAGTGCACATGTTGTGCTACATGTAATGTACCAACAGGTGTCACAGACCCCCCTCCAACATGATGATGTGCAAAGGAAGATGCATACTGAGACATTGCACCATAGGAGTACATGTGAAAAACAAACATCAGCCAAAGCGCAGGGCTAATGTGGAGTAGGGAATGGCATGTAAAGAAAGCCAATGCATGGAGTGCCTGTCTGACCACACCACTCAAACTATGGGAGTGTTACCATGCCTTGGAGACACACATGACAACAAACAGACATGTACCTACCCCCTTCTTGCTGCTGTCCCTCCTGCAACTGCCTATGGAGGTCTGGGAACACCACTTCCAGGACCCGGAGCATGTGGGGGGTGAGGTGGCGGGTGCCGCCATGCCGGCGTGGAGCTTCCAGCTTCAGCTGTACTCTGGCGATGCGGCGGGTCCAGCACCGGATGTCCTGCCACCTCTTCTTGATGTTTCTGAGCCTCCTGCGAGGCCCCCCTCACTCCTGACAGCCCTGGCGATGTCCACCCAGATGTCACCCTTCTCATAGGCAGATACCTGTCACAAATGTAAAGTAAAAGAGCATCAGTACACCTGGTCCATGTTCGAAAGACCCACATATGTGCACAAAATACTTGATGACAACAGGGCATCGTAGGCTCCACACATTTGCATCATTGTCCAGGAGTATGTGGCCTGTGAGCAAACACTACTGCATTACATGCCATTGAAAGGCTACAGATGACATGACGGGTGCTAAACACTCTTAGAGCATGGCACTCACAGAGCAATGTATGCTAAATCTGGGTGCACTGCAGCACGTGACACGCTGTCACACACCCCACTACAACAAAGAACCCTCTTGAAACAACACTGTACACCCTGGCACTCACTCCTAACAACATTGCATCTATACACTATACATACATAGTGGCTATAATGTCACACACACAACAGGTGCACACTCCAAGGTATTGCACACATCACTCACCTGATCCTCTGGTCTCCCATACACCATCAGTGAATGCAGGTGCCCTCTCCATGCTCAGCTAATCAGGGTGCAGAGGATTCAGAGACAGCAGCTGTGGTTACCACACCAATGTTGTGCAGGCAAGTGCCCTCCCACAGCCACATGCTGCCTTATATCTGTGCTGCAGAGGGTCTGTGAGTCCAAGGAGTAGTGTGTGATAGGCCACCATAGTTAGCATCCTATGTTCCATCCAATCACATCACACATAAGGCCATTACACACATATGCATGGTTTGAAAACTGAGCCTGAGCTGAACAACAACTTTTGCAACATTGTATACTTTGGCCAAACTGAATTTGCTAGAACACCTGTAGGAGGCTCAAAAAACTCTGTATCCATGACAACCTGGTTGCATTTTGATCAGTACACTGTTCCCCTAGATGTTCCCTATGTATTTATTCAAATACCCACACAAGTACGGTGACATTGTTGTTGCTAATGCAACCCATTCAATGGTGTAAGAGGCGTACACACGCACATACCATTGGGGTACGCTTTGCTCGCGTATGGCTGAAATGCAATAGGGAAATGAGGCGTACACACACACGTACCATTGGGGTACGCTTTGCTCGCGTATGGCTGAAATGCAATAGGGAAACGAGGCCTACAAACGCACGTACCATTGGGGTACGCTTGGCTCACGTATGGCTGAAATGCAATAGGGAAACGAGGCGTACACACGCACGTACCATTGGGGTACGCTTGGCTCGCGTATGGCTGAAATGCAATAGGGAAACGAGGCGTACACACGCACGTACCATTGGGGTACGCTTTGCTCGCGTATGGCTGAAATGCATTAGAGAAACGAGGCATACACACGCACGTACCATTGGGGTACGCTTTGCTTGCGTATGGCTGAAATGCAATAGGGAAACGAGGCCTACACACGCACGTACCATTGGGGTACGCTTGGCTCGCGTATGGCTGAAATGCAATAGGGAAATGAGGCGTACACACGCACGTACCATTGGGGTACACTTTGCATGCGTATGGCTGAAATGCAATAGGGAAACGAGGCGTACACACGCACATACCATTGGGGTACGCTTTGCTCGCGTATGGCTGAAATGCAATAGGGAAACGAGGCGTACACACGCACGTACCATTGGGGTACGCTTGGCTCGCGTATGGCTGAAATGCAATAGGGAAACGAGGCCTACACATGCACGTACCATTGGGGTAGAGTGCGTCAGACATGCTCAAGTGAACGATTGTGTAGGCTGCGTCCCTGTCCTCCTTCATGTCACCATTGGGAGAGTGACTCCAGGAAATCACATAGCAGTGATGTAGTCTACACTCATGTCGAGGATGTGGATGCATACATCAGCATGCCATCCATACATCAGCATGCCCCATGTGTGCCAGACATAGAAGAAGCACAGGGACTGTGACCTTGTGCCTCAGTTGATGTGTGAAGAGCTGGCGAGACATGTCATCAATCATATTGCACATGTGCATCACATGCATTCAACACTTCGCACCGGAGTAACGTCTGAAACATATGGAATGGCACACCATTCAGTACAAGGAACTGGCACATGATGACAGCAACATGCCCACTGTCACAGAAGTGTAATATCCGCACAGCATGACCCTGTGTGACCACGTCATGTGTGTGCCATGTGCGACATTGTGCATGCTGTTTGCATATGAAATTAACAGGTCAGTATCATATTACTCACCTTAGAATATCCCCTGTGTGTCATCCTGGATATGGCAATTTCCGCTCAGCACTACACTTATGTGTCGGTAGGCATGTCCTGCGGCTCAGCATGTGTCGTTGGCGTTGTGTGTGCCGTGATGACATTGTCTGAGTACTCAGACGTCACCTCTGCGTGCACACGTCAGGTCCTCTTTTTTCACAACACCAGCGCTGGTCCCATATAAGTGTAACTTACTCATTTTTGCCCTAAAATCATAGTACGATCACTTCTGACCATTTCACTTGGATTGTCTGACTCAGGACGGTGCCAATAGGGATGTCCGTTTCAAAGCCTGTAAGGAATGCGCACGACTCATGTTGGTGACTGACCCTCACCGTCGGTGTCTCCACTGTTTTCACGTCAAGCACAACAACAAGAGCTGCTCCGACTGCCGGGACCAGACATATGAATCCAGGTGTGATTGGTCCCACAAGCCGCTCAGACTCCAGCAGTTGGCCCTGCACCACTATAGCTCATGGTCTGGACGTAGGACGAGTGCCTGGGCGTGGGTGTTGAGACATCGGAGCCCCTGATTTTGACATCAGTCCTCCAGGGCTAAGACGTCAGGTAAACCAAATAAGTCAAAGATATGTCATCACACTTCCAAATCACCACAATGCACGTGCAATGCTGCATGGGATTCGGGTGACACCGCCCACGCGGCTCAGTCAGATTTGCAGCCATCGTAGCCTGCACCACGACCTCCGGTCCCTGCCCTGCATGTGACGCAGGAGGACTAAGTGCACTTCCTCATGTCCATGATGTCCCTCACCCCACCAACGGCCTACGCGGCGGTTTCTGGCCCAGGTGACCCGTCTGGGGGCACTAGCGCATCTGGTGAATTGCCCCTGACGCCATCACTCGCTTTGTCCCTGACGCAGGCGGCGCATACGTCCCGGAACCGCTGGAACAGACAGGATCTGCATGTTCATCCTGGTCCTCGCTGGTTCACCTCACAACCTCACTGGCAAGTGTCCCCCAGGTGTCAGCCTTGGCGCCGTTCTCGGGTGGTGCTGACCCCGATACCACACACTCTACGGCTCTGGCGTGGAAACTGTGCGGCAGAACACCGCTATTAATGCTGCATGGGGAGTCAAACTTCAACGAGCCGGGCACAGCTCATGACAACCCTGAATATCAGGGAATGGGTGTTAATGAGTATTGGGAGGGTCATGAAGACCCACTGACACGTGAGTGTCAGTCCCAAGACGACAGGACAGGTGGACTGGGGGATGTGAGTGGTCTGGACACCTAGACAGACACTGGTGATGTCTCTACTCCAAACGTGTTTTTGGATGAGTGGGCAACGTACAGTGTTGTGTTTACGTGGGCGGCCGGAGCCTTGCCCCTTCATCTCCCCGTTGCCGCCGTGAGGACCAACCTCCTCACTGAGGTCCTTAAACTCCAGTCACGCTCCGCTGAGCCTCTGCAGGCCTATGTTGAGGAATGTACCAGCATGTACAGGCACGCAGCATGTTTGGCTGTAGAAAGGCACGTTGTCAGACGCCCACACCCCTCCCCGGACTGACCATGTTCCCTGTCTTCCCACCCCACCCCAGAGAGCATGGGCATCCAGGCCTCCAAATCACAGACCACATTCCCGTTATCTCTGCTGTAGAGGGTGTCCAAGAGGTATGAGCACTCCGGAAAGATGTCATCATCCTCCCTGAGTCTGGGACTGAGGTCTGCCAACATCACATGCCTCTTTGTCCGCTACCCACACTCTCTGTGGGACATGGTTGTGTAACTGCTGGCAGAGTGTGCGTTGTAGGTACGGGCAATACTTGGCCAAGCCCTTGTAGGATGCCAATCAGCGACACCGTATTTTATCCGGTGTGGGCTGGATAACCCCGACTCACTGGGCAGATTTATGGCATCCAGGGAGGCAAATGTGTCAAAAGCTTGGTATGTATTCAAAGTCGGGAATATGCTACTAACTACTGTTCCTTACTGATATTTTGTTATAAAAGATAAGTAACTAGTTCATACAGTTCAGTACATCTGCTGTAGGAGCATCTATGTTGTGGCCTTGGCGTGATGACTGTGTTTCTAATGTACGCACACCATGCCACTTGTGTTAATGAACCGCTCATATGTGTGATGGCATCACAGACCATTTGTGACAAATCAAACATTTATGCTGTATGATGATGGTCATGTAATAGTTAGGGAAATTTCACACCGCAACATGACTATTTCAGAACTGTGCAAATGATGGCACATGTGGTGTGTGTGTGTGTATTGCTGTCAGCTGTCTGGATGTGCAGACAACCTCCTACTGACATTCACATGATGTGTGTCACTGACATGATACATTGTCATGCTCACTAAGACCTTTCCATCAGATCATTTGTATGCATGTCATATCCATTCCACACACCACAGGTCTTTTACTTTTCACGGAGGTGTGGCTGGGAGGTGGCACATGTTACATCAGTGTGTATCCCACGCCACACTCAAAATTGTCTAGATTTTTAGAAGCAGTGTTGCTTGTGCCATGTACATTGTTATTGTCTTAGTCAGATAGTTGAAGACATTTTCGATAAATTGTGTATTGCAGGGCACCCCCTCTGGAATGGCCGTTGCCTGACTTGGAAGCCATGAGGGAACGCAATTGCATCCGTCGTAATCGCTTCAACAGACAGTTGATCAAGGACCTGACGGACAGGCTGGAGGCTCACCTACAACCACGCCACAGGTATCCAACTGCGCTGACACCCAAGGTAAAGGTGATGGCAGCCCTCCATTTCTTTGCCACAGGTACGTTCCAATTTACCATAGCTGATGTGGGAGGGATGTCTCAGACAATGTTCAGCCGTGTATTGACGGATGTATTGTCTGCTATGTTGCTCCACCTTGATGAATTCATCACAATCCCTACTCCAGAACAGTTGACAGATGTCAAGGGGGAATTCTATGCCCTGGGCCGCATGCCACATGTAATTGGTGCAATTGATGGTACACATGTTACTCTGGTGCCACCACAGGCTCAGGAGCAAGCGTATCGCAACAGGAAACACTACCACTTGATAAATGCCCTGGTGGTGTGTCTTGCCAACATGATTATCTCACATGTTTGTGCATGTTTTCCAGGATCGTGCCACGATGCTTTCATCATGAGGCGTAGCAGGGTACCACAGATGATGCTGCAGCTGCACAACCACCGGGCATGTCTTGTTGGTGAGTATACCCTGTCAGCTATGTATGTCAGTATGTCACAACTTCATGATCTGCATCATATTACACACTCATTTCCATGATGTCACTTTGCAGGAGACGCTGGATATTCAAACATGCCGTGGCTAATGACTCCGCTACGCAACCCCAGGACAGCTGCAGACCAGCGGTACAACAATGCTCATGGGAAGACCAGGCGGGTGATCGAGCGAACATTTGGCCTCCGGAAGAGCCGGTTCAGGTGCCTGGACAAGACAGGCGGAGCCCTCCAATACAGCCCACGCAAGGTGTGTGACATCTTAACCATGTGCTGCATGCTACACAACATGGCAGTGGAGAAGGCCGTGCCACTCTACCTTGATCCTGATGAGCTGGAACATCCGCCCGTTGAGGATGAAGGCCTTGCCCAGGATGCCAGCGACGAGGAGGGTGAAGATGATATCCGGAGTCACCTCATCAGCAACTTCTTTTCATAATGGTGAGTCATAGCAGCTTTTATGTAAAACATGTACTATAGAGTTGCATGGGTAGCATGCTGTGTATGCAACAGACTGTATGCAAGGTCACTTGGATGTTTGTTGTGCAGTGTCACACAGGTGCAGATGTAATGCAACACACATACGTGCTATGTGTGTACTTGGAATGTACAGGTGTACTACAACATCTGGATATTCAACAGGACATTGTCAAAATGACATTATACAGAACTTGAACCCTTGTGTGCCACTCTCATCCACAGCTCGCCCTGCCTGTTGTCCGTTGGGGTCATCGTGGTCATCCTGCTATTGCTCATTATGATTGCAACGTCAGCCAAATCAACGGAGCATGCATGGACATGTGGAGAAGTCAATTTGGGTAAGGACTCATATGAGGCTGTTTAGCGTTGGTATGTTTTGAAACGTGTGGTACATGTTCATGTGCATGTAGTGAGACCATGCATACATGCAACAACATTATGTTACTTATTACATGTATGCCCACTCCCATGACAGGATAGTCACCCCATCTGGCTGTCATCTGTTGTAGTTCGAGACTCTGGTGAATGCATCAATGTGTGTAGACATTGACATTGCAACATTGCATTTACCATGGCTTGACATTGTGTCAGAGGTCACAACCACGGACTCTGTGGGGGATTGCAGACTCACTGTGTGCATTAGAATGTGACTGGATCCTCACCTCCACCTTGTGGGCCAGTCCAGTTTGATTACCATCAAACCATGTTGTGTAGGTGTGGCCTAGTGTATGTTCCACATGTTATGACAACTGTCCTGTGATTCTGTTTACATGGATGCATTGCCTTGTTGCAGTATATCATGTCACTGTCATGTCGTTACCTCAGTGCAGGTTGAAAATACTGCTACGCCAGCCTTCACAGTGAGTAGCAGTTCTGTTTTGATTCACATGATGCCATGTATGTTTTGCATGAGAAATGAAAATGTTGGGATGATGCATATGTGATTTCTTGTGTTGCACCAGTGGAGTGCGGTCATTCTCATGAATCTCTAGTCCCGTGCAGCATTTCTGTGCAATGGTGGGGTCTCATTATGTGGCTTGGATCAACATCACTTGCAGTTGATATTTCTTCTGCCTGCATATCATGTTTCGCATAGTAATGCAAACTTGACAGATCAAAAGACAGGCTACAGAGTGCCTTCATTGCATGTAGGTCATTAGCTTCCTCATCATATGTGATTCTTACAGCTGTTGTGGGTGAAGTCAAGTTTGCCTACATGGCCCTTATGGGTACCCATAATCAATTACAGATATTACAGTTTGCGTAAGTAGAACTGCCATATGTTTTCATTTGTTTGTAAGGTCCACCTCATCTGAGCCAGTGAATGAGTTTTTAACAACATAGATCTCATAGCATGGTAGCTCACTTGTGAGCGTTACACAAGACTCTAATGGATGACAGACTGTCCTAGGTTTGATGTGTCAGTGTCATAGCATCGTATCTCATGTGATAGCATGATTAGTTACTAATCTAAAATTGTCTCCAGTCAGTACACTTCACAGGTGTGACTGGTACAGTGTATCAAATGAGGTTTTTGTAGTGTCAGTGACATGAGAATGTACTCCTAATGGTTATTTGCCTCTGTTTCAGGTCTCCCTCCCAGCAGTTCCCATCCTCTCCTTCCCTCACCTGATCACCCTTTTGTGTCTGTCGTTTGTACTCAGACCAAGGGGCTATTTGGAGGTGGAACCCTTTGAGCATCACACCACTCTGATGAAGGAAGGTATGGCCAGTCCTTGACAGGCTTGTAGCTAATAGTATTGCTGCATTACAGGTGACATCATTAATAGTGTAATTTTGACTTCTTGCCAATGCACATGTATGTTTGATAATGCTCCATGGGCTCACAATGTAAATAATCATGTTGTGCATGATGTCTGACTTCTACAGAATATTATGCCGCCCTGATGTCAACGCACATGTCCTTCTAATGTGCATGTATACTATTTGGCATGGAGTAAGCTTATGCTTGTTATGTGTTTACGTGTACAGTGACCACACGCATGGTGTTGGGGAAGGCTAGAATACTATGTTGTGTGAGAGGTAGATGGCTTTATAGCTGCTGTTTAGCTTTGAACACACTAGCTGTAGTCTACACCTGCTGACGCTGTGTGTCCTGTGCCCCACTTGTCCGTAAGGGCCCTGATCCAGTGACTGTGATCTTTGGTGATTACTGTGCCATTTTATTTGCAGTGACCCTGAGTGAGGCAGACACTCCTGCCTTCACATACACATGTCACTTTGTGGCTTGCCAATGCCCTTGTGGCATGTGCTTGTTTTGCAAGTTGTCACACCCCTCCTGCCGTCATGTCTTCACTCATTGCTGCTGCTGCATACACAGCCACCATGCAACACACACTATCCAGGAACACAGAGACCTACAGGTTGACCCTCCTTCCATCCATTTATAGAGCATGCTCCTGCCACCCTACACACAGACAACACCAGACAATCACCCTCCTGGTATCACAATGCTTCTAACTCAGCCATTGCAGCTTCTATGCCTGTGTGTGCAACACATACTGGCACGACTCTGCAGATTCACTTGACATTGGGTCTACGTACCACCAGGTCACACACACCTTCCATAGGCACAATATTGTACAGTGTTACCTTGTCAACACCACAGCATCAAAAACATAGCTGTCACAGTCAGTCAAGTAGCCACAGGGGACACACACCATGACCACGTCTCTTGGGTGTGGTGTGATTTCCCCGTTCTGGTGTAGGTATTTGTCAGACGTGGGTAGTTGTTCTGTATGCGTTGCTCCCATTACAGTAGTATAGTACTTGTAGCTACACAGGGGTAGGTCACCTATTCAGGTGTGCTTGTGTAGAGTGCTACAGCCCATTGCCCACAGTCTGTCCTGCCACCCTTGTCCTGTGCGCCATACATCACATCCACAGTACAGCATCATGCAGATGATAGTTCACATACCTGAGGACACAGTTGTAGGTACTCCCTACGTGGACAACTAGTTTTGTCACACTGATCTGTACACCTCAAAGTGACTCTCCTGGCCCTGCCTGTGATAGCAGTTTTGGGATCCAAACCCCCCTCCAGCATTTCCTATCCCACACAGGTGTGTCTTTCCATCCATGTATCTAGTTGTTAGGAATTTCTGACCGATGTGTGTCCTCACTCAGATTCTGATCCAAGTGTGTGGTTGGGTGCTGTTTGTTGTATACCCTTTATACATTTGCACACACATATCAATTTATGCTGTGGTTCAAAGATAACTCACCAAATGCGTATGAGGTTTAGAATATTTATTGGGTGATCTTGTGCAGGAAACGTGAATAGGTGCTGTACAGAAAGGGGTGGAATCCAAAGTTCACTGCTGGAGATGAGATGCCTTACAGTTTCAGTCAACAGAGTCCAGGCCACAGTGCTTGGCATCATTGGGCAGACTGTGACCAGCAAGTCCATGAGGGAGAGTCTCATAGGGGATGCTGTTGCACCCAGGGGCAATATGCCAGGTCCAGTGTCCTGGGAGATGTGCATGGCCCACTGCCCCTCAATGTCTTAGCCGTGGACGACCCACCTTCCTTGGGGGGCCCTCAGGTGCAGGCCTGGACGATGCATGGGATGCTACGTCAGAGAGTTCCTCCTCCTCCTCCTCCCTCCCTGTGGCTGGTGTCACACTTTGCCGTGATGTTGCTGGTCTTGTGACACAGGGAGGGTGCTGCATGTTGGCAGCTATCTGACGTAGCGATTGGCTCATTTCCCGATGCACCATGAAGAGCTGAGCCAGACTTGCCTCCACCCGTCCATAATGTAGGTCTTGCCTGGCTATTTGCTCTGCCTGCTGTTCTTTCACCTGGTTGAGGGCCTCCTCAAGCTGGCTTACCTCCCCGGTGTCCCGCCGGTATGCCTCCAGGATGTTAGCGAGTTCAGGCATACCGGGTGCTGCAGCTGACTGGCCAGAATCTCGCCTCCGCCTTCCGCCACTCCCACCAACCTGACCCACATGAACACGGCCTGCGCTTGTGGGCACATCCGATCGACGGGCCCCCCGAGTGCTGCCAGGGTGGAGGTCATCAGCAACCTCAGGGGCGCCCGACAAAGGGTGTCCCTCATTTTCAGACTGGCGCTCTTGTGGATCATGGGCAGGGCTGTGACCTATCTGCTGGGATGTGGTGGGAATGGGTCCGGTGGTTGGCTGAGATGTAGCTGGTACAGTTGCTGCAGGGGTTTGGGATCCAGAGGTGCAGGTTGCTTGGGGTCATCCACAGTGCATTGAGTGGCGTCGCTGTCGGTGGGGTCTGGGTCCTGCTGAGCCTGGGACTGGGATCCTTCTCCCCCCTGGTTGGGGGGGGGGGGCGCCACACGTTCCCCTGTGTGTTGGAGAGACAGACACTGTTAAGGCACTATCAAGTGACATCTTGTTTAGTTATCCATTATGAGCATCACAGTTCCACAAGTTTTACATTGTTGACATTGTTCAGTTGTGTATACAGTGGTAGTAAATTGACATGTACTCTGGGGTATCTTCATTCTTCCATTCTCTTGACAATGACTGACACAGCCATTGCTGTGTCTTTTCTTGCCGGCACAACACATGTTAAGCATTGCTCAGGTTCACTCAATATCCAGGATACGGTGTAAATCCTTATGTCTGCGTCAAGCATGCACAGAGTTTAGATGCAGCATGTTAATGTAAGAGACAGAGCATCATTAATTTGCATGACATCTACTACTTTGGATGTCTTTTGCTGTACCGTGATGGCCAAACAATGCCAACACCCCTGGACCTGTACTCACACTTATAGATCATGGCTTTTGAACTTGGCACTTCTCAAAGACGCATCACCTTGTCAATACCCATGTCCATGTTGGTACTTAAGTGCGTCCACAACGTTCATGAGATGGGGCATGTGCATTGTTTGAGAGGCACAATGGACTGGAGCATCTGCAATGTGCATGTATGAGTTGTATGCGTATTCATATGAGTGAGTGTTTTGTTGTGGCACATGACAATTGGGACAGTGTTGCACTCCAATGCCTGTCCCGAGGGGATGAGTTTCTGTAAGGCGGGTGTATGATAGGCCATGCTAGTAGTTAGCGTATGATTTGCAAGCGTCCATCGTTCATGATTTGGCTGCCCCCTGATGTAGCATGCTGGCATAATCGTGGTTTTGTGTTCATGCACAGGATGTGTGACCTTGTCCTGGTGTTTGTGTTTGCAGTGATCACAGGAGGGACTTGTGCTGCCTACACCTGTGCCCATTGTGTACTACAGAGCTTTCCGAGATGTGTGTCCTGACACAGTACAGTGTTGCCTGCAAATGGTGTGTGTGTTGCAGGCACTTAGTAGATGACTGCTGGTAATTAGGAGACATCCCTAAACATTCTGCTCTATGGTGTTTGTAAGGCCTGTGCAGTGCTTGGGTGCAACTGTGTGTGTGCCCAGGGAGATGCGGTGAGGTGACAGAGGGAGGAACACTGAGGGATGGATACAGAGGGAGGCAGGCAGACAGAGGGAGGGAGGGCGATAGTGGGAGGGAGGGCGATAGTGGGAGAGGGCGACAGAGAGAGAGGGCGATAGTGGGAGAGGGCAACAGAGGGAGAGGGCGACAGAGGGAGAGGGCGACAGAGGGAGAGGGCGACAGAGGGAGGGGCGATAGTGGGAGAGGGCGACAGAGGGAGAGGGCGACAGTGGGAGAGGGCAACAGAGGGAGAGGGTGACAGAGGGAGGGGCGATAGTGGGAGAGGGCGACAGAGGCAGAGGGCGACAAAGGGAGGGGCGATAGTGGGAGAGGGCGACAGAGGGAGAGGGAGACAGAGGGAGAGGGCGACAAAGGGAGGGGCGATAGTGGGAGAGGGCGACAGAGGGAGAGGGCGACAGAGGGAGAGGGCGATAGTGGGAGAGGGCGACAGAGGGAGAGGGCGACAGAGGGAGACGGCGACAGAGGGAGAGGGCGACAGAGGGAGGGGCGATAGTGGGAGAGGGCGACAGAGGGAGAGGGCGACAGTGAGAGAGGGCAACAGAGGGAGAAGGCGACAGAGGGAGGGGCGATAGTGGGAGAGGGCGACAGAGGAAGAGGGCGACAGAGGGAGAGGGCGACAAAGGGAGGGGCGATAGTGGGAGAGGGCGACAAAGGGAGAGGGTGACAGAGGGAGAGGGCGACAAAGGGAGGGGCGATAGTGGGAGAGGGCGACAGAGGGAGAGGGCGACAGAGGGAGAGGGCGATAGTGGGAGAGGGCGACAGAGGGAGAGGGCGACAGTGGGAGAGGGCGATAGTGGGAAAGGGCGACAGAGGGAGAGGGCGACAGAGGGAGAGGCCGACAGAGGGAGAGGGCGACAGAGGGAGAGTGCGACAGTGGGAGAGGGCGACAGAGGGAGAGGGCGACAGAGGGAGAGGGCGACAGAGGGAGAAGGAGACAGAGGGAGAGGGCGACAAAGGGAGGGGCGATAGTGGGAGAGGGCGACAGAGGGAGAGGGCGACAGAGGGAGAGGGCGATAGTGGTAGAGGGCGACAGAGGGAGAGGGCGACAGAGGGAGAGGGCGATAGTGGGAGAGGGCGACAGAGGGAGAGGGCGACAGAGGGAGAGGCCGACAGAGGGAGAGGGCGACAGAGGGAGAGGGCGACAGAGGGAGAGGGCGACAGAGGGAGAGGGCGACAGAGGGAGAGTGCGACAGTGGGAGAGGGCGACAGAGGGAGAGGGCGACAGAGGGAGAGGGCGACAGAGGGAGAAGGAGACAGGGATGGAGACAGGTTGTTTGTGCTTGCTCGCTTGCTACACTGCTTTACTGTGTCACAAAATATTGCATCTCTGTAAGGTGTGTCCGCAACATGAAATTGTTTAGGAGCTGTGGTCTACTATCTTGTGTGATATTTCCCTATCCCTGTACATTGGGCATGGTGCTTGGGTGAGGCCCTGGGACATATGGGATGAGAGCAGCCTCCTACCCTTCACCTTCCACCCTTTGTGGCTCGCCCTTGCAACTAACCACATTTTGTTTTGTCCTGCTGGGACTCATGGCTACCCACCCCATGCTGCTGGGCACTGTTGTAAGTCCACCCAAGTAACATGTATTTTTTGTCCACTCACCAGACTCAACGGCTCCTTCTATTCCATGCACTCCCACCGGTGGCAGCAGGGCCATGACTCTCTCCTCCCAGGGATGGTATACAGGAGGTCTGCGGGGACCACCACCTCCAGTGTGGTGTGCAGAGGCGTAGTCCTGGTCCATTTTCTTCTTGACCATCCTCCGCAGCTCATACCACCTGGACTGGCATTCCCCCCTGGTGCGCCTGATGGGTGCAACACCATTGACCCGGTCTATGATCCTCTCCCACAGGCGTGTTTTTTCTGCCAGGCTAGTCTGTCTGACCAATGCGCCAAACAGCTGTGGCTCAACTCTGATGACTTCATCTGTAAGTATCTCATTCTCCGGGTTAGTGAACTTTGGATTCTTGGGTGTGGTCATGGTGTGGGGTGTATGTGATTGAGGGGGTGATGGTGTGTAAGGATGAGGGTGTGTGGTTGTGATTGTGAAGGGGTGGTGTGGGTGTAGATGTGATAGGGTGTATGTGTGGAGGTATGCGGCTGCAATTGCTGGTGTGCTCTCTGTTTCTTTGCAATAATGGGTATGTTGCAAAGGATGATGGGTTGTATGTGTGGACCCTTTTATTGGTCAAATAGTGGGTGTGGCTTAATTTGAATTGGTTGTGTGTGTGTTATATGGGGTGGGTGTTAGTGTTGTCCTCTGTTTGCCTGTTTGACTGTGACCAGGATATTGATTCTCAATGGTGTGTACACAGGAGACAGTTTCAGTGTAGTTGTGCGACTCGTTTACAAAGTCCTTGTGCTGGTTTGGGTGTTGGCGTTATGTATGCGTGTCGTACTTGTGCGTGCGATCGACTTGTACGGGCCGTTGGCGGGTGGGGGGGTTCGCGTAGGGGGGTGTGCGTGTCGTACTTGTGCGTGTGATCGACTTGTACGGGCCATTGGCGGGTGGGGGTGTTCGTGTAGGGGGGTGTGCGTGTCGTAGTTGTGCGTGCGATCGACTTATACGGGCCGTTGGCGGGTGGGGGTGTTCGCGTGGCCTTGTTGGGGGGTATGCGTGTCGTACTTGTGCGTGTGATCGACTTGTATGGGCCGTTGGCGGGTGGGGGTGTTCGCGTGGCCTTGTTGGGGGTTGTGCGTGTAGTACTTGTGCGTGCGATCGACTTGTACGGGCCGTTGGCGGGTGGGGGTGTTCGCGTGGGATTGTTGGGGGTGTGCGTGTCGTACTTGTGCGAGCGATCGACTTGTACGGGCCGTTGGTGGGTGGGGGTGTTCGCGTGGCCTTGTTGGGGGGGTGTGCATGTCGTACTTGTGCGTGCGATCGACTTGTACGGGCCGTTGGCGGGTGAGGGTGTTCACGCGGCCTTGTTGGGGGGGTGTGCGTGTCGTACTTGTGCGTGCGATCGATTTGTACGGGCCGTTGGCGGGTGGGGGGTTTCGCGTGGGCTTGTTGGGGAGGTGTGCGTGTCATACTTGTGCGTGCGATTGACTTGTACGGGCCGTTGGCGGGTGGGGGGGTTCGCGTAGGGGGTGTGCGTGTCGTACTTGTGCGTGCGATAAACTTGTACGGGCCGCTGGCGGGTGGGGGTGTGCGTGTCATACTTGTGCGTGCGATCGACTTGTACGGGCTGTTGGCGGGTGGGGGTGTTCGCGTGGGCTTGTTGGAGGGGTGTGCGTGTCGTACTAGTGCGTGCGATCCACTTGTACGGGCCGTTGGCGGGTGGGGGTGTTCGCATAGGGGGTGTGCGTGTCGTACTTGTGCGTGCGATCGACTTGTACGGGCCGTTGGCGGGTGGGGGTGTTCGCGTGGCCTTGTTGGGGGGGTGTGCGTGTCGTACTTGTGCGTGCAATCGACTTGTACGGGCCGTTGGAGGGTGGGGTTGTTCGCGTAGGGGGGTGTGCGTGTCGTACTTGTGCGTGCGATCGACTTGTACGGGCCATTGGTGGATGGGGGTGTTCGCGTGGGCTTGTTGGGGGGGTGCGTGTTGTACTTGTGCGTGCGATCCACTTGTACGGGCCGTTGGCGGGTGGGGGTGTTCGCATAGGGGGTGTGTGTGTCGTACTTGTGCGTGCGATCGACTTGTATGGGCCGTTAGCGGGTGGGGGTGTTCGCGTGGCCTTGTTGGGGGGGTGTGCGTGTCGTACTTGTGCGTGCAATCGACTTGTACGGGCAGTTGGCGGGTGGGGGTGTTCGCGTGGCTTGTTGGGGGGTGTGCGTGTCATACTTGTGCATGCGATCGACTTGTACGGGCCGTTGGCGGGTGGGGGTGTTCGCGTAGGGGGGTGTGCGTGTCTTACTTGTGCGTGCGATTGATTTGTACAGGCCGTTGGCGGGTGGGGGTGTTCGCGTGGGCTTGTTGGGGGGTGTGCGTGTCATACTTGTGCATGCGATCGACTTGTACGGGCCGTTGGCAGGTGGGGGGGTTCGCGTGGCCTTGTTGGGGGGGGTGCGTGTCGTACTTGTGCGTGCGATCGACTTGTACAGGCCGTTGGCGGGTGGGGGTGGTCGCATGGCCTTGTTGGGGGGGTGTGCGTGTCATACTTGTGTGTGCAATCGACTTGTACGGGCCGTTGGCAGGTGGGGGTGTTCGCGTGGGCTTGTTGGGGGGGTGTGCGTGTCGTACTTGTGCATGCGATCAACTTGTACGGGCCGTTTGCGGGTGGGGGTGTTCGCGTAGGGGGGTGTGCGTGTCGTACTTGTGCGTGCGATCGAATTGTACAGGCCGTTGGCGGGTGGGGGTGTTCGCATGGGCTTGTTGGGGGGGTGTGCGTGTCGTACTTGTGCGTGCGATCGACTTGTACGGGACGTTGGCAGGTGGGGGGGTTCGTGCAGGGGGGTGTGCGTGTTGTACTTGTGCGTGCGATCGACTTGTACGGGCCGTTGGCGGGTGGGGGTGTTCGCGTAGGGGGGTGTGCGTGTCGTACTTGTGCGAGCGATCGACTTGTACGGGCCGTTGGCGGGTGGGGGTGTTCGCGTGGCCTTGTTGGGGGGTGTGCGTGTCGTACTTGTGCGTGCGATCGACTTGTACGGGCCGTTGGCGGGTGGGGGTGTTCACGTGGCCTTGTTGGGGGGCGTGTCGTACTTGTGCTTGAGCGAGGGGTACACGTGTGGTATGTGTTGACGCTGCTTGATGCGAGCCTAATATTGCCATACGAATCATTATTGAAGTGCGGAAACTTTGTTCCGTACGAATCGCTGTCAGGCTTCTCGTACAGGATCGTACTAGTGTGTTTGTACGCGCTCGTTACGAATCGTACGGTAGGATTTCCGATGCATATTCGTACGGATCATCAACTGTGATTCGTACGGTGCGATGAGATTTGTACGGCATTCAACGGGAACATATGGGAATTCGCAGATCGGACGGAAAGTTCCCATTCGTACGGATTCGGATACGAATGCGAATCGTACGGTGGAATATTTTACCGGATCGGAATCGACGCCTTAGAGGGGGTACTATACTAGTCAGTGTGTCTAAGAAGGGTTGAGTGTCTAAAGCCCTCCACTTTCTGACGACTCCACCACCTAAATTATGTCTCCATTCAGTACACATCTTATTCATGGCTGAGTAGTCCAGTTCAGACTGTGATAGAACATGAGATAAATAAAATACAGTGGCCCTGATTACAATTTGGGCTGTTAATTCCGTCACCACCCCCTTTTGTACCGCTTTGGCCGCTATAAGTGTGTCCCTTGCTCACTTTGCCACTGGATTCAAGCAAGCCGGGCTGAAGACGGCTGTAATGCCAGAAACCGGTCCTTGGAAGCTTGTTTCCGGTCCAGGGAAGGCATGGCTTGGCAGTTCGGGCTGGACTGTTCCCATGAGGCACAGGGTCAGACTGATTTGCATATAGCCATGTCTGAACTGGGGTGGCAGAGTGGGCTAAAGAAAGGTGATGGATCAAACCCTGATCTTTTGACTGGGTGTGAGTGTTTGATTGGTTCAGATGCTCCGTCCATCACCACCCCCTTTTGTACCGCTTTGGCCGCCATAAGTGTGGCAGGGTATGCTCAGACCTGAGTCCCTTGCTCACTTTGCCACTGGATTCAAGCAAGCCGGGCTGAAGACGGCTGTAATGCCAGAAACCGGTCCTCGGAAGCTTGTTTCCGGTCCATGGAAGGCATGGGTTGGCAGTTCGGGCTGGACTGTTCCCATGAGGCACAGGGTCAGACTGATTTGCATATAGCCATGTCTGAACTGGGGTGGCAGAGTGGGCTAAAGAACGGTGATGGATCAAACCCAGATCTTTTGACTGGGTGTGAGTGTTTGATTGGTTCAGATGCTCCGTCCATCACCACCCCCTTTTGTACCGTTAATTCCGTCTCGTGCATAAACCCTTGTTTACTTACGGGTCAGAATTAGGAGATTGGTTTTATTTAACAGATCTAATAGTTATTGGATGTGTTAAGTAATGCAACATTCGTTCAATTTCGGTAGTTAAAACCTGCCAAAATTAAAAGTGTAAACGTGAATGGTATTTACTGTACAATGTGGGTTTTGGTGTTTTTAACAAAAAAATCTGCATGTTATTCCCCAATAACTCATAATAGGTGCTGTTTATTGCACCCACTAAATAATGAACCCCAGGGTATCGTTATTTTCCGTTCAATCAGGCCCAGTATGTTTTTGTTTATCATGTTCATGCTCTTATAACATAAAAAAAAAACATTGTCACTGTTCTTTCAGAGGAACCTGGTTCCACAATGAACTTCTTTGAAATACTAGGATGCCACAAAATTTTTGCTTGAGTAAAAATCGTTCTGGTGTCCTGAATGCTTTTTTAGCTTGTTCAGCCTAGCCAAAATCACTCTTGGTATTTTCATTTATTCAAAACATGTTTAATGTAATTAGTTATCGCTCCCAAATGTATGAGTGAAAGGATAGGCTAGAAGCATTTATATGGATTTTGCCTTTTAACCATGGAATTTTACTATAATGTCAAAAGATTACACTGCTGCATGATCACCAAATGGAAATGGCATTGGAAAGGCAATTTCTAGCCTTGGGACCTGAAGTTATTAGTGAGCAACCCACAGTAAAAAATCACTTCAGGAGTCTTCTTAATTTTCAAAGAAATGTTCCTTTTAGTGATACATTCTGCTCAGTAAACATTATACAAGTGCAACTGCCAAACAATACAAATGTATTAACAACTTTTCCTTCTGTTCTCATAACAATCCTTAGAAGGAACAAATGGCTACTGTAATTTTTCATAAAAGATCCAAAATAAACAGACCAGCACACTCCTGTCATTTTCTCATGAGATGATTGGAATGTTTAATTATTCCTCAGATGCCACTTAGCACAGGCCTAAATCATGTGCCCTGTTTTGAGGCACAGTGGTCTCCATGGTAGTAATAATAAAGAAGGGGGGATTCTTTTCTTTTAAGAAATCTCTTTGTATTTGACAATATTTAGAACACAGCCAATAAAAAACAGTTCAAGATAGTGATCAGTGGGTGAAGAGAGTGCTTGTTGCTCAAACGTAGTGATATATAAGTTCAAATGACAACATAGGGAGTATCATAACATATATACACAAACTGTAGAAAGGTACATCAATAAATATGGGTGTTATGTAAACAGACTGTTCAGAATAAAGAGAAATATAAAGAATACAATACAAATATTCTTTCCTCAGGACTATCTTCTTTCGTTTCATCTCTCTTGTAATTTTATTAAATCCGTAGTATGAAACTAATAAGTTTAGAAAGTGAAGTAGGACATTGCAAGTGGATCAATTCGCCCTTAATTTCTTCTTTCAATTGTAGTCAAAAGACAATCATTTGGGTTCTTTTGACTCAGGCAGTTTCAGCACCTAATTTACAAAATCAAGTCGCATAAGTCAATGTATCCATTCCACCCTTTTGAATATCACACAATCCTTCCTCAGCAAACTACTCCAAGTTTGGGCATTCATATATCTTCTTGAAATCTGACCATAGGCGTTCAAAAAGGCATCTGAATTTGTTTCTAAAGAATTCACGTATACTAATACTGATCCAGTAAGGCAACTAATCAGGTAAAATACTTTGATTTGGCCTTGGCAAAAGGTTGTAGGACGAAAGGAAAAATGCAGCATTAGAGAATCCAAAAATTATGTTATCTTCACTTGATCCTCATTATTAACGCAGCACACTTGATGGGAATACTGGCATGTCTGTAGATCATGACACTAATGTCTGCTTTAGTGCTACATTTAAAGCATGATTCTCGCAACTATTGTGAAAGGTCCAGCTAAAGATCCATAGCATTACCAAACATAAGGAGTCTTTGGCATCATAATCTGTCAAGGATTTGACACTGAGAAGGTGTGTTGAATCCACTTTGCCCAAGAAAAGGATAACTTCTTCCAGTAGGTGGCCTGGAAAGAATAGTATGGATACAAGGTGTAAGATGGTTTCTTAAGAGGGTCTCAGTTAGGAGGAAAAACTTAAAAAGGGCAATAAACCCACAGTGGCAAACTTGTAACTCTTAAGTGGAGATGAAAATAAACAGTGAAGGATTCAGTAAGGCACAAAACTCCCCTGGCAACCAGAAGAAGATCCAACAGCTATCCATAACTTACACAAAAATTAAGAAAAATATAACTTTCACCCCAAATTCAATGTTCTTGACCTCACTCTTGCTGCTCATGGCTGTAGGTTCTGTACAGTACGGGATGGCTGAAGAGCGTACCCTTTGCCCAAGCCCTCCACCCAACCAATGGTGGGTGGCCATACTGTGCATGGCATTTGGATGGCTAAACAGTGGCCTGTCTTCTTTTTTCTTATGTACTCCTTTTGGGTTTTTAGTCCCAAGTCCTTGTGGAATTACAGACACTGAACTAGGATTGGCTTACAAAATAGGGGACAACATGCATTCTTGCTCATACAACAGAGCCACGTTGAGGTCTCGCTAGCCAGACAACCTGAACTATAACTCGCCCTGCTACCATACACAGTGTTCTAATAAATTATGTAATTTGGGATGTCACAAGTGTTTCTATGAATGCTATGAATAAATGTGATATATGAGATGTAACATGAAAGGAAATACACTGTGCATGAGGAAGGCACCAGTTATAGTTCACGTAGCAAGTTCACAACACTGTGTACAGTCGTAGTAAGTTTTGGGTGGGGTGCAAATTATATTTTATGCTATAACTACAACTTTAGAATTTCTAATGTTTTTGTGGTTTAAGTCAGTTTTGTAAACACATAATTATTATAGTTTTCGAACTATGACTTATCCTTAACCTTTGGTTTTTTCATTAAATTTCGATTAAAAAAATATAAAAATATGTTTAAAATTGTGAGTGCGTTGTCATTGATTGGAGTGTCATCAAGTGGAGTCTCATTGAGTACAGTTTTGTAGTGCGGCATAGAGTGCAGTAGAGTGTTACAGAATGCAGTGGCATAGAGTGGAGTAGATTATCGTTGAGTGTAGTGTCATTTAGTGCAGTGTCGTAGATTAGAGTGTTGTAGAGTGTAATGTTGTAGAGTTGAATGTCTACTTTAGTGTTGAGTATTGGCAAGTCGAATGTCATAGAGTGTCTTAGAGAGGAGTAGAGTGGCATAGAGTGGAGTAGAATGTTATAGAGTGGAGTGAAGTAGAGTATGGTAAAGTGGAGTGTCATTGAGTGGAGGGGCCTAGAGCGGAGTGTTGTATAGTGAAGTAGACTTGAGTAGAGTTGAGTAAAGTGGGGTGGGGTAGCATAGAGGGAGTTGCATAGAGTGTTGTAGAGTAGAGTAGATTGTTGTAGAGTGACACAGAGTGGAGTAGAGTGTCATAGAGTGGTATAGAGTGGAGTGTTGTAGAGTTTTTAGAGTATGGTCACCTAGAGTGGAGCAGAGTATCTTACTGTGGGGGGCATAGAGTGTTGTGGAGTGTAGAAGAGTGGAGTGGAGTAGTGTGTCACAGTGTAGAGCGGAGTAAAGTGACATAGAGTGGTATAGAGGGAGCTGTTTAGAGCATGGTAGAGTGGAGTAGAGGGTCGTAGAGTGGCATACAGTGGAGTAGAGAGTAAAAGTGGAGGGGTGTACTGTGTGATAAAACGGAGTATGGTTTTGTATAATGGAGTAGAGTAGATTGACATAGAGTGGAGTGGTGTCGAGTGGAGTGTCATAGAGTGTTGTGTCGTAGCGTAGAGTGTCTTGGTATAGACGGTTGTGGCATAGCGTAGAGTTGTGTACAGTTAGGTAGCATAGAATGGAACGTTGTAGAGTGGAGCAGCAAGACGTAGAATAGACTGGGGTGGCATAGAGTAGAGTGCCGTTTTGTAGAGTACAGCGTAGTCATGTGTCACAGAGTGAAATTTCATAGAGTGCCTTAGAATGGAGGGGTGTAGAGTAGAGTGTCGTAGAGTGGAGTTACGTGTCGTAGAGTGGAGTACAGTGGCATAGGGTGGAAGGGCATACAGTGGAGTAGAGTCAAGAGTGGAGTGTTCAAGAGTGGAGTGGCTTGTTGAGTAGAATAGTGTGGCATAGAGTTAATTGGAGTGCCACTTAGTAAAGTGCCGTAGAGTGGAGTGTCATAGATTGGAGTCTCGTCAAGCGGAGTGTCCCTGAGTAGGGTATAGAGTCAAAATATCGAATTTTTAATATCGACTAGACATCATATCGAGTAAAAAATATAGAATGGACATAATATCGACTAGACATAATATAGACTACCAAAATATCGACTAGAAAATTTTAATATCGAATAGAATGGACATAATATCGAATCAAAAATATAGAATGGACTTATCGACTAGACATAATATAGACAACAAAAATATCGAATTTAAGGTAAGTTAATATTAATTTTTATTTTTTGTGTAATATAATTCTGTAGCGGGTTGTGGGTTTATAGGGGAATAGGGTGGGAAGTAATTTAATTATAATTAATTAAATATGTTAATTTATTTATTGTTATTTATTTAGAATTAATTGTTAATTAATTATTAATTGGTAATTAATTAAAATATAATTGGTAATTAATTTTAATTGATTAATTGATAAATATGTTAGTTTTAGGAATTTATTTTCTGTAGCGGGTTGTGGATTTATAGGGGAATAGGGTGGGAAGTAATTTAATTATAATTAATGCAATATGTTATTTTATTTATTGTTATTTATTTAGAATTAATTGTTAATTATTAATTAATTGGTAATTAATTAAAATATAATTGTAATTAATTGTAATTGATTAATTGATAAATATGTTCATTTTAGTCATTTATTTTCGGTAGCGGGTTGTGGGTTTATAGGGGAATAAGGTGGGAAGTAATTTAATTATAATTAATAAAATATGTTATTTTATTTATTGTTATTTATTTAGAAGTAATTGTTAGTTAATTATTAATTGGAAATTAAATAAAATATAATATGTAATTTATTGTAATTGATTAATTGATAAATATGTTACTTTTATTACGTTATTTTTTGTAGTGGGTTGTGTGTTTATAGGGGAATAGCTTGGGAAGTAATTTAATTGTAAGTAATTATAATTTTAAATATTTTTTGTGTCTAATTTTTATTTATTTTTATATTGTAAATTAATTTATTGGTAATTGGTAAATAATTAATATTAGTAGGTAATTTTTATTATTAGTTAATTTTTATTTGTAATTTTAATTGATTAATTAATATATTTTATAAAATTTTAAAATATTTTAATTATTTTGTAATTGGTATTAATTTTATGTTTTTTATATTTATATATGAAGTATTTACTTTCCCTACTATTGCACTCACTGGAGTGGGAATAGTAATTGTTACCCCTACGCTATCCAACGTTTTCCCTACTGTTGCACTCTGTGGAGTTGGAATAGTAATTTTTACCCCTACGCTATCCAACGCTTTCCCTACTGTTGCACTCTCTGGAGTAGGAATAGTAATTTTTAACCTTATGCTATCCAACGCTTTCCCTACTGTTGCGCTCTCTGGAGTGGGAATAGTAATTTTTATCCCTACGCTATCCAACGCTTTCCCTACTGTTGCACTCTCTGGAGTGTGACTAGTAAATTTAACCCTCTCGCTATCCTACAGAAAAAATATTGTATATGTTTTGTTAATAATATGTATATATATATATATATATATATATATATATATAAATATATATTTATATATGCTTTAAAAGTATTTTTTTTAAGTTACATTAATTATTTATTAATTTTAAGTTCATTTAAGTATTTTAAGTATGTTTAAATTAATTATATTTATTTATTATATTACTTTAACATTACTTTTAAGATATTTAAAAAATTCGATATTTTGACTGTCTATATTTTTTCCTATCGATATTTTGGAGTCGATATTTTTGTACTTACCTGTTTGTAAATAGGAAGTCGATATTCTGGCATTCTATATTTTTACCTCGATATTTTGGTAAGTCGATATTTTGACTGTCGATATTCTGTCAGTGATCCTACAGTAGATCATCGTAGAGTGGAGTAGAGTGTTGTAGAATGGAGTGTCATAGAGTAGGATGGAGGAGAGTGTCATAGAGTGCTGTGTCGTGGAGTGTCATAAAGAGGAGTTTTGTAGAATGTTGTGAAGTGTTCTTAAATGGAGTGTCGTGTAGTGGAGTAGATTGTGGCAAAGTGGAGTGGCAAAGAATATTATACAGTGGAGTGGCATAGAGTGGAGAAGAATGGAGTTGCATAGAGTGGGGTAGAAGAGCAGCATGGAGTAGAGTGTAGTAGTGTGTCACAGAGTAGAGTGTAGTAAAATGGCATGGAGTGGAATAGAGGGAGTTGCACAGAGTTTTGTAGATTGGAGTAAAGTGTCATAGAGTGGAGTAGTATTTTGTAGAGTGGCATAGGGTGGAGTACAGTGTCCTAGAGTGGGGTGTAGAGTATCATAAACTGCAGTAAAGCGTTCTAGAGTAAAATGGCATAGAGTGGAGTGGCATAGAGTGTTGTGTCTTAAAGTGTCAGGTCGTAGAGTGTCATGGCATAGAGTGTTGTGGTGCAAAGTGGAGTGGTGTAAAATGGAGTGGCTTAGAGTGAAGAGGAATGTCATAGAGTAGGCCAGTTGCATAGAGTGGAGTGGCATGTCATAGAGAAAAGTGGAGTGGCATGTCATACAGTGAGGTGTCGTACCAGAATAGAATGGCGTAGAGTGGAGTGGCGTAGAGTGGAGTGGCGTGTCATACAGGGGAGTGGAGTGGCATGTCGTAGAGTGGAGTATAGTGGCATAGAGTGGAGGGGCATTGGGTGGGCTATAATATTCTACTGTGGAGTGTGGTGTAGTCAGTAGTGTTTGAGAAATTAGCTTTTCAATTAGTTCTGTTTGGGCATAAGGAGTTTAACTTGTAGAGATATATGGTCTGTTAATTTGCGGATTCACAAATACAATCCAAAAGTAAAGATACCCTTTCAGTAAGCAATAGAGCTCCTGTTATCATCATGCAGTAAAGACTTCATAATTCTGGCTGAGGGTTTGTGAATCTACTGCTATCTGATTTGCTGGCTGTCAAAAAATAAACGTTTGTTCCAGTCGCCATTACCCAGCCTAGTGCTCCATGCATCTGTTATGTTAATTTTATTTGGAAAAGCACACCAATACCAGGGGTCTCGAGGCATCATTTTTAAATAAATCGAGTGCTAGGGAAGAAGTCTCAATAACAGACTACCTACCAGTAAAGTTTACATGTGCGTACCTTGAGATAACACATGAAGGCTTCCTTAAAAGCCAGGTTTTTGGGGGGTGACTAAGGCGCCGAACAAGATGACCGCGTAGGGAGTTCGCTCCGCCACATCGGGACTCTACCGGACCCGCAGACATGGTTTTCTCACGGTTCTGCGGCAACCATTACCCACATCATGCTCCGGATTAACTGCTGCCTCCGGTGAGACTTTTCCCGTGTTTTGGCATGGCGCGCCTGAGGTACTTTTCATTCCCGCATCGGCTCTGTCATATCGCCCACAATTTTAGATGCGTGCGTTGCAACTTCAGGAATTCAGCGCCTCTACGCAATTATCCTCGGCACGCTAAATGCTCCATTAACCCCTGGATTCCTTGCTGGTATTTTAACACTCACTTTTTAGTCGAGGACGGATTTCTCTCAGCCGTCATGCCTTCCTGTTCCTACAAAGCCTCATTTGTTTCCTCAAGGCATCTTCCATTTCAGGGGCAATTCTCCTCAGATCTGTGTATGTAGAGATTTCCTGCTTGCACGTATATCTTCCCAGGATTTCTGCCTATACTTATGCCTCTCACATCACCTCATGGATCCTAATATTACTACTGCTGTTTGCTCACCTCTTCATTGTTGTGGACACTTTGACCATATGTAATGCTGCATTTAATTATACTTATCACTTTTAAGTCCTAGTCTGGTTATCCATCACTGTTTGTGAATAGTGCGCTCCTTGATCTGCTTGCCTACTTTCTCCCTCAAGCTCACTAGACATTTGGTAGTACTTTTTTCATTGTTTTCCTCATACAGGCAAACAGATTTATTTCACACAATTAACTTGATTTCTTGGAAACACCTCTGTACTAACTTTCATTACCATAACGATATTTTGCTTGAAGGAAGATTAACTATCTATGGGCAAATTGCGCAACCCCAAATTTTTTTTGTACCTTCAAAAAGTGCTTCTGTGGCAGCCTCTTCATTTTCCTCACCACCAGAGTCAGCTCCTATCACAGGCCAAATGGCGAGAGTTGCCGCTAATCGCTCTTCCTCGACGCAGCCCACTTCAAACAAATCCGCTCCACCTACCACGTCATCTAAACGCCTGAAACGTGACCCTCCATCTCCAGACAAAACACCATTTCCCATTTCTATGGAACTACTTTTAGAGGAGATACGTGCCATGCGCCCATTCGTAGAGGAAACCAATAGCCAAATGCAATTTCTTGAGGAAAAATGGTTGTCAATGGCTAACAGGGTGGCGTCTGTGGAGCAGCAAGTCTCAGAGATACAGGTTAATTCCCAACGCATATCCCCCTTGGAAAAATTGGTTCTCGCTCTTCAACATCATACGGAGGACTTGGAAAACAGAAACAGGAGGAATAACCTACGCATATACGGATTACCAGAATCTTTGGAAGGTGATGATCCTGTGACGTTCTTCACCTCCTCTCTTCCGAAACTTCTGGATATGTCACCTACCACTTCTATCAGCATCCAAAGAGGTCACAGACTTGGTCCTCGCTCATCTGCCTGAGCCAAGCCACAAGGTGTCATCATTCTCTTTTTGAAATTTACAGATCTTCTTTCAGTCCCCTCTGCAGCCAGAGCTAAACGTCAAGTCTCCTGGTTGGGTCAGAAGGTGTTTCTTTCTCAAGATGTCTCCAATGCTACTGCGTCTAGAAGGAAAGAATTTCTGAATCTTCGTGCTCCTTTGCATTCTCTTGGTGCTGGATATGGTCTATTTCACCCATGTATCTTCAAAGTCACACATCAAAACCGAACATTGACATTTCAAGATCCTGCAGAACTTAAAAACTTTATTCATATTCAAACTAACAGTGGCATGGATACCTCCACTTCTCCTAATGGTTGATCGTTTAACTTTCTTCTTCCTTACAGGTTTTCTATTATTGCTCCACACTTAATCTCATCTGTTATATTACAGCTTTGCCTCTTGATGATCTTTTAACAGTTTTAGTGTTGTTCCTTTCATTATTTTCTTCTTCTTTTTATGTTTGTTCTTCTTTGTCATTGCAGGTTCTCAAGATCTTTTTATCCTCATGTAGTTTGTTGGCTGGATGTATTTTTCCCTATATATTTTTCTGATGTTAACCGTCTCTTTTGTTCATTCATATAGATTGGCTGGTGTATATTCCTTCAACCCATTTGGCTCCCCTCCTTCATTCCTCCGTCCTGGTGCGGTCCGGACTCCCATTATCGGGAGGCTCTACTTGTTGAGTGTTGCCTTTGCCCCATTGTCCTTTTTCATGTTCCCCTCAGGTACATTACTCTCAGTCATCCTTTTTCGATTGATACCGTCTTCTCTTGAACTTCCTTTTCCTTCTCCTTTCCCTTTTTTCCTTTTCTTTCCCTCCTAGCTACTGATCTCCCTTTTTGTTTCTTCTCATGTTTCTTTAATCCCTTTTATATGCTCCCTCTTTTTTACCATTTTCTTATTCTTCCTTCACTTATTCGTTTAGTTTTTTCTTCTTGCTTCTGTACTATTGCATACTTGGTTTTGTATAAGTCTTTCCACTTTTTAATGTTTTTACGTTCAGAGTTATTTCTTGGAATGTAAAGGGTTTTATTAATCCCATTAAAAGACAGAGAATCCTTTCCCACCTAGTTTCATATAGTTTTCTTGCAGGAAATATAGATATAGTTTTATTGCAGGAAACCCATTTATCAGAAGATGAATCTCTTTAGTTAAAAAGAAGCTGGATGGGTAGGGTCATATTCTCTCCGTCCACTAATAAAAAGAATGGCGTTGTCATCCTATGTCATAAAAAACTGAAATGTAAAATCTTGTCACAAGAACATGATACGGATGGTAGATGGGTTTTAGCTAAGTTATTAATTAATTCTGTTCATCTAAACGTCTTCAATGTTTATGGTCCTACACAGCCTGATAGTACTTTTTGGCCTTCGATTACCCAAAAGTGTGTTAAATTCCGAGATGATTTCTTCATTCTAGGTGGTAATTGTATCCAAATTGTTGACGTGTTTCTTGATCGCAAATCCACAGTCCGCTTTACTCCTCATGAATCTCACAAACACTTTCTAGATACCATCTCTCAGACACATCTCATAGACTCTTGGAGACTTTCTCACCCTGATACTCTTGATTACTCTTTCTTCTCTGCCCCTTATGCCTCCTTCTCTCGCCTACAATATATCTTTCTCTCTCAAGTCTTATGTCAAAATCTACTGTCTTTCTCTATTGAACCCATTGTAATTTCTGATCATGTCTCAATAGTTACAGACCTTGACTTACTTCCTCCCCACACAAATTCCTCTTGCTGGCGTTTTAAATACTCCCTACTCACTGGTCCTTTTTTTCTCCTCTTTTCATTCTTTTACTAAAGAGTTTTTTGATCTCAACATCAGCCCTGATCTTTCGCCCCTTATCATATGGGATTCCTTCAAGGCTACAGCAAGAGGATTCATCATAGGCTTTGTCTCTAAAAAAGAAAAACGTTTCCTTCAAAAACAGAAATCTACTTCAGTGCATAGTAAACATTTGGAATATGAGTTTTATACTTCCTCAAAAACTTCGATCTTACCTGATCTGTTACGGGCTAAGTTTGAATTCAACAAATCTTCCACTAACAATGCATCATCAATGCTTCTCTGCAGTAGTGCTCATTACTATGGTGGTCGTAATAAGGCAGGGAAACTTTTGGCAAATTACCTCAAATCCCATAAAGAACGTCCCCTTATTGATTCCATTTGCTCATCTACTAATTCTCTGCTGTATAAAGATCAGGAAATCCTTGAGGAATTTAAACTGTTTTATCAAAACCTCTACACACCAGAATCTCCACCTTTGCCCACTCTCATCCAGACTTATCTTGATAAACGTCCCACTCCCTCTACCTCACACCTCAATCTTCTTGATCTTGAAAAGGATCTTTCACTCAAGGGACTTTCTACTGCTTTAAGTACCCTCACTAAAGGAAAAGTGCCTGGCCCTGATGGATTTTCTATTGAATTTTATTTATATTTTACTGATATACTGCTCCCCAAACTCTTAACACTATTTCACGAATTCTTTTCCTCAGGCAAAACAGAGGGCACCTTTCAGGAAGCTACTATTTGCCTCATTCCTAAAGACGGTCGCGATTCTCACTTTTGTAAAAACTACCGACCAATTTCCCTTGTCAATGTTGACTATAAATTATTTGCTAAAATGCTCGCATTACTCTTAGATCCCCTCATGCCCCATCTTATTGGCAAGGAGCAGTGTGGTTTTGTTAAAGGCAGGCTAACCTCCGACACTTCTCGTCTTTTTCTCAATGAATTCAGAATAGAAATCCTCTTTCCTCTTCTTTAGCCGCTATTTCAGTTGATGCAGAAAAAGCCTTCAATAGAGTTGATTGGTCTTTTCTGTTTGCATCATTACACTGGCATGGTGTTGATCCTAAATTCATATAGTTGATTTCCTTACTCTATTCTGCCCCTAAAGCATCAGTCCTAGTCAATGGTCGCACCTTCTCATACTTTCCTCTCCAACGTGGTGTTCGGCAGAGTTGTCCTCTATCTCCTCTTCTTTTGTTCTAGCCCTTGAACCCTTTTTGACTTCTATCCATAATAATAAGTCAATTTCTGGTTTTTCTTATGGTGATCATCAGCTGAAACTATCTACGTATGCAGACAATATTCTTTTATTTATCTCTTCCCCCGAAACCTCTATTCCCCCTTTAATGTCTGAATTTGAATCCTTTTCACTGGTTTCTGGTACTAAAATTAATTCAGACAAGACTGAAATTCTTCCTCTTACCAAATGTTGTCTTCCCCACTCTTTCTCTACCTCTGGTTTTGCATGGAATAGTGCACAAATCAAATACCCAGGCATTTGGTTTTCCAATTCCATCACCTCTTCCATAAAATTAAACATGACTGCGGCCTTATCTCATATTAAGAAACTAACATCTTCTTGGAATCCTCTTTTTCTCTCTCGGTGGGGTCGTTTAGACTCAATTAAAATGATGATTGCCCCAATTTTAATTTACATTTTGTCCATGCTTCCTGTTCACATTCTTGCTCTCTATTTCAAACGCATTGACTCATGTCTCTCTCAATTTCTTTGGAAAAACAAAAAAACCAGAATTGCTCTATCCTTTCTTCAAAAACCAAACTCTTACGGTGGCAAAAACTTTCTGAATTTTCGCCTTTATCATAAATCCTTCTCACTTCGCTAAGCTACAAGATGGCTTATGCCGGACCCCTCCGCCTTTACTCCTCTTTGGCTCCTTATTGAACAAACCTTATTATTACCCTATTCCTTCGCTGAAATCATCTGCTTTTCTGCCAAAACTTCTCAAACCTCTCGCCCCCTGTTCAGACACACCTGTTCTTTATTGAATCCACTATTTCGCCCTATTGTTATTTCTTGCGACTCCTTCTTAGAATCCCCTCTTTGGCATAACTCGCTTATCCTCTTAAATAACAGATCTATTTTTTGGAAGTCAGGGCGTCCAAAGAGCATTATAAGGGTTAATCATCTCTTCGATGGTCTATCTCCTTGTTCCTTTCCTCATTTTCAATCCTTATTCCACTGTCCTCGCTCCTTCCTCCGACAAGTTACTATTCTCATGACAATCTTCACCGATATTTACTATTCTCTCCCTTTCTCAACCTCAACTGATACCCCAAATTCTCTCCTTAAAACACTCCATACCCTGCCCAAAGCTTCCCTTATATACAAATTCTTTTCAGCCCCTGATCCAAATCATGTCAAAACTAAACTGGAACTTTCTTGGGAACGGGATCTTGGATGCGATTGGTCTGTGGTTTTTTGGGACAAACTCTGGACCAGGTCCTTGAAAAATTCTCATTCTGCCTCTCTTACTCAGTCTATGTTTTTACTTTATCACAGACTCTATCTCTCCCCGACTTCTTTGGCTCGTTTCTCTTCTTCTACTGACTCTAACTGCTGGTCCAATGGTTTTTCAAATGCTGATCTTCTTCATCTCCTTTTGTTATGCCCTTCAGTCTCTGCCTTTTGGGAGAAGGTTTGGTCATACATCTCTCATATGTTTGCTATCTCCACTCCCTATTCTATCCCTATACTCTTTGCTGGTAGTCTCTCTGACTCTATAGAACTTACCCCACATACTCATGGTCTTTTTGATCTTATGCATGCTCTGGCTTTTCAACACATTTCCTTCAATTGGAAAACGCTCCCAAAACTATCCATACAACATTGGTGGAACACTCTGTCATTTCCACAGATTAGATGTAGCTTTTGCCTCCTCGTGTATACCAGTATTTATTAGAGAACTGTTTTGGTTGCCTCTCACCTCCTATTTGGACCGAATGTTACTAAAAAACGTTTCACATTTATCCTCTGAAAATTTTAAACCTCCCTGAATGATATTATCTGTTTTTTCTAGTTCTGTATTTTAACCTTACACATTATTTTACATTTAAATTTACTTGACGTGCTATTTTTAACTTATGTTTGATATGTAATCTAGTAAGCTTTATCCTACTTCATGCTTTTATAGTATAAGATTAATATTTCCTCTTTCTCCCCCTCCTACTTACTATCCCCTTCCCCTTCTTCTTATCCCTCTCTCCTTCCTTCCTGAAAAAGGAGAAAAACATGAAAAATTGCTTCTACTCGTCTTTTATAGTTATTAACTTTTTCAGCTAATTCATCTTTGATTTTGTTCTATGTATTGCTGATATATTTTGTATTCTATCAAATGCTAATAAAGCTTTTCAAACACAAAAAAGCCAGGTCTTCAGTGCTTTCCTGAATTGAAGTAATTCCAATTCGGTCCTAAATGAGAGAAGGATAGAGTTCCTCAAAAATGGTGAACAGACCAAAAAAGAATGACCTCCCACCCTGACTTTAACTCTTAGAACTGAGAGAAGGGGAGCAGCAGAGGACCACTGGGGTCGAGATGGACTATTACTACTGATAACTTTCAAAATACATGTTTTGGGTTGGTCCTACAAGGCCTTTAAAACAATGGAATGAGTTTTAAATTGCAATCTGTATTCCATTGGTAAATAATGAAGATATTTCAGATGATGGGTTGTCTATAGTCGTTTGGGTGAGTGTAGCACTGTCACGTTCAGAACAACTTGTAGCTTGTGTACCATTGCTAGTGAAAGACATACGTACAGTTAGTTTATAGTGATCTTGAGACAATTAAAGCTACGCTCACCATTGTGAGAACAGCAGATGATAGACAATATTCCAACTTTCTGATTTGTCGCAACAAATATATACATTTCGATGCCACTGATGAGATATGAGGTTTAAGTGAAAGATTAGGATTTAATACAGTCTTATGGGTTTGCAATTGAACCAGAGAACTGGAAGCACGCCGAACTCAGCGCTCTACTGAAGAAACCATCAGCGGACCCCACCGAACTCAAAAACTACCGCCCCATCTCGCTCCTCCCGTTCCCGGCCAAAGTCATCGAGAAGACCGTCAACAAGCAGCTGGCCGCCTTCCTTGAGACGAACGGATCCCTCGACCTCTTGCAGTCCGGCTTCCGGGCCAACCACAGCACCGAGCCCGCCCTCATCGCAGCCACCGATGACATCCGAGCCCTGCTCGACAATGGGGAAACTGCGGCCCTCATCCTCCTGGACCTCTCCGCGGTATTTGACACTGTCTGCCACCGCACCCTAGTGCAGCGCCTCAGCAACGTTGGAATCCAAGAGAAGGCACTTGAATGGATCATCTCCTTCCTCGCCGGAAGGACACAGAGAGTCCGCCTCCCCCCGTTCAGATCAGAAGCCACCGAAGTCATCTGCGGCGTTCCTCAAGGCTCCTCGCTCAGCCCCACCCTCCTCAACGTCTACATGAGCCCCCTCGCGACCATCGCACGCCAACACAACCTCAACATCATCTCCTACGCCGACGACACCCAGCTGATCCTCTCCCTCACCAACGACCCCGCCACCGCCAGAGCCAACCTACACAAAGGGATGACAGACGTAGCCGAGTGGATGAGGAACAGCCGCCTGAAACTGAACTCAGACAAGACGGAAGTCCTCATCCTGGGCTCTTCACCCTCCGCCTGGGACGACTCCTGGTGGCCCACCGCCTTGGGCAGCGCACCCAAACCCACAGACCATGCACGCAACCTGGGCTTCATCCTGGACTCCTCCCTCTCCATGACCAGACAAGTCAACGCCGTCTCCTCGGCGTGCTTCAACATCCTGAGCATGCTACGGAAGATCTTCCGGTGGACCCCCACCGAGACCAGGAAGACGGTCACCCAGGCCCTCGTCACCAGCCGACTGGACTACTGCAACTCCCTCTACGCCGGAACCACCGCCAAACTCCAGAGGAGACTCCAGCGGATCCAGAACGCCTCAGCAAGACTCATCCTCGACATCCCCCGACACAGCCACATCTCCGGACACCTGAGAGACCTGCACTGGCTCCCGGTCAACAAAAGAATCACCTTCCGTCTCCTCACCCACGCACACAAGGCCCTACACAACCAAGGCCCAAGATACCTCAACAGCCGCCTCAACTTCTACACTCCCACACGCCAGCTTCGATCGACCAACCACGCCCTCGCCGCCGTCCCCCGCATCCGAAGAGCCACCACAGGAGGAAGGTCCTTCTCCTACCTGGCCGCCAAGACCTGGAACACCCTCCTGACCCAAGACCACCTCGCCTTCAGGAAGCAGCTCAAGACCTGGCTGTTCGAGCAGTAGCGGACCCCCCCTTCCCCAAGCGCCTTGAGACCCTCCGGGTGAGTAGTGTGCTATATAACTGCTTGATTGATTGATTGATTGAAAATGTTTCTCATGAACAAATTAACATTCTAAACCTTTAACTCTCTGATTGCTTACTTGCCAACAGCAATGTCTACCTCATTTGTATTATATGCGATTCCCGATTGTATGTATAATATGTGATGATTATGTACTGTAAAGCGCTCTGATACCCCCGTGGGGCATGTACGTGCTATATAAAACTTTATAAATAAATAAATGCCACCTAGCATCTGATTGAGTATTATCGTATTAAGTGACTGACAGTACATCATAAACTTGAATCTGTAAAGAAGAGAAACATAAGCACACCTTGTAGCAGGTATAGAGGAAATAAAGAATAAAAACAACAAAAAGGGTTTGCATAAAACAACCCACATAATAAAGGACACAATATGGTGGGATGGCATATATTATTATATATATATTCGATATTGTAGTTATATCTAACATGAAACTATGAAACTGAGGAGTGTTGAAGCACCAAGAACATGATTGGCCACAACGTCACCTCACAACATTGAATTAATAAACAAAAGAATTTGGTAGATTGATAAATACATTTAGAAAACGTAATTTCCAGTGAGTACCATACAGATGTCCTTACCCAATCAAATGCAAGGAGAAGTTAGCTAAAACTTCACAAGAAATAGGATAGACTAGTAACAAGACAGACAGCAATTAACATTAGGAAACAATTGTTACAACCATCTTGAACACCAGAAATGTAACCCCTTCGGTGCAGAGGACGGCTTCTTGCCATCTTCTGCACCAGCCTTCATTTCCTGAGGACGGCTCCAACCCGTCCGCAAACTCAAGGCAGAAAATCCCTCTGGTGCGAGTAGCTGAGGGATTTTCTTTTACTGGATTAAGCCTTGTGAGCAGGGAAAAACTTTCCCCAGCACCCAAGGCTGTTTTTACCTTTTCTGAAATGATGACCAGTGTGCATGGCACACTGACGAAATTTTAGAGAAAACGAAAGTGAAATGTGATGATCGGCTCATTTCACTTTCACTCCATCGGTCCTTGGTGGAATCTCAGCTCTACTAGCAACGATTCAGATAGGACAGGTATCATTAGAAAGGGGATTATCTCCCCTTTCCAATGGTACCTTTCCCTCGTAGATCCTTGAGGGGGGAGCAGCCCTTTTAAAATGGGCTGGTACTCCCCCTCCCCGGCCTAAAAGTCTCCCCCTCATACCTCCAAGCTGCCCCAAGGGGACGGGGCAGAGGGCCAACTAGAGACCAGGGGTGCTTTTTTAATGCTAAATGCTGGGGGGTTTATGTGGGGTGGGGTCTAGGCCCAGTGACTGGGAGTGCCACCCCCATCCCTCCCCGAAAAAAAAACAGCAGCCTTTCTGCCCCCATTGGTGGCAGATTGGAGAAGTTTTCCGTCATTCAGACCACCAGGGAGTGTTTTTTAGGGGATGCTGCCCCTTACAATGAGCTAGTTCTCCCCCTTCCCCCAGGTCCAAAAGTCTCTCTGCCCCCTTGGGGGCAGATTGAAGTGTATTACCTTCAATCTGCCCCTGAGGGGACATAACGACCTCTAGGCACCAGGGAATTTTTAGGGGAATAAATGGGTGGGGGTGGCCTAACCAGACATTGGGCTTATCTCCCACCTCTCACAAATAACACCCAGCAGTCTCTCTGCCCTCTTTTGGGGCAGATTTGAGGTGTTTTCCTACACTCTTCCCCCAGTGGGAATCAGAGAGCCCATAAGACTACCAAGGAGTGGGTTTTTGGGGGGAGTTCCCCCTCACAATGGTATAGTACTCCACCCCACGCCCAGGTCCCACATTTCTTTCTGCCCCCTCTATTACCTCTAACCTGCCCCCGGGATATAGAAAGCTTACAAGACACCAAGAATGTTTTTTTTTTTAAGGGAAATGGTGTAAGGGAAATGGTGTAGACGGCCCACCTATGCACAGGGAAATTCCCAACACATAACATGACCGGCAACAGTCTTTCTGCCACTCCCACCGGGGCAAATAAAAGGTCTTCAACTCCAATCTGCCCCGGTGGTATGGACAGAAAGGCCACTAGACACCAGGGAATTGTTTTGTTACTACAAGGTGGTCCAATCACCCACCCACATATCAGGCCAAGCCTCCACTTTTAATATGACCTCAACAGTCTCCCCCCAACCCCTGAGGACTAAGCAATCCCCATCATTTTTGGCATGAAGGAACTTTTTGATTTTGGATGCATTTTTATATTTTATTTCTCATAAATATGGGTAGCAGAGTTGGGCTTTGTATGCTGAATGGCTGCACTTTTCAGGCTCAGGCCCGCTGCCACAAGGAAAACCTACCAAATCCAGACATTTCTGAAAACTAGACATCCTGGGGAGTCCAGTGTGGTATGCCTTGCATAGACCACGTACAGGTTTTCTCACCCACAATACCCTGCAAACCTTAAACTTTGCCTAAAATTGCATATTTCCCTGCATTTCTGTGACTTACACTTCCAGAATTAGCAGGAACCACAAACTTCCTACCACCCAGCATTCCCACACTTGTCCCAATAAAAATGCTATTCCACCTGTATGACTGGGAGTTACTCGAGATTTCACTGATGTAACAAAAATTCCCCTTCACCCCAGTATTGAGGCCAAAGTGTGAGTACATCAGTGTGTAAAATGTGCTGCTCTTGCACACGATGTTGGATGTTAATCAGACAATACAATGACTTAACTGCAGGATCCACATCTGTGGAAAGAGAGATAGCTGTTAATGTGGCTGTCTGTACTGTTACAAGCACCTTGCCTCAAGAGCCATTGAGCAGATCAGGAAACATTTTCCCTATTCTTAAAGTGTCCCTCTGCGGCAGATGGAGCAGCATTTGTTCTAAAGAATGTTTGCAGCCATATCACTGTAGGAACAGGAAAGTTAAGTTTCTGGGCCAGTATTCTGTTTCAGTAGCCTCTCTGCACAGTTAAGCAAAGGCGTTTGTCTTTATCACACTGTGGGAGCCGCATTTGAAATGGTAATCAATCATGGCGTACTGCCTGCGACCCACAAAGGGGCGGCTTTACCTTGTTTACACTTGTGTGGAGGGGCAATACATCAATTCAGAGTGTTCAGGTAGCTGCACATTAACAAAAGTACTCTAATTAGCAGCTGCTGACAATGGAAGTGCTGGGTACCAGAGCTGAAAGAACGTGGAAAAGAGTCCCAGGCACAACTTTCACAATGTACCACACATTTCTGAAAAGCGAAGCGCTTAAATACAGCTCCAAACAAACAAATCTTTACTGCTACTAAGAGTGCTAACATATGGCCGCACCAGCTCTACCCTTTTTAGGACATCAATCAGTCTAAACAGAGCCACATTTCATAAGCCGAGCATGAGTGGGGCAAATATGGCATGCTTTAGAGTATAAAAAGCATGTCTTAAATTTAGCACTTCCCACGCTGATTCTATGGATTATGGCCCTAAGGACTGCCGTAGGATGTTTGCTTTAATAGTGTTTTGTATGTTTCAACTCTGGGTAACTCATTGTCAATGAAACCAACTATGAACACATTCTGTAGCGCGTCTCGTTTCAACAATTTCTCTGAAAGATGTTTGTTATCAGCCTATCCTATTCTGGATGTAAACATTTGCAAAATGGAAACCTATGTAATTAGATTTCATAATTATACATCTCCTTGGAAGTGGAGACCAACTGAAAGCATCTGTTTCCACTGAATTCAGGTTCCATAGGATAATAGATCTATATTATTTGCTGATTTTGACCTTGAACATATCTGAATGCAGTAAATGTATAAAGCCGATCTTTAATAAAATAGTAAAGCGTATAGAATGTAATTAAGCTAGGAATCACCACACACAGAGCTGCGCCAAACCCATGTCAATACCTATCTCTATTCTCTCTTTTGTCCTTCTTTCCTTACATGTTTCCCCCGTCTTCTCTTTTTTTTCTTTCCCTCTCTAAATAAAAATTATATTATCTGTTATTGCATGATTTTTATATATATATATTTTATACATTGTTATACCTTTGATCCAATATTATATTATATTATATTTGTTATTAGAATGTGCCATTACTCTATAATTACTCAATAAAAACTATTTAAAAAAACACATATTGTTGCCGAATATGCAAAAGGCACAGCACATCCGATCTCAGGCAGCACCTGCACGGCATTTTTCTCCTAGTTAAAGAACTGAAGGGAGAAAGGAGCACGCTCACCGATGGGGGCTGCTATCCTGGTTTTAATGTTTTCCTCTTGGATGGTATGAGAGGCAAAGCCACTTAAAGGGTAATTATTATCCAATACAGCATGGTTGTTTGACAATGCCCCCATGATTGATGTGCAGAACATGGAGGTGGACAACAGGTAATCTCATTTATGTTTGTTTATATTACAGCACTCAAAGCACAGTGTCTTTGGCAGTGGCATTTAATTGATTTGCCCTGAGGAAATTGCCTGATAAAAACCAAGGCAATGAAACATGTCGGCTGTAAGCAGGGTGTGAATCGATAGGTAGTATTCACATCTTCCTTTTTTATGTTTTTGTGTTTACTGTTTGCAAAAAAAAGGAACATGAGTAAAAGTTGATTGTCCTGATTGCACAGTAACTCATATGTTATATGTTGAATGTTGTGAGTTTCTGTCAGATATAAGTTGTGTTCACTGCACCATTCACTGTCCTTTTTGGGTTTGAGACACGTTTACGTTAAAGCTTGATGGCACCAATGATGAGAACAGGGCCATCCTGGTGAGTACCAACCAGGGGTCCCATTGGTGGTGCGCCCGTGAGGTGCCATCTCGCTCTTCACACATTTTTTGTTGTCTTTTTTGGTGAGTGTGGGTCCTGTGTTGTCCTAAATGTGTATATCAGAGCTAGGCTGCCTTTTATTAGGGCAATAGACTGAGACATCTTAACAATCTCTATAGTTAGAGGTGTTCTGGGGTGATTAATGCCTAACCAGTGATGTGCACAGATCAGTAACTAAAAATTGCCTTGAGAACTAGGACTTGTGGTTGTTGATGACTTATTGAGTGGAGGGCGTCCTAGTCCTGTCTTTCCCTCTAGACTCCTATTGCGTGTGAGTACCTGTAAGGACGCCAGAGGTAATTGCTTCATGCAAATTGACAATATTTCTGACCCCTGCTTAAACCCCTGATGTGCACACATAATCACACTAAAGTCCGCATCTCCCAAATAAAATTTGGGGGCATATTTACAAGCCCCTATCGACACCACAGCGTCACTTTTCAGGAGGTTGTGGTGGCGATAGGGGCTTTGCCTTATTCACAATGCAGCGTTACGCCACTTAACGTGGCAGCCTTTCAAGCTATACTTAGCATGAAAGGGAAGGGCAATGGGTGTTGCTGTGGGTGTTCCACCACAACACCCATTGATTTTGATGCTGAACAATATTTGCACAGGTGGCGTAAATACGGGGCAGCGCCAACATTACGACCAGGGAAAACCTGCACTTACCCTGGCAAAATGAGGAGAAATGTTTAATTTCTCCTCGTTTTTGCTGTTTCCATGTGTGCTGCATTGTGTAGCACACATGGAAACAGCAAAACACCAATGATTTTTTTTGTGCAAGAAAGTGTCCCTTCCTGAAAATAAACAATAATTTTAAAGAAATTACATTTTGCAACTTCTATTTGTGCTGCATAGAGCAAAACGCGATTTAAAGATTGTTTATGTGCAGGAAGGGACACCTTCCTGAACATGAAAAATCTCCATCTGCAACGCAGACACACTTGCACTATGGTGACTAAATTAGGTCCAGCGACATGGGTAATGCAGGGCTGCACTATATCTTGTAAATAAGGTGCAGCCTTGCATTTCTAAAGTGACAGAGCGTGTCATTAGTCTTCTTGGCTTCTTAGATATGGACACTGGTTATGAATGGCATTCACTTGGGGACTCAATGTTATTGGAAGCCTTTCCACGTATGGACTGCAACTTTCGCAATATTATGTATGCACTGTTACTACTTTATGTCCCGAATATGGGTGGAATTATTTCCACATATAGACTGTCACTCAAGCTTGTGTGTGCACTGTTTCTACTCTATGTCACGAAATACTCTATTAGATGATTAGCCTTAAAGGAAAGCTACTCACATCTCGCTTTTCAAGTAAGGGGTGGATAGGCTGCATGGTGGCCTCCGTAATATATAGTATTATACACAGTCAAAGGAGATTTTGGATCTGAATCAAGCTATTTAGGTTGTTAGCTATTGGATGGCACTTTGAAGCAGGCAACGAAGAATTTGGAAATAGGATAGGACTCTGGATGCCCTTTATGTTTATCATCGCCTGCACAGGAGTTGTAGTGGTAAGCGTCTTTATGCAATTTTTGGGATGCACATTTGGGCATGCGTCAGGGCATTTAATGAAAAGATGATGACAATCGTTGGGTAGAATAGTATTCGCTCATTATGTTATGTCACTGTGGACATAAGATTTTGAGTCTACCTCTGTATTGTTACTCTAGTCACACTTACTTGCTTATCCTTTTCTATCCCATTTAAATCTATCTTGCTCTGTCTCCAAGATGTTATGTTCTCAAAAGGAAAGGTTCACAAATATTGGACTGGTGTATTGAACAATTGTATCTTAAAATATTTTCCGTAATGATTAATAAAAGAAAGAAAATAAATGTTTTTAGTGGTGGGTACCAAAGGATAAAGAGAACTTTGAACTGTAGCTAGACACCACTGGTGGATTGGTTAATTATGTCACTGTTGGGTTTACTATGGGTGTTCAGGCACCACTGGTGCCATCTTAGTCTGTCTTTTTGACCAATCTAATTGGATCAAGTGTTTCAATCAAATGTATTCATGTTGTCTTGTCCTTTTTAATGTAACTATATTTTAGTCTATGTATATATATCTGTTTTGTATGTATTGGCAGCCCTGAAGAAGCACTTGCCTGGGGCCAAACGTGTTGGTTGCATCTGTTTATGTCGAAATTTCAAGTTTAAAAATAAAAAAGAGAAAAAAAGAATTCTCAAGCAAAACTGGAAACTATCGATTAATTGGTTAATCATACTGATAGTTGATCATAACTGAATGGATTTGGTTTGTGATAGTGGATATTTGGTGGCCCCTCCACAGATACTATAACTGAGGTTCAGATGGCAGGTGAACATACCGGGGACCAAATATTTCCTATTGACCTCCATTTTGATCACAATGAGGTTATTAATGCGCTGTCATCTTCCAAAACTGGTAAGGCCCCCGGCCCGGATGGGGTTCCTGTTGATATCTTTGTACATAATTTGGAACTCTGGTCACCTCTCGTCACCCAGGTCATGGCAGCAGTTACAAAAATAGGCCTAATAGATTCTTGGTCATCCTCCATTTTGCTCCCAATTTTTAAGAAGGGTGAACGTAACAATCCAGCTTGTTACAGGCCCATCTCCCTCCTGGATTCCTTGGGGAAAGTCGCCGGCCGGCTGATCCTGGAACGTCTCCAGGATTGGGTGTCTAGGAATAACATCCTGACAGATCTCCAGTACGGCTTCCGGGAGAGACTTGGTACTGTTGAGCAGGCATTGAACCTAACCCTTCTGATTGGCAAATATGTGGGGGCCAAAAGAGGTAACCTGTACCTAGTGTACGTTGATCTTAGCGCAGCATTTTACTGCGTTATCCATCCAAGGCTGTGGTCCATTCTTTGCGAATTGGGGGTAGATCCCCCCTTATCCAATTCCTCCACAAACTTTATTCCGATGCTACTGCATGCGTGAGATACGGGATCGGCGGCGAATTATCTCCATCCTTTCCAGTAAATAAAGGTGTTAGACAGGGTTGCGTCCTGGCTCCCTTCCTATTCAATCTTTACACCAACGGGCTGGAAGCAGCCATGCTAGAAGGGAGCCAGGACCTTCCCTCTATTAATCACTGTCCTATTCCCGCTCTGCTATATGCGGACGACTCCGTAATTTTAGCAAGAACATTAATCCAGTTACAAAGACAGTTAGATAAATACTGTCAGTTTATGCTCTCCCTAGGGTTGAAAGTGAACAAAAATAAAACCTTTGTTATGCATACCGGACCCAGGGCGAAGAATCCTAAACCAGTTTTCATTGATCAAGTTAGGTTGAAACGTACCAGGGAATATCCTTACTTAGGAATCTTAATGGACGACAGACTATCCTGGAAACAAGCCATGCTAAGTAAAAAACTACTTTTTCAGAGAGCAACATCTGCTCTTGTCTCCTTTTCAAGGAAACTGGGTAAACCTGCCCCAGCTGAGTTGCTTAAAATTTACCACGCCAAATGCCACAGCGTAGCAACTTACGGAGCAGGGATTTGGGGATACGCTCCTGTAGATAACTTACAGACGGTTCAAAACGGGTTCTTAAAATACTTATTGGCACTTCCCCAAAGTGCTCCAATATACGGTTGCCACATCGAGCTGGGCATTGATTACCTGATAGATAACATCAGATGCCAGCCAATCCTGCTGTGGCATCGCAATTGGACCAAAATGCAATGCCATCTAACCCGTTCACTGTTAACCGACTGTTTAGGCTTGGAAAATTGGAGGAAAATCCCCTGACTCCTATATGTCTCCAATTTCTTTAAGGATCTGAACTGTTCAATTTACTTCTCAGAACCGACGACAATGTCAGACATTAGCAGGAAAGATCTGAAAAAACTTTGTCTAATCCACCTTAGAGATTTGCGTCTCTCCCAAGAAGTAATTAAACATTCAAATGTACAGATCCTATCGGTCCAGTCTGTTCTTGGTATTCAACCATACCTAACATTCCACCTAACTAATCATGAAAAATATGTTTTGACTAGGTTTCGATTCAACTCTAAGCATGGGCGTAAAATCCGTTCCGCTCGCAGATTTTGCGGATTTTCGGCAAATTCGCAATCCGCGAACTCTGGCGAACTTGCCGAAAATTCGTAAATCCGTGCGAAGCGGATTTTTTGCTTGGTCACACTTGCCAACTAGAATACTATACAATTTCGCGGGAGTAAACACTTGCGAACACGTAGATGCGGCGGGCAGCAACAATCTTGCAATTGCGAGATTGCAAAATTTGCAATTTCGCACAAGAAATCCACCAGCAGGCAGCATAAACCTTGAAAATTATGATTTTTATCAGAATAACTCCTCAGGTTGACATTTGCCTGCACTTTTTTTTTGCAAGGAGTCCATTTTGGGGGGGGGAGGAAGGAAGTGCCCCACAGTCTCCAACTTCCTGTTCCTGTCCAGCAGGCTCCTCCCAGTGCTTTCTTCATGTGCTGGTCACTTTGATTTGTGGAGAAGCGTGGCTCAGTGCTTAGTGGAGAAGCGTGGCTCAGTGGTTAGAGGCGGCAGACCTGGAAGCTGAGATCGACCGTTGACCAGGGCTCGATTCCCCGCCTCGGTGGGTCTCGGGCTCAAAAATTCCTCGGACTCAACAATTCTCGCTCCGGTGCCTACTCAAATCACGGGGTCACACTCTGCAACTCTGGGCAATAGCTTGCTTAATCTCCACTACGACCCCTCGCGGCGGGATGCCTGGCTTTCACCTTGTGGACACCCTGCCGGGGTTTCTCACAGGGGAATACCAGGACGGGTTCCCTAAGCAAGCGCCAGGATGCCCTTTGGGTGACAGGTTTGCGCTATATAAGTACACCTACATTTACATTTACATTTCGATCTTGACCTGGAAGGATTACTTTTTGTGGATGCTGCTGGATATTTGGATTTTTGCAAAAACTGAAAGCACTCAGCAGGTGCAAAAGTTCAATCTTATCATTAGTAACCATTCCCTGTAGTGCCTGGAAGGATTACTTTTTGTGGATGCTGCTGGATATTTGGATTTTTGCAAAACTGAAAGCACTCAGCAGGTGCAAAAGTTCAATCTTATCATTAGTAACCATTCCCTGTAGTGCTTCCTGAGGGGCCCCTTCAGAGTTCAGTTGACTACTTGCAACTATTCTATGACCCTGCTCTGACCCTCACAGCAGGCTCAGAGAATAGCTACAAGTATACAACAAAGGTCCTGTTAAAAAAATTACACTGCAACAGAAAGCAATTACAGATAAGGAAGCAGGTGCCAGCCTGGAAGTTCAAATTCAGTGACACATTAATCAGCCCCTAATTCATTCATGTCAGTTGAGGCAGGGCAGGTGTGCTTTTCCCCCCATAATCTACAGTGATGAACTAGAGGGTGGCATGGGTGAGCCAGAGGGTGGCATGGGTGAGCCAGAGGGTGGCAGTGGTGAAACAGAGGGTGGCAGTGGTGAAACAGAGGGTGCTGTGATGAACCAGACGTAGAAACAACATGGTCGCGACCGTTGCTACCTGACAAGTAAGTTCGCGTTTGCGAACTGGTAAAAAACCCTTGCGAAACGCCAGAAACACTTGCGAACACAAAAAAAAAGGAATCCGCAAAATTCGCGAGAGTTCGCGGATTTTGCGGATTGGCGAATCCGTAAATACGCAATTTCGCGGATTGCCAATTCGCAAAATCCGCCCATGCTTATTCAACTCTTTCTTTCGCCTAGTTACCTTTCCTAATGAGCAGGACTGGTCGCATGACTTAATGAAATGCCCTTGTGACGGCGTATCATCCCAGTCTACATTGCACGTAACTTTGTTCTGTAGATATTACGAGCCTTCTCGCAAACGTTGGATCATTCCCCTTCTCCGTACAATGGGCCTGAGAACCTGCCGGCCCGCTTACCTCGCATTGCAGTCATTAGATTCTCAATATGCCGCTAAGTGCGTAGCCTGTTTTTTAAAATCATGTTTAAAATCTCGCTGCAAAGTTTGAGTTTCTGTTTACTTGTTTTCTTGTCCTCTTGCACAGTATTTTAATGATTTATTGTTAGTAACGGGTTTTTAATTGATTTAAAAGATTAATAATTTTTATTGTCCTAAAACATTGAGTTTTTTAACATGTACTGTAATATTTTAGTTCTGTACTTTTTATGGTTTTTCTAAGTGATAACCGAATAAAAGTTTTAAAAACGATAGTGCTGCCTCTCACAACAAATGTGCGGTAACAACAAAAATATACAGATCTTAGTGTAATAAGCACCAAAATATGCATGTTGTACCAGATGGTAATTATCGAAGCCGATAAATACTGAATCAATTGATGTGTGACGTCAACTACTGTAGGACACTTGTAATGTCAAAGTAGAATTCACTGCTCTACAACAATTCCAACAACTTAAACAAACATTGGCAAAGTCAATAGTTCTTGCCTATGTAAGAGCTATTGCCTTTACCAATGTATTTTAGCCATGTTGTACCGCAGCCTGGCTGCTGTTCAGCATAGCTAAATGTTAGTGGTGTGACGTAAAGTAGAGTGGTGTAGTAGAGTGTGGAGTAGGGAGGCATAGATTGAAATAGCGTATAGTAGCATTGAGTGGAGTGGAATGACGTAGAGTGGAGTGATGCAGACTGAAATGGCATAGACTGGAGGGAGCAGAGTAGAGTTGAGTAGTTTAGAGGTGTGTGTATAGTGGAATGGCATAAAGTAGCATGGTTTAAATTAGATTGGTATAGAGGGAGTAGCATGGAGTAGAGTGGCATAGGGTAGCATGGTGTAGAGTGGTGTAGAGTAGAATGGCATAGAGTAGGGTATGGCGGGTTGAGCAGAGGACCATAGAGCAGAGTTATGTGGAATAGAGTGGAGTGGCGTAGACTAGAGTGGTGCATACCAGAGTGGTGTAGAGTAGATTAGAGTGGCCTGGAGTAGTGGAGAGTGGAGAAAGTACATGGCGTATAGTGCAGTGGCATAGCATGGTGTAGAGTGCCATTGTGTGGAGTGGAGTGGCATGGGGCAGAGTGGTGTAGGGTAGAGTTGCGCTGAGTAGAGTGGAATGGCGTTGAGTGGTGTGGAGTGGCTTAGACTGCAGTGGTATAGAGTGAAGTGGCATAGTGAGGCACAGATTAGAGAATGGAGTGGTGTACAGTGAGTAGGGTGGCATAGAGTGTAGCAGCATGGAATAGAGTGGCATGGAGTGGTATAGAGTTGAGAGGCATAGCATCTTGTGAAGTGGCATAGAGTGGAGTGGAATGATGTAAAGTAGAGTGGATTTAGTGGAACAACGTAGTGTGACTTAGAGTAGAGTGTCATAGAGCTGAGTGGCATTATGTGAAGTGGAGTGGAGTGTCATAGAGTGATGTAGTATAGAATGGTGTGGAGTACAAAGGAGTGGTGTAGTAGAGTAGAGTTGAATGACATAGACTGGAGTGGCGTCGAGTGGCATAGAGTGGCATAGAGTAGAGTGCCATAAGTGGAGTGAAATGGTATGGCATAGTGTACAATGGCATAGAATATAGTGGCTTAAAGTAGAGTGGCGTGGAGTGGCGTAGATTGGAGTGGCATAGAGAGGAGTAGTGTAGAGTGGTTTAGAGTATAGTGCAGCGGCATTGAGTAGAGTGGAGTGACATAGAGTAGAGTGGCTTAGAGTAGAGTGGTGTAGAGTAGAGTGGTGTTGAGTAGAGAGGGGTAGGGAGGTGTCGAGAAGAGTGTTGTAGAGTACAGTGGTGTGGAATAGAGTGAAGTGGTGTGGAGTGGCGCAGAGTGAAGTGGCATAGATTGGAGTGGCATGGAGTGGTTTAGAGTCGAGTGGTGTTGAACTGAATGGCATAGAGTAAACTAACATTGAGTAGGGTGGCATATAGTGAGGTGCAGAGTGGCATGGAGTTGAGTGGCATAGAGTAGCATAGAGAGCAGAGGCATAGAGTGTAGTGGCACAGAGTGGTGTGGAGTGACATAGGGGACCATGGCGTAGAGTGGAGTGGCATAGGGTGGAGTGGAGTGGCATAGAGTAGAAGGGCGTAGAGTGGCACTCTGTGGAGTTTAGTGGAGATGCTTAGAGTTGTGTAAAGTGTTGCAGCGTAGAGTGGCATGGATGATAGTGGAATAGCACACAGTGGCACAAAGTGGAGTGACATAGAGTGGCGTGGAGTGAAGTAGCATGGAAAAGAGTGGAAGGGCAAAGAGTGGAGTCGTGCAGCGTGGCTTGCAATGACATATAGTAGAGCTGCATGGTGTAGAGTGGAGTGTCAAAGTGGAGTGGAGTGGTATAGATTGGCATAGAGTAAAGTGGCATATAATGGAGCAGTACAGAGTGACAAATAGTAGAGTGGTTTAGAATAAAGTAACATGGAGCTCAGTGGTGTTTAGTGGAGAGGCACAGAGTAGAGTTGCATACAGTAAAATGGTATACTGTGGCATAGAGTAGAGTGGCATAGAGTGGGGTAGGGTGGATTAGAGCAGCATGGGGTAGAGTGGCATGGAGTAGCTTGGAGTGGGATAGAGTAGTATAGATTAGGGTGGCATAGAGTGGCGTTCAGTCAAGTGGAGTGGCGTAGAGTGGAGTTGCACAGAGCAGCAAAGAGTAGATTGGTGTGGAGTTGAGTGGCATGGAATGGAGTGGCATGTAGTGGTGTAGAATGGAGTGACGTGCAGTGGAGTGGCTAAGAGTGGCACAAGTGGAGAAACATAGAATAGAGTGGTATAGAGTAGAGCAATATCGAGTGGAGTGATGTAGAGTTGAGCAGAGTGGCATTATGTGGAGATGAGTGGCATGAAGTGGTGTAGAATGAGGCGACATAGAGTGGTGTAGAGTAGAGGGCAATAGAATAGGGTGGCGTAGAATGGAATGGTATAGAGTAGAGTGGAGTGGCATAGAGTGGCGCAGTGGGGAGTGCTCATTGGTGTGACGTCGAGTTGCATAGAGTGGCATAGATTAGAGTGATGTAGAGTGTAGTCACATAGAGTGCCATAGAGAACAGTGGCATAGAGAAGTGTGACATAAAGTAGAGTGCTGTGGAGTGGTGTAGATTGGAGTGGCATATAGTGGAGTGGCTTAGAGTAGAGTGGCATAGAGTGGCAAAAGAGTATAGTAGACTAGGTAGAATAGAGTGTAATGGTATAGCGCAGAGAGAAGTGCTATAGAGTAACCCTGGGCAAAGGACTTCGCTACGCCCACGAAGTGGGCGTAGTGTTGCCTACATTCGCCCATTGCACTCCTTGGGCGTAGCGAAGTTGCCCGTCACCCGCCTCCCTCCCGCCCTCCCGAACATACCTAAATTTAGTAAATAAGTAATTAAAAAGAAATAAACAGCACTTACCTTGTCCGCGACGTCCCGGGGCTCCCTCTGCTCGTTCACACCGCATTTTGATAACCAATGCGCATGCAAACTGTGGCGTGAACAAGCAGAGGGAGCCCGGGGACGCCGCGGACAAGGTAAGTGCCTTTTATTTCTTTTTAATTCCCCATTCAAAAAATTTAGGTGTATAGGGGAGGGGGGCATGCGGCGCGTAGTGGGGCTACACGAAGTGCGTGGGTGGGCGTAGTTTCTTGCCCACTTTGAGTAGCTTTGCGTAGCCCCACTACGCACACTACGCCCAGGGTTACTATAGAGTAGAGGTGTGTAGAGTAGAGGGGTATAGAGTGGTGTGGAGTAGAGTACAGTGCAGTAGAGTGGGGTGGGACAGAATGGGGTGGCGTTGAGTCGAGTAGCATAGAGTAGAGTGGCAGAAAGTGGAGTGGCATAGAGTGGAGTGGAAAGGCATAGGTTGGAGTGGCACAGAGTGGCACAGAGTGGAGTGGAGTGGAGTGGCATAGAGTAGAGTGGATGTAGAATACAGTGGCATAGTGTAGAGTGGCGTAGAATAGAGTGGGACGGAGTGGAGTAGCGTGATGTAGAGTGGAGAGGCATAGCATAGACTGGAGTGTCAAAGAGTGGCAGAGGGTGGAGTGGAATGGATTAGAGTGGCATACAATGGAGTAGTATAGAGTGGCATGGTGTGTATTAAAGAAGTGTGTAGTAGAGGGTCATGAAGTAGAGTGGTGTGGAGTAAGGTAGCTTAAAGTGGAGTGAAGTAGAGCGGAGTGGTGTGAGGTAGAGTGGCACAGAGTGGCATGGAGTGGCATTTAGTAGAGAGACATAGTGTAGAGTGGAGTGTCAAAGAGTGGAAAAGAGTGGCATAGGGTGCAGTGGTGTGGATTAGAGTGGCATAGAATGGAGTGGTATAGAGTGACATTGTGTGGAGTGGAGTGATGTGTAGTAGAGAAGTGGAGTAGTGTGACATGGAGTGTGATATATTGGAGTAGAGTGGCGTAGAGTGGCATAGACTAGAGTGGCATAGAGTAGAGTGGAGTGGCATGGAGTAGAGTGACATAGATTGGGGTGAAGTGGAGTCGAGTGGTATGGAGTACAGTGGAATAGCATAGATGGGCTTGGACCAGTATTGATACGCTGTCCAAGTATTCAGATGTAACCTCTCAATTAATCAAGAGTACATTTGTGACTGTTGTGCATAAAACAGCAGAATACAACTATCAATACAACTTTGCCCAAGATTTACTAATGATTTGCACAAGCGCTAGCGTGATCCAAGCTACAGAAAACACTTTAAGCTATTTACTATAACAGAAGGTGTTTTGAGTTGGCCAGTTAAACTTTTCAAAAACTGCATAGAGCTCCTCTGTGTCAACTATTGGGCCCGATCAATGGTCATTCCCATAAGATTTAAGTTCAGCATATTTTAGTTAATTTTATGATACGACAACAAACCATACAAAAAGAGCACCGAAATAGGTACACAGAAGATCACAAAATAATATTGAAATGATAGATGTACCTATACAATGACAATTTAAAATGAAAAGGCATAAATAAAAATACCTTTCCAAGAAAATCTTAATAGAGCTACTTACTTCAGCCTAAAATTCTTACACAAATATGAATATTTTGCTACATTAGTCAAAAGTAGTTATAAGCATAAAGCTATGTATTCATCAATTGTTTTCCAAAATGTAGGTGTGGTATGAACTACACCAGAGAGAGTCAAAGTAGCTCCACTTCTAGTAAAAGTTATCCATGACCACCATGCATGAATTGATAATAATGAAGCATTTTTCCAATGAGTAGTAATTAGTTTTGAAGCAACAGACATTAGAAAGTCTGGAAGTTTCTTATTTAAATCAGACAAGTTTGTGGAAAGTAAAATATACTTACAAATTAACATATCATAGAAAAAAGTGTCAGAGGATTTAACGTTTTTTGTTATACCATCCTTCCAATATTTAGTGATAATAATGCATTCATAAAGCATTTGACTTAACAAGCCTGAATTCAGATTACAATGTCAACAATTAGGAGAATGTCAAATCTTTGCGTTGTATAACTTTGAAGGAGCCCATAAACAATAATACAAAATTAAGGAATTGGTTTGGTATAAAGAAACAGGCAACCAGCCAGAAATAACATTCATTTATATTTTCTTCAATAAATCTTGAGAAAGGGATATACCTGAAGACCTTTTTGTTTCAATTCATCAAAAGGTAAAAATGTATTGTTATCTTTTAAGTAAAAAATACCACCTTTTACCCAAGATTACAAAATTCTGTAGAACGCTCAAATTTTAGAAAAGGGTTATACCATAATAACATATTTGAGGTATATGAAATAGGATATTGAAAAAGAGAGTTTAGGTCTTCTAATATTAGTTTTTTAGATTTAAGTATGGTGGACATTTTTGGCAATGTGGTAGAATAAGACATAGTTAGTAAAGCAGGTAAAGAAAATGTGATATCAAATAACTTTGTTAAATGAGAAGCAATGAATGTAAATTAGTAAACTCTGTATGACTGAACCAAAAAGAACCTTGCTTTAAAATAAACAGTTTATGATAATTAAGAAAATATGGCAAACCAAAACCACCATTAAACCTAGCAAGTTTAAATTTTCTAAAACTTTTACAAGAGGTTTTGCTATTCCAAATAAGTTTAGATAACATGTATCCACATTTTAATAAAACTTAAGAGGAAGTTCAACAGGTATCATAGAAAGGAGGTAAAATATGTTTGAAGCAATAGCCATTTTTTTGCTGAATCAACTTTCTCCCACTATGATAGATGTAAGGTAGACCACTTATGAAATTTGTCTTTATTACGGTTAAGAATGTAATCACAAGTCAATGTAATCGATTGTTTGATGGTTTGAGAAACTAGGATACCATGATAGTTAATTTTTTTATTTTGCCATATTATCCCATTGTTCATCAATCAATCAATCAAAGCATTTATATAGCGCGCTACTCACCCGGAGGGTCTCAAGGCGCTGGGGGGGGGGGGGGTCCGCTACTGCTCGAACAGCCAGGTCTTGAGCTGCTTCCTGAAGGCAAGGTGGTCCTGGGTCAGGCGGAGGCGGGTCGGAAGGGAGTTCCAAGTCTTGGCGGCCAGGTAGGAAAAGGACCTTCCTCCTGTGGTGGCTCTTCGGATGCGGGGGACGGCGGCGAGGGCGTGGCTGGTCGATCGAAGCTGGCGTTTGGGAGCGTTGAAGTTGAGGCGGCTGTTGAGGTATCCTGGGCCTTGGTTGTGTAGGGCTTTGTGTGCGTGGGTGAGGAGCCGGAAGGTGATTCTCTTGTTGACCAGGAGCCAGTGCAGGTCTCCCAGGTGTCCGGAGATGTGGCTGCGGCGGGGGATGTCCAGGATGAGTGGTGCTGAGGTGTTCTGGATCCGCTGGAGTCTCTTCTGAAGTTTGGCGGTGGTTCCGGCGTAGAGGGAGTTGCCGTAGTGCAGACGGCTGGTGACGAGGGCCTGGGTGACCGTCTTCCTGGTCTCGGAGGGGATCCATCGGAAGATCTTGCGTAGCATGCGCAGGATTTTGAAGCACGACGAGGAGACGGCGTTGACTTGTCTGGTCATGGAGAGGGAGGAGTCCAGGATGAAGCCCAGGTTGCGTGCGTGGTCTGTTGGTTTGGGTGCGCTGCCCAGGGCGGGGGGCCACCAGGAGTCGTCCCAGGCAGAGGGTGAGGATCCTAGGATGAGGACTTCCGTCTTGTCTGAGTTCAGTTTCGGGCGGCTGTTCGTCATCCATTTGGCCACGTCTGTCATCCCTTCGTGCAGGTTGGCTCTGGCGGTGGTGGGGTCGTTGGTGAGGGAGAGGATCAGCTGGGTGTCGTCGGCGTAGGAGATGATGTTGAGGTTGTGCTGTTGTGCGATGGCTGCGAGGGGGCTCATGTAGACGTTGAAGAGTGTTGGGCTGAGCGAGGAGCCTTGAGGAACGCCGCAGATGACTTCGGTGGCCTCCGATCTGAACGGTGGGAGGCGGACTCTCTGTGTCCTTCCGTCGAGGAAGGAGATGATCCACTCCAGTGCCTTCTCCTGGATTCCGACGTTGCTGAGGCGCTGTACTAGGGTACGGTGGCAGACGGTGTCGAAGGCCGCGGAGAGGTCCAGGAGGATGAGGGCCGCCGTTTCTCCGTTGTCGAGCAGGGCTCGGATGTCATCGGTAGCTGCGATCAGGGCGGTCTCGGTGCTGTGGTTGGCCCGGAAGCCAGACTGCGAGAGGTCGAGGGAGCCGTTCGTCTCAAGGAAGGCGGCCAGTTGCTTGTTGACAGTCTTCTCCATGACTTTAGCCGGAAACGGGAGCAGCGAGATGGGGCGGTAGTTCTTGAGGTCGGTGGGGTCGGCTGATGGTTTCTTGAGTAGAGCGCTGAGTTCGGCGTGCTTCCAGCTCTCCGGGAAGGTGGCGGTGTCGAAGGAGGTGTTGATGATGTCCCGCAGGTGGGGTGCGATGACAGTGTCGGCCTTGTTGAAGACGTGGTGAGGGCAGGGGTCTGTCGGAGATCCGGAGTGGATGGAGTTCATCGTGCGGATGGTGTCTTCGGTGCTGATCGGAGTCCAGGCGCGGAGGGTGGTGGTGGGGGGCGGTGGTTCGGTCGTGGCGTGCGTCAGTTGAGTGCTGAAGCTGTTGTGGATGTCCGCGATCTTGTTGTGGAAGTAGGAGGCGAGGGAGTTGCAGAGGTCTTGCGACGGGGTGATGTCGTTGTTTCCGGCGTTGGGGTTGGAGAGCTCTTTCACGATGTTGAAGAGTTCCTTGCTGTTGTGCGCGTTGTTGTCCAGTCGTTCCTTGAATGCGGTTTTCTTGGTGGCGTGGATCAGTTGGTGGTGTTTTCGGGTGGCGAGCTTGAGGGCAGTCATGTTGTCCAGTGTTGGGTCTCTGCGCCAGGTTTTCTCGAGTGCTCTGCAGTTCTTCTTGGAGCTCTTGAGTTCGTCGTTAAACCATGGGGCTTTCTTGCTGCCGGGTCTGCTCGGTGGGGTCTTCAGAGGGGCGAGGTCGTCTGCGCAGTCGCTGATCCATTTTGTGAGGTTGGTGGCGGCTTGGCTGGGGTTCGTTGTGCTGGTGGGAGGCTTCTTGCTCAGGGAAGACGCGAGCTGGTAGGCTGTGATCTTGTTCCAGCTTCTGCGGGGGACCTGTTGTTGGTGATGGTGGAGCATGGTCCTTTTGAAGCTGAAGTGGACGCAGCTGTGGTCCATCCAGTGGAGTCCCGTGGCGTGGCTGAAGGCGATGTCCTTGCTGGATGAGAAGACGGGGTTGAGTGTGTGTCCGGCGTAGTGGGTGGGGGTGGTTACCAGTTGCTTGAGTCCGAGGTTGGCGAGGTTGTCCAGCAGAGTGGTGGTGTTGCGGTCGTTGTTGTTCTCCAGGTGGAAGTTGAGGTCCCCGAGGAGGATGTAGTCAGCGGAGAGGAGTGCGTGCGGGCTGATGAAGTCGGCGATGTCTTCGCTGAATTGTGTGCGTGGTCCCGGGGGTCTGTAGATGAGGGTGCCTCTGAGGGTTGTCTTGGGGTTGATGTGGATCTGGAAGTGCAGGTGTTCGGCGGGTGCGAGGGTGTCGTCGGTGTTGGTCGTGATGCGGATGGTGTTCCTGTGGATGATGGCGATGCCTCCTCCTGTCTGGTTGACGCGGTCCCTCCGGATGATCTTGTAGCCGTCCGGGATGGCGATGGCGATGTCGGGCGCTGAGGAGGCGTTCATCCAGGTTTCCGTGAGGAAAGCGACGTCTGGGGATGTGGTGTCGAGCAGGTTCCAGAGCTCGACGGCGTGTCTGTTGACGGAGCGGGTGTTGAGCAGGATGCACTTCAGGTGGGTGCTGCTGGTGTTCGGCTTGGTGGGTGCTGGTGTGGCTTGGGTCCGGTTGCAGGTGAACTTGCAGGAGTGGCAGCTGAAGGGTCCGTGGGTGCGTCTCGGTGTGGCTCGGTAGCAGCCCGGGGTCCTGTCAGTGTTGAGTGCGATGAGTTCGGTGGCGTCGTAGATTCGTCGGGTCGGCTTCCGACGGTGGGGGCCAGGGGTCCTGGCACTGGGCGCGGTCAAGGCGCGGACGGGCGCAGACGGGCTTACCTTTGGCGCACCTTCGGCGCTCAGTCGGCGCTCCCGCTGCGCGGTCGCTGAGGGGGCGTCATAAGTAGGGGCCGTGAGGGAGGGTCGGCCGGGAGGCGGGAGGCGGGAGGTCCAATGGGAGAGCAGGGGAGGCGGAGCTACGGGTCAGCGGCGGGAATCACGGAGGTGACCGGGCCGGTGAGGAGCGGGGGCAGAGGCGGCAAGCTGCGGGCAGAAGGCGAGCCCGAGGAAGAAGCGGAGGGCAGCGGCGTGGGGGAGGTGAGCAGAGGTCTCGGCGATCAGGGATCGGCCAGGCAGCAGCTGAGACCTCAGGCAGGCGAGCGAGCGGCAGAGCAGCAGGTAGGCAGGCAGGCGAGCAGCAGCAGCGAGGAGGGAGCGACCGCCTGCGAGGGCACAGGGGAGCATAGCAGATGTTCAGTAAACTTTCAGAGGAAAAATCTTTTTTATTAGTATTTAAGGTGTAACATGAAATCTGAGACAATGTGTGAATTTAATTTAATAGAGAAGGAAAGAAAGAGTCCGGATTAGTAATATAAAGTAGTACATCATCAGCATATGCTAATGCTCTCATAGCAACATCATTAATAATGATACCTTCAATTTCAATATAGTTTCAGATGGCATTGAGTAAGTGTTCAATAGCAAGGAGGAAAAGTAAAGGTGATAATGGTCAATCTTGCCTGGTACCTCTAAAAGGGACAAAAATGCTAGAGATTTGCCCATTAATGAAAAGTCTGGCAAATGAATCAGAATAGAGTGCTGATATTGTACAAATAAATTAACTGCCAAAAATCAAATGTAGACAAGGTATTAAATATATACTGTCAATGGACTTTTTCAAAAGCTTTTTCAGCATCCAATGCGAGGACTCCTAAGGGGATGAACCAGCTTCATCACATGGAATAATAGTCTTGTGTTGTTCATAGAATGTCTGTGTTTCATGAAACCTGATTGATCAATATGAATAAGAGTGTCAAGCACAGATGCTAAGGTGGTTGCAAGAATGTTTGCATAAAATTTACAAACTTGTTCAATTAAAGATACATGGTGATAATTTGAAACAATAGTGAGATCTTTATTAAGTTTCGAGAGAACTATAAACAATGCTTTATGAAGGACTCAGAAGTCTATTCTTAAATACTAAATGGGGTAAATAGCTTATGTAGAATTAGGTAGAAGATGAGGGGAAAATTCTTTATAAAATTATAAATTCAGCAGGTATCCGTACCAGGGGATTTAAGCTTTTTTGAGGAATTCAATGGCTGTTTCAACCTCTTTTAGGGAAATCAATACATCCAAATCTTCTCTAACTGATAGAGGTATTTCTGGTAAGCCACAAAACCCTAAATAATGATCACTATGAGAAGTATCGGTAGATGGGGAAATATTGTTTAAAGCTGAATAATAATTCAACAATTCAATGACAATATTTTTGTGAGATAATGCAATTTTGCCATGTGCACCATAAATTGCATTAAGTTGAATTGTATCCTTTTTGATGCAAAGATAATTTGCTAAAAGCTTTCCAGACCTATTAGCACTGAACCAAAATGTAGCCTTATTATTGGAAATATGTATGCCTGCCCTCTTACTTAATATGAAGTTTCAGTCATAAAAGAGTTTTTGGAAGCGTATTTTGTACTTGATATCACTAGATGTGATAAAGAGGCGTTCATAGTTAATTATTTATTTATCCAAATCCATAATTTTTGAGTTAAAAACGTATTCATATGTGCCATAAAGGATATGGTTATACCGCTAACATATGCATTAAAAGCATTTCAATGATTTACAATTGAAGTAGAACCTTCTGGATTAAAAGAAAAATAGTCATGGATTGCAGACAAAAGTTTTGGTTTATTTTTTCAATTAAGGACAACTAAAAATGAGGGTCTTAATTTGCTGTACCATACATATCAATCATGTGTAAAACAGCATTATCAATTTTGATTTTAACTATAAGGTAATGGCCATCAGAATCAGAATGCTTTTTTATTATTCGGAGATGCAGTTTAAAAAAAAAGAATAGCATTTTGTTTGTTGACTACAGGAGAAGAGACATCATTACCAACCTACTTTTCACACATGTATTCTAAAACTGTATGATCTATATGAATCTCCTTGAGTAAACAAATATCAGCTATATGTCTTACTAAGTAATGTAACAGTTTAATACATTAATTAGGGTGTAGTAACCCTTTAACATTAGGAGAAGCAATTTCAATTCTATTAACGTTATCGATTTTTGTAAAAGAGAAAGAACAATAAGAAAGAAGAAAAAGATTGTCTGTAAGAATAAAAAGTATCTTTCAGGATTAAATGAAAAGAGAAAAAGGAAAAACAAAAACAAAAATAAACATAGAAAAGAAAACATAGAAACATAAATAATATTTCTGAATAGCACACACGCATGTGCAAGAGTGACTCGCAAAGAAAATGCCCTAGCAACGTAAATCGTAGAAAAATGTTAGCTACACGTAAATATTAGGCCAAATAATTCAATTATCAGTCTCATTTGTACCCAGGGAGAGTGGAGAATGCTGGTCTAGAAGGGCATGAAGATCATCAAGGTGGTGCAAGGACTTGGAAACACCATCTTTCCATATTTTCGTAGAGGATGGATCAAAAAGGCAGTATTTAAAAACAGAGATTCTTAGTCGTGGTCGCAGTTCTGTGAAACGTTTGCAGATTTTATCAGTGTCCTTGGTGGAGTCTTGATGGATAAAGCTCTTGTTAAAGCTGACCATTAAAAGACAGGATTTCCCTTGCCACTTTCCGAATCATCACCAAGTGATGATCACGCAGTACTTTGAAGATCATTTGGTGAGGTTTGATGTGAATTGAGTTACAATGTGAAGGGATTCTGTGTGCCTTATCAATTTCACATTTTTCGAGGACAATAACTGCAATAATCTAGGTTATACATTTTCCAAATACTTTCTGCAGTCATTGCCATCTAGATCTTCTGGCAAATTAAAAAGTACACGTTGTGTGGTCGATTGCGATTCTCTAGGTCAAGTAAAAGAATATTCACCAGCATAATTTTTGCTGCAATGGGCATACAACTGTCAATTGTAGTTTTGGTATCCTGAATTTTAATTGTATTGTCAGTGACTTTCATAGAGAGACTTGCCATGTCGTTACAGATATATTTTTTATTTATGACGCAATATTGTCTATATTAGCATGAACTGGTTGTATTTCTTCAAATAAAAATGATAATAAAGGTTTCATTAATGTCAACAATTTTTGACTTGGCTCATGTAGGAGAAGCTGTTTGTTTACTTTTGTTATAACATGTATATTCTTCACTTCGTAGTAATAAAATAGTGTATAAGAAACCAAACAAAACTAAAGATGATGAAAGGGATATTGAAAAACAGGCTTTGCAGCAGCTAAAACCAATTGTGAGAGGGGTCTAAGCCTCAGCTGCGTCCTTTGCTTAAAGTAGCTCTGCCCTCCTGACAGGAACTTCAGCAGCAGAATAGAGGAGAGACCGGGAATATGTAAAGAAGACAGCACAACGTTAAAGCCCCTGGAAACTCTTCAAAAATCGTATCCTCAAGCAACACTGGCAGTATTTAAATGTATTATAGCCAAACAGAAAAGTAAAGCCAACCTATAAACGTATCAGCGATAATGGGGGCATCAGTAGGGCACTAACAGGAGCCAGATACCTTGCTTCACATGCTCGTGCAACTCCTGAATACCTGACTCGAAGCATGATCCACCAAGATAGTCAGACAGGGCTTTGCATCAACCACATACACCTATTGGAATCAGGCTCAAACAAGTGGAATTGTCTTCATTTTTCAAAGGACTCAAGAAATTGCTTCTGTGCTGCAGTACACAATACTAATCAAATGCATGGGAACTTTCTTTGTTTGTCTGTGCTTAGGAATGTGTACCTGAAGTGTATGCATGCAGTTCAGATCCTATGATTATCAGCACACACTCAACTCTGCATCATGGTGCTGGTCTGTATGTCATGCAGACTGATTGTATGCTAGAGGGGGGGGGGGGGTGACACCAGCAGCACACCAATCTTTGTAGATATTGTGATGCGTAGTGTTTTTTCTCTTGCGCAGCACAGCAAATTTGGATGCTGCATGTCAGATATGAGTAAATCTGGCCCTTTATCTCTTCCCACAAGTGAGACAGATGTATATAATGTTCAGCATGAAGTACTGCTATCTGTAAGAATAAGTGGAGCATTGCATGCTATCCCGCAGGACTATAGGTTCTGTGTACCTTGGCCTGTGACAGTGGCGAATGGAAAATACTGGTATCCCCCCTGCAGAATTTCATGAGTGGCCTGAGTCTGCCGTATTTCACATACATACATAGAATTTGGGTTGAGTGGTGACCCCCTGAAGAGGTGGGGGCAACTTAAAGTGTTTGGGGACCCATTGCACCACAGGGGCTTCAGTGGCTTGCGTTACACCCCTGGCCTTTGACGCTGAGTCACTCCAACACAATCCCATTGATTGTTCTTATCTGTATGGAAATGCTTTGGAATAGTCAACATTTCTATACTTTTCTTAACATTTTCATATTTACATGCTTATGTTGGATGATTTACTGAATGCAAAATGCAGTGCTATATTTAAAGAGAATGCGCGATATGTTTGGCTATGTGGTTTGCCTAAACCAGCTATGGCTTTAATCATAAAAAAACTGAATATGAATAATGTCCTTAGAAATGACTGCCATGTACGTGTTTTATCTATTTGGCAGCAGGTGTTCTTCTATTTCTCGGCACTGCGATCAAGTTACCAAAGCACCTCGCGAAAATCAGTTGCAGCTTTACATTGGAAATGCGCACAAGGGGAGTCAGATGCGGCCATTTCAGTTTGTTCGCTCTGGTACAACGTTCAAGGCAAGGAGAGAAAGAACTTATGTGTTTAAGATGCACATACATGCATGTGCGTAATGCTTCTGTATTTTTTTGGATGGTAATCAATATATTGACTTGCATTACTGTAAATAAGTGTACGTTCATGTGGAGGCAGCGTGCAGCAGAACAGGGGTGACTTGTTCTATATATTAGAGATGTCCTCTGGTGTTAGACATTTTATGGTGGACAGTGCTTCAGGGGCCAACACCGATTTCTGACTGCAGATGCACCTAGGTGCTCAAGCAGCCAAGTCACAAAATGTTAGATATGTTCCTATTGATCCCATCAGCACCAGAGCTTGCCCTGCCACCGCCATTCAATCTGCAGCAGTCCACACCCACTGCTGACTACAGGTGGCCATGGACTCACTAGATAGAGCATGGTTCAAGGTGCTCGCAACATCCAGGTCGAAGGATGTCGAAGATGCTGTCTGGGCTCCGCACTTTCTTGTTCTAGGGCAAATGAGGAGGAAAGCAGTGCCCGCCTATTACCATGAATGTCAATTAATCAAAAGGCCTGTGGTAGCGGTAGTGATATCACATGCCATTTTCCCTTTATGTTCACTCACACACACATGCCTACGCGTACACACAGAATCACACATACACTCTCTATTTCATATAAACATATTCTCACATGCACACAACATACATTTAAAGGCCTTTTCTCCTTACCTCTGCTGCTAGGTAGGATCAAAGTACAGCTAATAGTACTACATTTTGTATTACACAAATACTATTCGCTATTAGTGTGATAAAAAAAGAGATTGGAACCACAACCGATGTGTACAAGGATGAGCTGTCCCTGTGTTCCTGGCAAAGATCTTGCTACTGCTGAGACCAAGGGTTGCAAATTCAGTGTCAGGTGTGGCAAGGGGCAAGTCAGGGATCGTAGCTGCGACACCCTTCAACCCCTTAATGACGTCCATAGATATTGTATTGGACTGCCAGCTCATCAGGTGCAGTTGTGCAATGTTGCTCCACGTTGAGTAAAGTCCCTCCAATTGTGTTGGCGCGTACAGATGCTGTTTTAGTGTGTCTACCTTACTGGATGGCTGAACACTTAAATAAAGATCTTTTTAATTGTTGTGGTGCAACATTCCATTAAAAGAGGAGGGAGAAGAGGAAGGCATGAGAGAGGCTGCTCACTCACCCCGAGTTCACTGTGACCACATGCAAATGCCTGAGGCATGCACTGAACGCACTGTTTTGCACAAGAACAGGACTCCTCCATTCTCCACATGGATGCACATTGCACATGTAGCAAAAGAGCATTCACCGGCTGGCAGGAAGTGGTGCTGGAGGGACATTCTAGCCACGGGAAAAGGAGTTTTCCTGCTGGTTGATTGAAACTGCATCTCATACCCAAGGCACAACGAATAGTTCTTGATTTCACCCACTCGCCCAGACAATTCCACAACCACAGGCTGAACAATAAATGAAGGGGCACTTTCAGTTGTTCAGAACGATTGGCTTTGCTAGTGCTTGTTTTCTCAAGGAAAACGTCCAGACCTGTGCGCTATGATATCGTACGCGATAACGTACCTGTACACACTATGGGCCATATTATCAAGAACAGGCGATACATTATCACCGCTTTTATCGGCAGGAAACTGCCTATAAAGCGGCGATAATGGGCTTGATAATATGCCCTTGTGAATTCCCTTAGCAGCCCAGGTTAACCCCAGAACCTGGGCTGTTATGGGAATTCACAGGGCATATTATCAAGCCCATTATCGCCGCTTTATGGGCAGGAAACTGCCGATAAAAGCGGCGATTATGTATCGCCTGTTCTTGATAATATGGTCCCCAGGCTTCCACAGATCACCTTTAACTTTTGCCCTTTAACTATATTGATGGACTTTCACAGTAGGGTCGTTACGTGATGGAATTGATATTTATCATTGCAACAGAAATTACCCTTTCACATCGTGAGTTCTTAACAGAACAGCAGAAGATATATTTATTTATTCTGACCTGTAATTAAAAACATACAGCAAACCATTTAGTGTAAGTAGCGCACCGTGTCCCTGTTGAGAATATGATGTTCATTATTTTATGATTTTGTTATTTTATTTTTCAACCCTTAACTGTGGCAAAAAGAACCCTAAAGGATTATGAAACTTTCATTTAAAAATGTGCTGCTGATTTCTCATTTCTTTTTCCTCTTCTTGCATTTCAGTTCTTCCTCCTTCCCACCATGTGAACCTAATTGACCTTGTCTAGAGTGTTTTAGCTTTGTTCTTTCTAAAATGGGATTGTGTCATCATCTGTTCTTCAAAAATCATCTCCTTTGTTTCTTTAATTGAACGTATATGCACTTGTTTAGCAAGAAATTATTTCATGTTAAGAGTGTGTGTTTTTATTGTTAGTAGGAAAGTGAAGACATTCCTCACCTTTAGTGAAAATGGAAAATGTGTTCTTTTGAAATAATATAGACAAGCTAAATAAAATCTCGGAATTCACTAATTGAAGTCTGAGAAGGTTTATTATTGCAAAGAAAAATCAATGTTCAGGAATCACTGATTATGTCATACCGAGTGCCCCACTCCCAGAACCATTAACCCCTTCCATGCTGATGACGGCCCCCGGCCGTTATTCATCACAGTGGGCGTGTGCTGATGACGGCTGGGGGTCGTCATGAACCCGCCCACTGTTTAAAAGTGCCGCACAGGCGCAGAATCGCAGCCGCGCCCAAGGGGTTAAAAAATGAGCTACCCAAATAAAACCAGATTTATTTTTCTTCTAAGTGACTGTGTGCTGAGTCTAATGGGTATGGCCAAGGAGGTAACAGTTCTGAAAGGAGAGTGGTGGGCACTGTTATCAGGGCGCATGAAGGTTTGGCCGGCCATCTCAAAATGGCCAAACCGCCATGCGCACTGAAGCTCTCTCCAACCTGAGCAGCGTTGCCAGGTTGGAGACAGAATGCATAGACTTCCAGTCTGTCTGGGAGCATAAATTCACAGCACTCAGGCCAAACCTAAAGCTGCTCTCATGCCTGATTGTGGATTGGCCACAGGGCAGTCTGGGAGCCTGTACCTGCAGTGGCAAGGAGCAGAAGAGTGCGCTTCTGGGTACGTTATTCTTTATATTGTATTTTTCTCCATAGTCCCCCATCCATACACCCTGACCACACCCGCCCTGCCTCTTTTTACTGACACAAGCCGCTCCTGAGAAGCATCCTCAAATGTGCACAATAGACAGCAGAACACAGGCTGCATGCAGTGAAGCCATTCAGGCTGAAACAACAAGAAACAATGTTATTGTTATTGTTATTGTTATTATGGTTTTATATCGCGCCTAATCACCTGCAGGTCTCTAAGCGCTTGGAAAGATGGTAACAGACAATAACTTGGCAAGGTGGAAGCTGAGGCCGTAGCTAGATTATACTGTGCTCATGCTTTTACTGAACGGTAGTGTTTTTAGGCTCTTTTTAAATCATAATAGATTCCCTTCCCCATCCAGTTCTCAAAGCAAGGGGGCACCAAAGCAATTCACCAAGTGTTCACAGCACAGTAGGACATGAGGCTGTGCCAGCTCCATTTGATCTCAAAATGGGACATCCATTGTAAACGAAAATATTAAAAATATTAAAACCATTGTCCCAGCAAATAGGAACAGAGCCAACAGAAGACCTCCAAAGAAATTCTCGAGGACAGAGTGAATAAAAGATGAAATGATTCTGATAACTGTTTGGAAAGTGCTAACCAACCCAGAGCCCATACCTTTGAAACATTCCGCTATTCCCATCGTAATATACATGTAAAAAATAAGATGCCCAAGCTCTCCAAAATTTTGCTCGAAGTTAGTGCATAGTAGTGCATGTATTTCTGAAGAGGAACTTGAAACCTGAAGATCAAACATATCCTTAGCAGAAGTTAAGGCCACATCTTTTTGAAACAGTGGACTTTCAGTTTTCTCAGGGTTTAAACGCGCACATTGGTAAGATTAATTGAAGGCCATAGCGTATCCTCCTTACCTGGACAGGCAGGTGGAAATAGGACTTTTTTACAACAAGTAACAATGGAATAAATGGTCACCAGATATGCAACCCCCGGTTTCATCCCACTACAACCCTGATTGTTCAACATCAGGTAACTCCCTTGCGCGACTAATCTGAAAAGCCAGACGTATCACAGCTGCGGGGGACCCTTTAAAGCAGCAAGATCATTTTCACCACAGAAGCATTACAGGCTCCGTGCAACAACACATCTTTGCAAACTAAGGATCCACTTAATATATTTCACAATCAGAACCACTGAGAAAAACCTCAGTTTCCTTATTCCGACACAAGAATTTGAAAGGAAGCTCTCAATATAAATGTTCAAACCCTTCTTCTAACGCTTCATGTCTGCTCACTTGGTGGTGTTGTAGACTGCACAGACAGTGAAATGCAGAAATTGGCAGTGTAATATACCCAAGATTTATCCAATCTGAGGATGCTATTTCAGCAACCGTAAAAGGTAATTTCTCAAGTTTTTCTATATGTAGCATTGTGTATTTTGCACCCTTGCGTGTTCTGTAAGATGATATGGAGAAAACAGACTTGTGATGGTAATGTGTCACCGCGGCACATGGCCAGACGTACGGTCCGTAACGCCCAGCTCAAGAGCATAATGGACCTAAGCTGTGACTGCCCACCTATAAAGCAAACATGTCTTGTGGAAAAACTTCTATTGCTCAGGATTCTAGGTTACTCAAAGAGTAGATTCTAGATGATAAAGTGGTCATTCCATTGTCTACTACTGCAAGAGCTAGCTCTAAGTTAGCCCTATCATTTTTGTGCAATTTTACAGCAGCTTCCTGCTGAGAGACTTTCCCTATTTTGTACATTCACCCCAGTAGAGAGATCTTGGCCTAAATCCATCATTTTTTTGTGCCCTATTCCATCCTATCATATGTTTTTTTTTGCATTTGTCATCCCAAGTGGGACGGGTATGCCCAGACCTTGGTCCCGTGCTCTCTATGCCACTAGAGTCATGCTCTCCTGGCTGATGAGGGGTGAAACCCCAAAACTGGTCCTAGGATGCTTGTTTCCAGTCCAGGGAGCACCTGGCCTGGCAGTTTGGACTGGACTGTTCCCATTGGGCTCAGGGTCAAGACTGATTTGCATATGGCTGGGTTCAAACTGGAATGGCATGGGGATCAACAAGGATGGATTTAGGTCCTGATCAACTGTACTGGAGTGAATGTATGACATTCTTCTGCATTCTCTCAATATTCATGGCAATGAGACATGTGTGCATAAAAACTAAATTGAATCATTGTTGACAAAATCACCCGTTATCGACTAATCATCCCGAGTCAGAAATATGTGGTTAGGCATACCATAAAGTTAGATGACATATGAAGCTGGCAACACACAGACAATCAGGACACAGCACATGCAGCACACACAGTGGTCACCTGCTCCCCATGCTCCTCATGCTAGACATCTGGACGAGTTACCGACGTGCCCGCATTTTGTCCACACAAGGTCGAGACCCACCTGCATTTGCTGTCAGGTGGAAATAATGTATGTGTACATGACTAGACCTACATTACTCACCCTAAACAGGATCTATGAATTGTTTTATGATTCTCCAAGAAATGTATATAAAGGTGCTAAAACGATTGTACTTTGAGACAGTCCTCAGACCCCAACTCTGTAACCGTGCTACTGGCTGAAAAGTTTGATTAAACCGACTGTTCCTGTTTTGCCAAACACCTCTCGTCTTTTTTTTTTAAGGTGAAATCATACTCGGGCAACATTTTGGCAAGGCAACCAGGAGAGATTAGTGCTTCGAACCTGACAGCAGAATGAAAGGACCCTGATCTGACAGATTTATATCAACCCATTAAGGAAGAAGAGCAGATGCCACAATTGATTAAAAGTTCTGCTGAACCTACGGGACAGAGGTCCGTCCTGAAGCTGCAATCAGTGGGTAAGAGACTACATCTGATTCTTATTCCCAGCATTTAGCATATGTAAAACTAGGAAGAACAGCAAAAATGTATCCTGTGCGACATGCCACTGAAAGAAATCTGACATATGATTTATTTTATGATTCCAAACTGAGTAGTCACAAGGTTGCCTCGGAGGTGATCCGCATGGAGGTCCCCATTTCTTCAATAGTCAGAAGGCTAGGAAAGTTGAAGGTTGTTGTAGCTTGAAAGGCTGGGCATGATACAGATGGTACGCTTGTCCCCTGAGTATGATACATGGGCAAGGCATCCCCGGTTCGACGAGTCGGCGTGATGCAAATGGTTTGCATAGACCCTGGGTGTGATATAGGGTCAGCACCTTGATCTTATTTTTTAGTCTACAAGGGATTTCTCAGTGCAGTCCATCACAGCTCCATGCGAGGTATTCAGAAATATGCTGGTCGCTGATCTGGCCTAGCGATCACACTGACATGGAAAAGGTCTTACACACATCGTCTAGGGGAGCAAATAAGCCTAATCTCAGACACCGCCACAAAAGAAACATTTGGGGCTGTGGGACAGCTCACCAACCCCCTCCTGCACACGACAATAGAAATAACCAAATCACATGAGAGCATTGGGAAACGCCAAAGACCCAGCAAAAAGAATCCCAAAGTTAGCCCAAATAGAACCCTCTAGACAAAAGGCATGGTCAAGACACCTGGTGTTGTTAGGGAGGCTTCCACTGCACGCTGAGTGCTGGAGCTAGAGGGGTGTACACATGACCCTAGAGCATGCTGCGATCACCAACAGCACCTAATTTCGACACGCCCCATCTTTACACATCACCTCACGCACATGTAGGTCAAAAAACACGCCCTACACTCCCTCACCAGTGAAAGTAGGATATTAGAAGTCTAGCAACACCAGTTAAACAACAAAGACCATGCTCAGCCTCACGAAAAACACCCCAAAACAAAATACATTGTTTTCTGTCAAGGTGCGGGGGAGAACCGATGACTCTTAAAACAAGAATTAAGGTGACCCATGAATAAATACACCTTCTCATCAAAAAGGTAAACAGCCCGATAGGGGGCCACCTTCCGGTGCCCAACTAAAAACAACACGTATTAATGTAAAAGCACCCCCCTAAAAAATAAAGGCACAAGAATCCTCAAGAGTGATTGATGATGACACCCAAGAATCCAAATGTTTTCTGAACTTAATCAACAAGCAACAGCTCTTATACAACAAGTCTGCAACTGAGCCACTAAAGTGCACCACCTATACAGCTGCCCACCATCTCTTCTGCTACTACCTCTGTAATCCTAACAAGACAAAAGTGTGCCAGCCCAATACCTCAAACCTTTATCACAAACCTTTCCACCAAACTCCTTCGAACTTTTCCAAAGTAAATAAATCCCCCCACCACCTGAGGACTACAGACCTCTTTCCTGGATCCATCCCAGATACCTACAAATTACAATGAGATATGTATTTTTGGTATAGGTGTGGCCACATCCATACGTTGCCAAAGTTCTGCCTAGTCATTTGCACAGTGCTTGCGTAGGGACCTCTCCCATGTCCCCTGTAATTATACCAAACCCAACTCCAGTATTCCACATGCCCTATACAGCACACACTTATACAACACATGGTATCAGCACATGACCACCGTGGGCACCCAGGCATGAGCCAGGTCAGGTAACGTCTGTTCTCTGATACCACATCCAGTAGGTACACACATGCTTCACTTGCCCCAAGATATAGCCCACGAAAAAGCGAAATTCTTTCTCCATCTGTACCTATGTAGGATTAGGGCTTAGATACAACCCAACAGAGTAGAACCCCATGGAGTAGTAGTGAGCGTGACCCTTTACGAGACCAATCCCACAGCACTGTACCTCTTCAACGATCCTAGCGAGAGCCAAACGGGGCTAGTTAGGATGCACAGGTAGGGCACCATAGTGAAGGTTACTGTTTGGCACCAAGAACTATCCAGAAAAGAGATTCTTGGAGGTAGCAAAGCTACCACCCCAGTGCACAAACACATCCACTCCCGCTTCGATCTGTGCTCTCAGGATGGCCCTTAGTGTGCCTGGGGCAGCCTTCTTTAATAAGAAATGGATACCAGACATGGAGTTCCAGTGTAGGGCCATCCACCTTGATGATACAAAAGGAATTGAGTCTCGTAGTGGAGGGTTAAACACCAGCATGGATAACCCATTTCAGAAATATGGGACACTGAGATATATAGGTACACATGGTTGGAATTGAAGGGGGAGGCCCTAATTGTATGAACACTTACATAGTGCTCCTTGTGTTTTCAGAGATAAAATAATGATTCCCCTGAGCACAAATGAGAACTGTAGTGGAATATTGCACTTACCAGACATGCAATGAGGCACTTCCATGCTGGTGGATACCTACTGTAGTGAGGTGAATTTGCCTACACCCAGCTCTTCCCTGGATGGCTGGGCCTGTGCTCCCTGGTCACCACACACACGCCTACCCTGGCAATTCCTTGAGAAGATTTGTTAGAGTTGCATCCGCTACAGAAGAAAACATCTCTGTTGCATCGGGCTCAAGAGATAAGAACTGCTGATTATTTTGGCTGGGTTAAGTTCAAGGACATTCTGGAAGAATTCAGATTGTTTTCTGCTAAACAAGTCAATGTAGGCGAGTTCATACCCTTCTTCACCATGCAGACGAAAGCAAACGCCCTGATGGGCCTAGCTGCTCGACAATCTACCTGGCTTCGCGATAGCTCCTTCTATGTTCTCTACAGCAGCAAATCCTACCCAGCGGCTACTTTTAGAAGGGCATCTGGTCTCGTGTAGCCCTTCTCAGCTATATCCTGCATCTTCATTCCACTGGACATCTTCGAATTCCAAAACAGAGACTAATTCCAAATGTAGAAGTCTTCACAGCAACTTCATCCAGTGGCTCCCCAACTACGACGCCTCCTCCTCTGACACTCCCGGCTGCCTTGCCTCGCTGAACTTTACCTTCTCAGACATTTTGTTCAAAAATTCTTCTAAGTCCGAAGGTGAGCGGAGACCAGGTTGATTCCACCTTGTGTATCCGAACCGTGCTCCATCGTAGTCAACCAAAACGTTCTACTTTTCCACGGTCTCATATGGCCAGCATCCGTGGTTGGTGCTTTGGTCTTTAAGCTGCTTGTTTTAATAACTATGTAGAAAAATTCCAAACTCAGGTTCTACTAATTGGATTTTTGTCATTTTTAGTTAAAAGTTGATTACATTTTACTCTATTTTTCTGAATTGGTGTGGGATTTGTCTTGTGTTGTGTTTTCATTTTAATGCTGTTGAAGTGCTGCATAAAGGCTGCTGCTTTTGTGCAAAACTACCAGATTGCTAAGCACAGGTTAATTTAGTGACTTTTTGTGGTTTACCCTAACAAGGACTGCAGGATTTGCTTGAGAAGGCTCACAACCCCTCAACCTTAAACCCAATTTCCTACAATGCCCAACATCTAATATTCAAACCTTATACCTTAAAATATGCTGCATCTGTAGAAACCCAGCACACACAGTGGCAGGAAACCTGAACTGGTATCTACCAGAACTTCAGATCTCATTGCCCAAGATGGCTCTTCTCCCAAGCATAACACTGTTTCTCTAATATCCCATCTATTCTCACTGTGTGTTTCTAACATGAACTAAATTCTACATTAAAATAATTGGAATTGGATTTCTGAAGTTATAGTGGGGGCCTAACAAAGTCATTGTACTGATAGATGATAGAAGATATATAGCTACCAATAAATTGGGGAGGCCTAGGGCCTCCCGACTTTGAATCCTATTACCTAGCATCACACATCCTCCAATGGTTGGCAGCATGGTCGACTCCGATGGGACAGCTTGATGAAAGATATATAAAAATCCACACTAGATGACATATCAATAAGGCGTTGGCAGCACCTGAGCAACCCTCCAATTCTCTTAAAAACAACAAAAACACTGTTGTCACAGACAATTGCAAAATATCAAGAAACAAGATATACATATACACCGAAAATCAATTAATGGTCTCAATCAAAATTCAACTGTGATCAGACAGCAGCAAATCAAGCAGCTTTGACAAGGGGGTTATGTCTCGCTGAATGGGATTTGTGACCCTTCACCGACCCCATTATAAGAAGACTTGAACTGCGAGTCTTAGTTGGTTTCAGCAGCGGAATCCGTGAATCCTGCTTGCCTCTTAGAAACACTGTACTCATAAAACACAAGTCTTTGGGAAACAGAGGTATACTTACCTGCAGCTGACACTCCTACTTCTGAGGCCACATTTCTTTGAACAATGGCAAAAGGGAAAGAAGTTTACAATTTGTGCATTTATAAGATCTGAGACATCTAGCCGAAGAAGGTCAACACAACATTATTCTCAGTAACGTTAAGTATGAATTTATTTTATGTGTCTTGCTAATGAAAGATGATGGTATTCTGTTTCCTTGGTATATGTTAGAGGTGCCAGCACTAGTCTTCTATAAAAAAATTCTGGCCAGTAGCGGCTGCTACCGGACCGGGTGGTGAGGCGGGGAGGGCAGGGAGGGCAGGGAGGGCAGGGGAGTTGTGGGGGAAATGAAAAGGATAAATAAACACTTGCCTGGCTACGGCCAGCCAGTCCAATTATCCTCTGTTCTCTTCATCATATCTTCTTCCTGTGTGGAGTCCCAGCAGCAGGAAGCACTCGGGCCCCAGGCTCCCCTAAGCCAATCACAGCGCTGCAAATCAGTGTTGTGATTGGTCTGTGCGCCATGGTTCAGCACTCAGGCAGGGACTGAGAGCCTGGGCATGTCCTCCACCCAAGCTGTAATGTAGCCTGGGTGGCAAACATGCCAGGTGGGCATGACTGTTTGGCCGGCTTGAGACGGTCAGCCAAACTATTTTCTAAACTTGGAGAGTGCCACCACTCCTTCCCCTTCAGTGCTCTGGCATCACCGAGTCCAAACCCCGCCCACAGGAAACAACAGAGCGACTGCACTAGGAAAAATAAAACTATAATAACGTCAGGTTATTATCCTTTTATTGTTCCTTTTTTCACCGTTTGGAGTGCAGTGGGGCGTCACTCATCCTGCCTTGGCAGGGGAGCTGCCCCTGTGTCTGAGCTTCTGTGCACATGATTGCAAACTTCTACAGAGCTGTCAGGGCAAAACTGGGGCAGGCTTGCATCCCTAAAGCCAGTTAAGAAAAATACTTGGGGGAAAAGCAAACCCACATTAAATAATCCTCCAGGCACATATCGAAAGTCTATAGGAGTGTTCAAAATACGTTTATTCAGTCTAATCATTTATTACATCAAACACACACCACACAGTATATTCTCTGGCATCTCAAGCATTTGCCCCAGACGTAACAGTGCACAACCAACATTCTATCACATGGTCCTGACCCATAATCCCTAGGGGCCAGATGTAGGTAATCTCTATTTACCTATTCTTAAATACCGAATTTTACCGATTCGGTATTTAAGAATAGGTAAATGGGATGTAGATAATTATTCGGTAAATTTGACCGAATCGGTGGGATTCGGTAATTAAGAATCGGTATTTACCGATTCGGTAATTCAATATTACCCATTCGGTAAATACCGAATCGGTAATAGGGGGCACATATTCAAGGGTGGCAGAGTGTCACATTGACAACCTGTTGCACCCCTGAATCGTTCATGTGTGCACATGTGGCACACATAGAAGCCCTATGGGCATGTATGTCTGCCACATCGCACTGTTGTAAAAGCAAAAAATGAGCTTTTTCTAAGATTTTCGATATTTACCACCAACTTGAAGTTGGTGGTAAATAACGAATCCTTAACTCAGAAAAGCACTAACTTGAGTGCTCCCCACATTACGGATTCGGTAATTTACTGAATCGGTATGTTAAGAATTCGGTAATTTACTGATTCCTTAAGTTACCGATTCGGTAAAATACCGAATCCTACAATCATACCACCTACATTCCAAATGCCAAATACCGGTCGGTAACAGACGAAATTCGGTAATTTCGGCCGTTACCGACCGGTATTGAGCAACCTACATCTGGCCCTAAGTTTGGAAAGGAAATGATAGAATGACTTCACAAATGGACAGTCAAGACATATTTATGTGACAGCAGAACAAGCATGTTACATTTGATACCGGGACCCATATCGCACACAAAAAAAATGCCAGTTTATGGACTTGTAGACAAATAAGGGACTGGTTCTGTCAGAAACATTTAAAATAATTCAGATATTTGTGTAGAGTCTATCAAAGTGTATACTCACCCAAGAACATCAATTGTATAGATTCAGTAACAAACAAAGACATGCAAATATTGTTGACTTAATAGGAGATATATTGTTTCACAATAGTTAAGTTCACTACATAAGCAAAATAACTCAACAAGGTGTTTCATGCTCAGTATAAAATGTACTTGTGCAAAAAGTGAATGTGCATGAATAAATATGTACAATATTGGTAAATCAATCTCAGTTGTTCAAGTCTATCCATCCATATCAATACATTTGCTTCAGACTGGATAGGTTATGGACTCCTTGAGGTTGCCTGAGTCTTGACAGAGCTGGTATAAAAAGAAGTAAATTACTCTAACAAATGTGTTGTTTTCTTGACAAAATTTCCATCTGCCAGAGTGGAAAGTGTTTTAGCCACACCAGTGGGTAAAATATGCCACCATCAGAGGTCCCCACCATTCAGCAGTGTTTAGCCGTTGTGCTTGTCGGAGCATTGGAAGGGTCCACTGATATCACTGAGGCACATAAATAAATACATTTTTGATAGCACAGATTCATCATAGACCTGAGTGGAGACAGCAGAAGAGTAATTTATATATTGATCTGACACGCTATTTCTTCTTCACTTTTGTATTATTCAGGTCTCTACACAAAGCAGCAATATTGATAACCTCTGATAGATGCTTTGACTCTTATCCTTGTAATCTGTTTACTTTTCTCTGCCAACTTCTCTCTCTCTTTTCTCTTCATCCAGCCATCCTTTCTGTAAGACACTGAGTATTAGTTGAGACTGGTGGAATCCCCTCTGAAACAGTGGACAGTTGTGTAATTAACTTTGAGGGGGCCCCCCTCTGGACTTTCTTGGGTGCACTCAGGCAAGGGTACTGTGCTGAGGGGGCCCCCTGGGAGCTCAAGGCGCATTTGTTACAGCAGTGCTATCAAATAATAAATACAATCCTTGCCAGAGTGAAACACAAACGTCACTAAATAAAACTGTGCCTAACCCTCTGGTAGCTTGGTACAAAATAAGTTAAGCTTAACTTAGAGTACATTTTAATTACAATTTTACACCAAAATGACTATCAGAAGAAGTTTCCAAAGTTTAGCACTAAAAGCACTAATTGAGTTGCGCAGTTATCTGGTTGCTATGGAACGGAGAAATGTCACAATTTCAGACCAACCAAGATGGAGGGCGGCTTGGACACATGAACCAGGATCGTACCATTGAAGAGTTATGTTCTCAAGTCCCTGCGGGGCAAAGAGCTGCAAGGACGGCACGAGAATCAGGTCAGAAGTCGTGGATGGTCACTGCTGTAGCACGAAGAGCCAGTCACCACTGGAGCTTCAAACTGGTGGTCGGCGCATGTTGTTATTTCGTGATATGAACCGGTCACTTTGTGGTCACGAGGAGCCCAAAACATCTGTTTCATCACTTTACTGTCAGGAGTACATTCTGATGTCAGCCAAGGGTCGAGGACCTGGGGGACACCTCTTGGGGATTAGGACTCATTCCAGCAGAGGACAGCAGCACAGCTCAGGCATGTACAGGCCGGTCTAGTTAGTGCCGGTCAGCTCAGCAGTTGCAGATCAGGCCTATGGAAGCTTGACACCCTGTAGCTCCAACAGGCGGTCTGCTAACTGACCCTTGGAGTCACTTCTGGAGAGAGCCTGGGTTCAAGGCAAACAGGTCAAACCATTCTTTTTCAGACAGCAAGGTAGTCCTGAATCTCGCACAGGTGCAGAAGTGTTCTGATAAGGGGTTCCTAATGTGCCTCTTTTAGACCAGGTGCTAGCCTTTGTGTGTGGAATTCCATGGCCTATCCCAAAACTGGTTCTGGCCAGTTTTTTCTCTATCTGGGTTTGATTACAAACTCTCTATTGTGTGGAGAAGTGTGGCTCACTGGTTAGAGGAGGCAGACCTGGAAGCAGAGGTCAGCCCGGGACCAGGGTTCAATTCCCGGCTTGGCGGGTCTTGAGTCCTAAAATGTCCATGGACTCGACAATTCTCGCTCCGGTGCCTACTCGATTCATGGGTTCACACTCTGCGACTCTGGGCAATAGCTTGCTTAATCTCCACAACGGCCCCTCGCGGTGGGATGCCTGGCTTTCAACTTGCGGATACCCTGCCGGGGTTATCTCACAGGGGAATACCAGGACGGGTTCCCTAAGCAAGCGCTTAGAAACCGCTTGGTGATTTGCGCTATATAAATTCCTGTACATTTACATTTATCGTGACCAAGGCAAGGGCCGGCTTTGTGTCAGGTTCCTTTGTGTGCACTGTAGGTAAGGCCCTTTGAAGTGGCATTAGAAAAGGGGACAACTCTTCACCAGCCATCCTGTCAGGAAGATCCAATCCTTCCACACCTAGTTCTCGTTTGTCAAAATTCTTCCACACCTAGGTCTCTTATGTCCCTATGCTTGTAAGCAATACAAAAAAACAGTAGAACCATTCTCAGTCATTTGACACAGGCAGAAATGGATGTTTAGGGCAGAAACATGACACCTATCTAAAAGTGGAATTTTTGATATAGTAACCTAAAATTTGACTTCACCATTTAGGAGGATTTTTAATTACAATTCATTTGAGTGTAAACAGTATTTCTCTATCTGGTCCCAAATTGATGTTATCACTTACTAAGTGTAATAAGGTAACCCAGTGTCAGCAGTAAAAAATGAATTTAGGAGTTTTCACTGTCAGGACAGTGAAAAACAACTTGAGGAGTTTTTCACTGTGAGGACATGTAAAACTTAAATACACATGTCCTACTTTTTAAATACAGTAAACTCTACCACAAGAGGCTTTAGGGCCTACTTTATGTGTGACTTAGAAGTACTAAAAAGAAAGTTTTAGTCCTGGCAAAAGGTTAATTTTGTCAGGACAGAAGGGAATTTTACAACTGCACTACAGCCTGCAATTCAATTTGTGCAGCTGGCGACTGGTAGCATTTAATTTAAACGCCCTGGGTACATGTAGTACCATATACTAGGGACCTACAAGTAGATTAAATTTACCAATCACATATATGCCAATTTTACCATGTTTTTAAGGGAGAGCACAAGTACTTAACATATGTTTAACAAAGGAAAAGTACAGAGAGTACTAAAAGCCAACATAAACGCCCAACACTTACCTTTCTAACTGTTGCTTACCTTTGCTACCATCATTATTCTAAAATAGTTTGCTATTCCCTTCCTAATACTTTCCTTCCCTATCAGCTTCACTCTCCTTTATTGCTCCACTACAGTTATACACACTGTTTATTCTTTACTCCCTTCATATGCATTTTGCTCAAAGAATACTAAATACAAGTATTCCATCTCTCACTTATTCATACAAATGGAGGTAGCTGAAGGGTCTATCTTAGTAGCATGTCAGACCTGTTTAACGGCTCGTTGGAGGCTTTCTGCCCGACATCATAGGTTTCCGTCCGACTGCTGTATTACTATACTTGTGGTCAGAGGGAAACCCGTGGGGGAATTCCACTCTGCTTCCGACGGGCTCATGAAGCCTGTTGGGGCGGCAGATAAATTTGTATTCCCAAAATGGCAGTAAAGCCCGCCTCGGCTCTGCTGTCGGGATTACCCTGCCACTTTTCACCTGCCCTTTCATGGCGTTCCGTCTGCCATGAAAAGGCAGACAAATAGTGGCTTTGGGGGCCAGTAGCAGGGCCCCCTTCCCACCTGGCCCTTCGCTATGGGACCTGGGGAGGACCTGTGTTGCTCCCCTAAACATCCCCAACACACGGAGTGGAGATATTTCAAAACATAAATTTTTCTATTGCAGCTTGTGCTGCAGCCCTTTTCCAGCCTCCACACTTCTAATACTCCGGGTGGAACCGCCGACTAATAGTTGGGCAGATTCCATTCCGCTACGGTGTCAGTTGGACGCTGGTATGACCAACATCATAATAGGGTCCTTATTCACTACTAGAAACTGAGGACCGGGCCTAGGCATTTACAATAATTTGAAATGCAAACCAAAACACAATATATGCATAAACAAGCACTCATCAGACAAATAAACAGATCCTGAATTGTTTTATTTAATTCACAAACAAATATAATAACATCTAATTTTAATAGAAAGGTTGGAGCTTTTCTAAATTCAACTGAGGCCACTCATCGTCCATACTAGGATATGTTTGAAGCACTTGCACAGCTCCCAAGAATCCATCTGAGCATACTAACAACTTTTAGCTATGAATTTCAAATAATTCTTTCATATTTACAAAACGTTTTAAATGTGTAGTTGTACATGTTGCTTCTTTATTTATATATGCTTTATTGACTGTTGAGAATATTTAATTTTCTAAGTAGTCGTGAACATCCTGAGTAATGTGCGCTGACCCCATGGGACCTTGGACCACAGGTTAAGAACCACTTCTTTAGGGAATCACCTTCTTTTCAGAGGAATATTGCAGGCACAGAAGAATGGCAATCTCAGTCAAGGCAACCAAGTGTCATAGGCCAAGTAGTCTATCTTCCAATTGTGCCCAACGATGATGTGGCAATTGTAGCTATATTTTCCAGGCTTGTCCTGCTGGGAAGCTTCATAGGGATTACATACCTGATCTTGTAGAGCTTTGCCTTGCTAGCTGCTTTTTACTTTCATTGTGATGCAGTGTAAAAGTAACACACCTGAGGGCGAACCATCAAGCCATGCCTGACAGCACTTCCTATCCAGTCAGCAGCTGAAGGTACTACTTGTGCCATGCTCACAACAGTATGTATGCATTTCTCTCAGAACCCTGCTTTTAATTTAAGGTACCAGGATGGTTAGATTGTGTGGAAGTTCAGCTACAGCTCATATATAAAAAAAAGGGAAGCCTCTTTTAAACTCATGTTTCCCTCACCAGGCTTTTTAAATTCACTTACTCAGGACACGAAAGAAATCCAAAGCTGTGATGGCAAACGAGATCAACATTCTTCATCATTTATCCAGAAACATAAAAAGCCCTGGTGAGTTCTTCATTTGTTTTTACTTCTTTTGATCAGTGGAGGATGGGGTGCGTTTAGTTAAAGGTTTTAACCATTGGCCAACCCTGGCAAAAAGCTGATGTTGTTTAAATTGTTTGACGCTTCTATCCGTTGTATGTTTCTAACTCAAACTAAGTACAATGTTCCTTTTAATATTTTTAACTCTAAACTATTGAAGGAGGCCAACTTTAAAACCTTATGCATTTTTCTCCCTGTTTGGCTGAATGTGGGACAATGCCACCGCAGCCCAAGAAATTCACGTGGACTCATATATCTGGCATAAGACATTTCTCCCACAGATATTTAGAGAGAAAAACTGCAATAAATTAAAATCTTCTGAACTGTGAAAGGTTGTGCAAATAAACCAAGACTTCGTCTTTCAATCCTTCTCACAAATACCTTCCAAGTACTGAATTTCTGAACAGTAATTTTTGAAATAGCCACAAATTAGATTTAAAAAAAACAAAACTTCTATAAAGGTTACCTTTAATCACATTTGTCCCTTTAGTAAGCTAATTACAGCCTCTGCAGTTTCCTTCATATTTCAACTCTATCGATTTTATTTATCCTAATGAGCTGAGAACTTTTTGAAACAGGTGATGTATTGACTATGTGGATAGGAACATGTGCGAGACAGCGCTTTGCTCTTTTGCCATCACTTGTGACTTTGGGCAAAGGGGAACATAAAGTGTGCTGAGCCCCCGTTTCAGAGTGATAGGCCTGTTAATCCCCCCGCCCCTCCTACCCCCACCACATTATCAGTTGTCAGTTTTCCTGATGGTACTCAACGATGAAGGAGTGGGGCTTCGTGAACTCCAAACTCTACTGGACTGTTTTCGTTTAAAAAGATATAGGCGGGGCGTGGCTTACGCGCCGACGCGAGATGGCGGCTCTCCCGTGAGCTCCGGTGAGGTACAAACTCCCGATGTGTTTCTAGCCTCATATCTCCGTGTTTGAGGCCGAACTTTCGCATATTCAGGTGGCGGAACATGTGCGGCGTTGCTTGCTTGCAGTCTTGAGGATCTACCAGCTGTTTCTGCAGTCCTGCGAGTCTTTCCCCCTGCTACGATATCGGGACGCGGGCGGCCGCCATTTTGAGCTGCCGTACCCGCGTTTCTCTTCAAGAAATTACCGTCGCCTCAGGCTGCATTTAGAACTGTTCTTGCTACGTGCTCCTTCTTCATTGTAACCCCGCATAAGGTATGGCGTACTTTCACCACTGGTTCCTCCCTCTGTGACTTAATTTTTCTCAACATGAATTTTAGACCTGTGTGAGTGTCGACCGCCATTTCCTGAATTGTACTGCAGGGGTGTATTGAGTTCATACTCCTTTCGACCGCCGCAATGTGGTTCTTCAAAGCCAGTTGTTACTCTTCAGTTCTTTCATGAACGCTTTGCGGATAAATGATTCTCATCACCTATTGTGGCTTTCCTCACCTTGCTAGCTTACGGAGTCTGACTAACTTACGCTCTTTCACTACATTTGTTTGAGGTTTGCCTTGAGGTTCTGAAGTAGGGTATCTGAGTCATTTACCCCTTACTTTTGAGGATTTTCTTCGCGCTTGGTGACTCTTTTGTGCTACCTCTTGCAACCACTGTCTTTTTTTTTTTTTTTTTTTTCATTTTCATCTGTGTTCCTGGTGTGCCCCTATATTGGAATAATGACGCATGTCACGGGCAGCTTAAAGTCATCAAACACAGGAACCACACCCAAGCGCCTTAAAAATGACCCTCCATCTCCGATTCGCACCTCCCAGAATCCTATTCTGGACTCCATCCTAGAGGAGGTTCGGGGTCTTCAACCCTTTATGTCTGCCACCAATGAGAAACTCAAGCAGATTGAAGAGAGGTGGGTTGTTATGGAAGGCAAGGTCTTGAATCTGGAACAGCGTGTTAGTGATATTCAAGATGTTTCTACTAAGATGCCCCTCCTGGAAAAGGAAATTCAACAACTCAAACTACACACAGAGGACCTTGAAAATCGCAATCGTAGGAACAACCTACGTATTTACGGAGTTCCGGAGAATCTTGAGGGGTCTGACATGGTGTCTTTCATTCGTCGGCTCCTGCATGAGCTGCTAGACCTTCAACCGAATGCTCATCCACTGAATATCCAGAGAGCTCACCGTCTTGGCCGTCCTACCTCTAACTCCTCAAAACCTCGGGGTATCATCCTCCTTTTCCTCGAATTCACTGAATTACTGACTGTTCTTAAAGCTGCCAGGCTCAAACGTCGCCTTGTGTGGTCGGGTCATAACATCTTTATCTCTCAAGACCTGTCAAATGCCACCAATGCCCGCCGCAAGGAATTCCTGAATCTTTGCCCTCAGATGAGACAGTTGAACATTCAGTATGGAATCCTACACCCTTGCCTCTGCAAAATCACTCATAATGGTCGTTCTCGCACATTTGATGATCCTCAGAAGCTGCACGAATACCTGCAACTGGCCTCTCCACCTAATATGGATGTTACCACCTGATGTCTCCCATAGGCATCTTTTGTCTCTCCTTTTCTGCCAGCTTTCTGCTGTATTATTGTTGTATTGTTTCTAGCCTCAACATGTTCTCCCTCGTTATGTCATGCCGTTCTTGGCTTTTCTCTTCTTCTCTCCGGGCGTCCTGAGGGGGTCTGCTTTTCCTTCGGCGTCTCCTCGCTCCAGATGTCTTGGTGTTTTCTTTCTTCTCAGATCTGGCATTCTTGCCTTGATCTGTCCACTTATTCCTCTTTCTTCTTCTATCTCTTCTCTCTCCTACTCCTAATCTCCCTTTTCTTGTTCTACCAATATGAATTTTTGTTCAACGTCTCTTTCCCTTGTCTCTCTTTTTTGACTGTTCTATTCCTTGCTTTTTGTTTTCTGTTCCTTGTTAGTTCGTCTTTGGTATTCTTTGGCATATTCTTTCGAATTACTGTACTTTCCTCGTATATTATTTCTGTCTCTAATGTTTGTGTTCCTTCTCTCTTTTATTTTAGTCATTCTCCTGCAGTGTGTTCGCCCCAGATGTTCGTCCCCTTCCTCACCTCCCATCATGTGTAATTTTGTCACGTGGAACGTCCGTGGTCTGGGTCACCCCGTCAAGCGTCAAAAGGTATTGTCACATTTATCCAAGCTTAATTCACAGGTTGCCTTTCTTCAAGAGACGCACTGTTCGGATGCGGAATCCTCTAAGCTCAAGAGACAATGGGTGGGCCAAGTAGTATTTTCTCCTGCTGTAAACAACAAGGGAGGTGTTGCAATTTTATTTCACAAAGGTTTATGTGCCCAAATTCTCTCTTCCAAAGCGGATACTGAAGGTCGCTGGGTTATGGCTAAAGTTGTAATCCAAAACAAAACATTGGTTCTTCTGAACATCTATGGTCCCACCCGCCCTTCTCCTGAATTTTGGAATGAGGTTAAAGTTCTCATTTCCTCTATTGACTGTCCCAATATTGTTATTTCTGGTGATTTTAACCAATGGTTGGATCCCTTCTCTGATAGACTCTCTTCCACTAAATTCCGCCGTGACAAAACTCATAAATGTTTCCAATCTGCCGTCTCTTCCCGTCCCCTATATGATGTGTGGAAAACTTGTAGTCCTGATACTTTGGAATACACGTTTTACTCTAATGTACATCATACTAGATCCAGGATTGATTACATTTTAGTTAGTAAATCTCTCCTCCCCACATTGCATAAATCTGAAATTGGCTCTATTTTTATCTCAGACCATGCCCCTGTCTTTGCAACCCTTGATCTTACTCTTACCTCTTCCAAATTCAGTCGCTGGAAATTCAACACCTTCCTCTTGTCAGATGCTGTTTTTATGAAGGAAGTTCAGAAATTTATAGCTGAATTTTTTACTTTTAATGATCCCTTGGACACATCAGTCCCTAATAACTGGGATGCCTTCAAAGCTGCCCTGAGAGCCTTTACAATCTCGAATGTCTCTAAAAAGAAGAAACTTAATGCATCTAAATATTCGGAACACCTCACTTCCATTAAGAAACTAGAACATTTGTATTTCTCATCTAAAGACTCTACTGCCCTTCATAATCTTATAAAAGCAAAATCCGAACTGAATAAAATTGCTACTACTGAAGCATGTAATACTTTATTGAAAATTAAATCTAAGTTTCATGGAGGTCAGAATAAAGCTGGTAAAATGTTGGCAAATTACCTAAAAATCAAATCTGAACGTAAAACTGTGGGCCCTATCCTGAAGGACTCTACAAATTCATTAGTTACCTCTGACGAAGATATTGCAGAGGTTTTTCATACCTATTATCGTAATCTTTATACTGATGATACTCACCCCACAGATCCAAATTTATCCTCTTTTTTTGATAATCTCCCCTCTCCTCCTACACTTCCTGATGAATTTGATCAGTTAGAAAAAGATATTACATATCAAGAAATTCTTCTGGCTATTAACTCCCTCAAAAAATCAAAGGCCCCTGGCCCAGATGGATTGCCAATTGAGTTTTACTCTGCCCTTCATGCTATTTTTGTGCCTAAATTATTACAACTGTTTAATTCTTTCATTGCGGATGCTAAGGCCTCTGGCTCTTTCTTGGATGCCCTCATCGTCATAATTCCCAAACCGGATAAAGATCATTCCCAATGTAAAAATTATCGCCCTATTTCCTTGATCAATTATGATTGTAAAAATGTTGCCAAAATCCTCGCATCCCGCCTTGATTCTATCATCCCACTTTTAATTAAAACAGACCAAGTTGGTTTTGTTAAAGGCCGACTTGCTGCTGACAACGCCCGTATGTTTGCTAATGTCATTTCCCATAGTAACCATTTTAAAGCCCCTCTAGCTGCATTATCCTTAGATGCGGAAAAAGCTTTTGACCGCATTAACTGGCAATTTATGTTTCGCACCCTGCAATGGTTTGGTTTTGGCCCCTCTTTTATTTCCTTGGTCAAATCCTATACTCAGCTCCCCGTGCCAGCATTTTTGTTAATAACCAATTTTCTAGATTCTTTCCCTTAGGTAGAGGAACGAGACAAGGATGTCCCCTATCCCCGTTACTTTTTATTCTCTGCCTTGAACCCTTTCTTGAGCGAATTCGCTCTAATCCCCAAATAACCGGATTTAGGCTTTCCTCTGTTGAAACTAAATTGTCTGCCTATGCTGATGATATTTTAGTCTACATGTCTAATCCTGTTACATCACTCCCCCCTTTCTTAGACAAAGTCCTCCTTTACTCCTCAATTTCTGGGTATAAACTCAATTTATCTAAAACTGAAGTACTACCTTTAAACTCTACCTGCTACCAATACATGTTTTCCTCCACTGACTTTGCATGGTGTCCTTCCAAAATTAAATACTTGGGCATTTGGTTCTCTCCCTCCCTTATTGACACTCTTAAAGCAACATTTGCATCTCTCACTCAGAAAGTTCAAGCCCTTCTCCAAAGTTGGTCCCCTTTATTATCTTGATGGGGCAGGCTTGATACCATCAAAATGATGATTACACCTCACATATTGTATACTGTTTCAATGCTCCCCATGAAAATTCCGAACTTTTATTTTACTCGTTTAAACTCCATTTGCTCTAAATTCCTGTGGAATAACAAGCACCCTCGTATTGCTTTACATAAACTCATACGCCCTAAAATGGAAGGCGGGGTTCATTTTCCACATTTCAAGCTTTATCACTCAGCATTTCTCATTAAGCAATCCTTTTCGTTAGCATTTGATTTCCATGACTCCCCGATTCCTAAATGGATTGTCTTCGAACGGTCACTGTTACAAGGTTTTCCATTTCAACATACTGTTTTTATGTCTAACTGCTCGTTTTTATCTAAGCATACAGTTTTGAAATTCTCACAAACTCTACTGCATGATATTTTTGCTAAAGATTTATCTCCACTCCAATGTTTTTTATCTTCATGTGTCTGGTATAACAAATTTCTGAAATATAAGGGCAGATCTTTCTACTACAAATATTGGAAAGAAAAGGACATTATCTTTGTACATCAGTTTTTCGCCAATAATGCCATTATTTCTTTTTCTGAACTGCAAGTTTTATATAACCTACCCATGTCTTTTCTCAAGGAATATATGATTATTACTAATGCTATAACTTCATACTTATCAACCTTTCCTCCCTCTGATTCTCTACCTTCATTTTCTCCTTCCTTCCCCCTGTATCCTTTATTTTCCCTACATCAACCTAAAGCTGCTCTTGTCTATAAATTATTATCTGCACATGTTTTGGAACGGTCTAAGTCAGTAACTGAGCTTGCTTGGGAATCTGACTTGTCAGTTTCTCTTTCTGTAGATGAATGGAATTGTATATGGAGCAAATTGTTTAAGACTTCTGTTGCAGCCCGCATTACTCAATCATTATATTTTATCTATCATAGATCCATTCTCACCCCTCTTAGTATTGCCAAGTTCTCTCCGTCTTCTAATACTCTCTGTTGGTCATGTTCTTCACTCACTGGTACACTCAAACATCAATTATATGAATGTCCCTCTGTTTTAGCTTTTTGGAACTCTGTATGGGTTATCTGCATGCGTATATTTCATTGTTCTGTTCCCTTATCATTCTTAAATGTGTTTTTAGGATCTGCTTCAGTTGATATTGATATTGCTCCTTCTAGTGTTAGATTATTGGATCTTTTTCTTGCTATTGCGTTTAAAGTAATTTTATCTTGTTGGAAGGATAATTCCAAATTATCTGTTCATACTTGGTGGAACTTTGTATGTGATGAACATAGGATTTCTATTGCTTCCTCCTCTTCTGTCTCCTCTAAAATTAAATCTGATCTTCTTTGGCTCCCCTTCTCCACCTATCTTTCATCGCCCCCTTCTCTCTGATTGCTGGGCCTGTATATCCACTGTTTCTCTTCCCCCCTTCTTCTTTCTTTCTCCTTTCTCCTTTCCTTTCCTCTCTTTCCCTTCTCTTTTCTCTCTCTCCTTCTCTCTCTTTTTTCTCCCTTTCTTTCCCTTTTCTTTCTTTTACAAATGAACCATTATTTTATAGCTTTTTCTTTGCATCTCATTGTATCACTTGGTTCTACTGTATTATTATGTTATCTTTGCTTTGTACTTTCTTTTAACAAAATAAAAATTTCTTAAACTGAAAAAAAAAAAGATATAGGCAACGAGGAGGCAATGGGACAAGAAGGCAAGCAGCAGAGATGCATGGTTGTTGCAAGAGACATCCATGCACTCTTAGAAAACATGTGACCTAACAGGAAATGGGGACCAAACGATCCATGTTAGAGCCCATGTTATACCGTTAAGGACAGGTGATTATATAAGTGGTTTCTACAACTCTGTCATCAAAGCTCAGAGACAAGTTGCAACGTACACGTTTTACAATTGGTATATCCTTCGGCACCGTTGACCAGCAAGCCCTACTTGCAGAGAGGATTGTCCCAAATTTGGTGCAGAATGTTTGGGAGTTCCAATAGTGTGAATTCTGATTTAAATGATTTAAGTGGATAACTTAAACCAACATTAGAAAAGTGAACTGAATTTGGCAGCTGCTTTCAGTCGCTTTTCTGGGTTGGGTGAGTTCTTATCCAACCCTTTTAAAGAAAATAAAATGTTCTTATGTCCGGCTGCAAGGCCACAGAAGGTGGTCGAATTAAAACACTTTAAATCCAGGATGCTACAACGTTTACAAACAATGATGGTTATTGTGCAATCAGCATTTGAATGCCCTGGATTGGCTAATGAGGGCTAGACATATTTCACAATGCCAACTTTGATAAGCATTTTACATATGTTCACCCTTTCATGTATTTTCAGTTCCTAGAGCAGAAGCAGCAAACGTACTGTGATTCTATTCACTCGTAGGCACTGCGACCAAGAAAGTTTAATAAAAGTGTTCATGTCTATTGCACTGTTACAATTTCTGTAAAAAAAATTGCAGACACTTATTAGGTAGCAAGTAATGTCAGTAGAAAATGAAAACGACCTCCCGAGGACCCAATCCCAAATGATGCCCATACATATTAGAATATAACATATGGCAACTCACTTGTAAGTGTCATAAAATTGATTGCAGTCATTTTTATGATCGGTTTATGGTGCAGGGAAGCATGGCAAAGAGCACGTTTGAAAAACATGCCCTGAACGCAAAAGCGAATGAAGCTCAGTGAAAGGTCTTGAGGACACTGGGGCAGAATTAGCAGGATGTGTTTCCTGCTGACTGCAGAGCAGAGGTCTTCAAACGTTTTTTCTCTAAGCCCTTCGGGCCCCCATCCAAAACGTTATGGAAAGACTGGAGACAGCGAGAAGAGCAGGGCTGAGCAGAGGGGGTGACCTACATAAATAAGATCATTTCATGGGCAATGCTGCAGTATCTCATAAGCCACACTAAATCTGAGACTTCTAAATAAGAAAATACGTTAAAAAACTAATTTGAGGGGGTTTTATTAAACCCTCCCTTTCCTGGGCCCCAATGCAACTGGCCCCTTGTGCACTAATGATAGCTGCAGCCCTGAGTAGCAGGGCATTCCCTCTGTCTCTTTCGCCCTTTCCCCACCAAGGCTGACCATCACTCTAATTTTGAAACAGACTCTGTCCCTTTCAGAAAAAAATGAGCTCCCATGAGTTTCTCGTCTCTTTGCAGCAAGGATGCCCTCAGCCCTAATGCTATCCAGCATGCCTCTATTCTTATGTAAGGCTGTCCTAATTGTGATGCAGGGGGGCCGTCACACTCCTGTGTAGGTCACCACTGCACCTGCCTCACTAATAAGAGCTAAATGTCTTGTGAAGTGGGAAGTCTCCTCTGCCCCTTGTTAACCCACTATCCTCCTTTCTGCTATCTCTCTGAGGCCTTAGTTAAAGTGTCTCCTCTGCTTCAATGTTCTCCTCTCTGATGCCATTGGTTCAATGCCAGTCACACTGGCACAACAAGGGAGCATTGAGCCCTAATATAAGAAAGGAATAATGATAAAACAGCCATAAATGGGTTTAGTTGGTACCTCACACCCTTGGGACCCAGTGACACAGCACCTGCAGTAGCAATTTAACCTACTCCTCTGCCGAAACTACTGGGCCCTTACTGCTAGGACTGAGGCCTCAAGAATGCTGTCTGCTCCTTTCTGTAAAAAATAAAAAAACAGGAAAGTCTCACATTTTGGCCCTCTGTTGGTTGGTTGGGACATGTTCCCTGTGCAGCAAGGGGGACTTGGGCCCCAATAATAACCAGGAAAATGGCTCCCCTCTCCCCCCATTTTTGCTAGTGACATCCTTAATTAGGGTGTGGTTATTCATCACACCATTGCCCCAGTGCCAATGGCTGTGACAGCACTAAAAATAAAAAATACATGTATTCTGATTTCTCAAAACCTTCTTCAGAGCATCTCATTCAGAAAGTGTGACAGCTGTCTCTGTCAATTTGTGAATTAAAAAAATTAGACCCCCACATACACCATCTTTTCAGGGTCTTCTCTTTGACTCTATCCAGGTATTTTGCTCTGTTCTGCTTTTTTCTGAGCCATTTTTTTGAGTCCTAAGAGGTCAGGATGATAAGGGATCTGAATATGACCCTTTTTTCCTCCTTCCTCCCAACTCCTCTACTTACTTGAGAGGACTTATGTATGGAAAAAGAGGTTGAAATTGGCTAGATGTATGGGGACCCAGGTGTTCTTAATTTTACAAAACAGTACCTATAAATTGTGCTAAAAACAGCAATGAACTGTTACTGTTAATGGGGACCTGAAGTACTTGGATGGTGCTGAAAGTGGGAAGTCAGGGGAGAGAGCTCTAATGATTTAATTTAAGCAGTCACTTGAAGTTTCATGATGGAAATTATTTATTTTAAAGATGATGTAAGGATGCTGAGTTTTGAAAAGTGCCCTTCAATGAACTTATAAAAATGTCTACACTAGGTTAGATATAATGAATATGTATTCTTGGAAAGTACTTGTTTTCATCATATGCACCAAATTATTGTGTGACAGCCTATCTTATACTGTTACAATTTAAAAATAATTACCAATATTTTCAGTGCTTTCTGTTACTTGTTGGGACCTCAGACCACTATAAATAAATGTAGGTATTCTGTACTGCGCCAAGTTAAATTCCGTCCTGTGACTCTGGTCTGACAAAAAGACATCTGCAGTGACTGTATTAACCAATTAATGTTTCAAACTGGAAGAGTGCATTTCACACCAATTAATTTAATTTTGCATTGCTTTTTTATGTAAGATGTCATTTAAGGCATTGCAGTATTTTATATGCATTTGCTGTTAATGTGAAAAAGTATCAAAATGTTGTTGTTTATTGCCATGCTTTTTCACATTGCAACCACAGGACTCGGAAACACAGTTGCTGGCATGACCATTAAGTTAATGTTGATACAAATGTTAGAAAAATCAAAGTCAGAAGTCATTTCTTCCTGTTATTAACACATACTTTAAATAAAAAAATGTTAAACGAAAACACTTTAATATGTGTTCTACTGCCGCTCTAATGACCTCTGAATGATAACTAAAGTACACAAAGACAGAAAATATGTTAAGAATAAATACAGATGCCCGGGCCTTTGCAGAATGTTAACACTTGAACAGATGGCAGGTTTTTTTCACTGTGAAAGGTGGCACTCCTAAACTCATTCCGTTCATGTTAATGAAGAGGGCCTGGAAACAGGAAAAACAAAGAAAGTCGCGCTTTCAGGCCATCATTATTTACAAGTACTTAGTGAAGCATTTGCACTTCCCTGGGAATGCCTCCACAGACACCCAGGGGGCAGCCGCGGTCGGTAGGGGAGTACCTGCCGGGGCGGGGATGTGGGGAGGGGGAGGGGCAGGGTGGGGGTTAGTAATGTATGGATAATGGAGGATTGCAGGTAAGTAAACATTTAAATGAATCAAACGAATTTCGTTGCGCGCACTGCATCCCCAAATGCAATGCAGTGCGCGCAACGAAATTCGTTTGATTTATTTAAATTTTTACTTATCTGCAAACCTCCATTATCCATACATTACTAACTCCCACCCTGCCCCTCCCCCTCCCCACGTCACCGCCCCGGCAGGTACTTCCCTACCGACCGCGGCTGCCAGGGGGGCGCGCCCCACAGTTTGATGAACTCTGCTATAGAGGTAGTGTGGGCATGTGACTGGGTGCAGAGCACGGTAAGGCCTCTGTTGGCCACAAGTTACAGCTACACTGGAAACTGGAATAGCATTCAACAAACCTTGGAAATTCACAGGAAATATTTGGTGAAGCTACAATTAAGGTCTTTTGGGGAGCTTTCAGAAAACCTTACAGAACTAGGTGTTCTGAGATATCAAGACATATCACTTACAGTTTAACGGTTAAGGCAGTCAAGGTCGGGTTCGTAGTCCAATACATTCCTTGAAGGAAATATTCCATACAGTCTCACTTCCTTTCCTCTCTCACTCTTTCTCTGTCTCCAAGAATTAATTCTCTCTGTCTTTTCTTTCTCACTCTCTCCCCCCCCTCCTCTATCTCTTGCAGGCCTCTGGGAGCTGAAAAGGTGACAAAGGCACCAATAGTGTCCTGGGCATTCAAAACCCAGTCTTAGGTGGCGCAAGTCCCCACAGGGAAATTCCCGATGGAATGCATTACCTTTCTGGCCCTGAAGGTAGTGTAACCTGGACCATCATCCCCACTATACGCTGCTCAGGTCCTCACCCCTCGTGTCTAGATAAAGTTACAGATTAGATTATGAATGACATCGCAGACATCATTACATATCACATCTCTATTAGTACTTCAGCTAGTCGGTGTCCTAGAACTGCACTCATGTAGGTGCCGAGGGGGCAAAAACAATCCTTAGACGCTCATTCCTCTTTGTGCTTCTGCTGCAGAATGGTACAGTATGCAGCACACATGCAAAGAGGAAGTAAAGAGGAGAAATATTTATTTTTGTTACACTAGCCTTGGGTAGACGGGTGCCCAATTTTGGCGCAGACCCTTGTTAACTGACCTTAGAGATAAGCTGCCTTGCGTTACCTTTTTGCAGAATTGTGGTGCATAGATAAGCAAATCAAGAATATCATGGCTTTGTAAATCCCAACTGATTTTCGGGTTGTGGCTGCGCCATAGATGTGGACAAACTAAAATGCAAAATGCTACTAAATCTGGGCCAGACTGGACGGATGTTGGCACTTAAATACATTTAAAATAAAATACATTTAACCGCAAACTGTGTACATCTATCTGTAAACGACAATATTGCAGTGTCGTATTTCATGTAATCTATTGAAATGACCATTACTGTGCGCACTCAATACACTTTTACATGATACACGTGATAATTAAGACTTCAAAACACTGTTCAATGAACCAGTGTAAACTCCACTTTAAGATCAGAAGATATGAATGTATGTCCACACAGAGACAAAGACTCAGCCACAGTCGATGAACATAGCTTTGCATAGTTAGAAGCATGGTGCCAGTGCTACGGTGATTGTATGACTGGGGTTAATTAAAAGTTGGTGGAAATGGGGCATCTGCCATAACAGGGCAGGGGAGTTGCTTTTTTTCCAGTCAGTGACCTTGCCGTAGTTTCTAGAGGGGACACGCAGAAAGTGAATATATGCATTGTTAGATTTACGGTAGGAGTGTCATGTGTATTAGAGTTTAAGGTTAGCCACTTTACATCATCTGTCTAACAATGTATCCGGACTTTCTGCGTAATTGTACATAATATGAATAAACAATGTTTAATTTTGTAATAAAAAACGGCCGGGGGGTAACTCCCCCTATTCGAAAGAGTAAAAAATTGGTGTGGTCTGATTGATTACCTTGAAGGAGGGAGGGTAACTCCATCCGTACAAGGGCTGCAGTTACAAAAGACAAATAGGGGACTCGGCAAGTACCAGACCATAAAAGACTCAGCCACAGTCGATGAACATAGCTTTGCATAGTTAGAAGCATGGTGCCAGTGCTATGGTGATTGTATGACTGAGGTTAATTAAAAGTTGGTGGAAATGGGGCATCTGCCATAACAGGGCAGGGGAGATGCTTTGTTTCCATAGGTGGAGCTTCAACTGGGATGGCCATAGTGAAGTAGTGTGGCTCACTGGTTAGAGGCGGCAGACCCGAGAGCAGAGGACGGCCCAGGACCAGGGTTCGATTCCCGGCGCGAGGTTTCTGGACCAGGGTCAGCGGACTCGATAATTCTCTCGCCTCGGTGCCCACTCTGATCAGCGATCACACTCGGCAACTCTGGGCATTAGCTTGCCTCATCTTCACTAACGGCCCCACCAGACCGCCGGGGATGCCTGGTCTCACCCTGGAGATACCCATTAAGGGACCATCTCTCAGGGAAGCCAGGAAGGGTTTCGCAGCGGTCGAAGCGCCTTGGGACCCTATGGGTAAGTAGTGCGCTATATAAATGCCTATACATACATTGGAAGCAGGCAGTTAGCATCAAAAATCTTCAGAAAACCTTCCCTATTTAGGGTGAACAATTTGATTCTGTTTGTTCTTGCCGTAGCCAGCTTCGCAAAGCATGAACGTCTGGGCACCAAAAATGTGAACGATCTCAAAATGAGCAGGGAGAACTCTCTATACACACCAAGAACATTGTATTTTTGTTTCCCGTAACAAACCACTACTTTGGGTTATTTCCAGAAAATTAGAAAATGCAGAGTAACATAATTTTGTTTCCTGAAAATATTTGTATTTTGTCTTTAGAATCATTTTTGTCGGAAATCCCGTGCTGGCACTGCATAGATTCTGAAATGTGGTGGATGGGCTTCTTTGGGCCATGGAAGGCAGGGCCTCTGCTGCCCAGCGGTAAGTGGCCACCCCTCCTCAGGTTAAATTGTGCTTTAAATCAGGAGGCGCACTATTAACAGCGCACTACTGTCTGGCAGCAAGAACCCTGAAGCTCTCTGCAAGGGTGCTGGATAATAACACCCAGTCTGGAGCACATACAAAATACACGCTCCTCAATGATTTACTGCTCCTTGCTTACAAATTGTTTATCTACTAGAGAGTTGCGAGGTTGACATCAACTCAGTGTTCACACAGCCAGCGCAATTTATTTCAAAGTTTTACCAGGATCTATAAACGTCACAGTGATGAGCAGCAAGGGGCTGACAGCCCCTCTCGTTATTTCGCAGGTTTGACAAGCATGAGCTCTCATTAAAGCGTGTATGTAGGCAGTATAGTTCTTGTGAATCTCCTGTTGAGTGGATGATGGTTCTTCTCAGGATATACACAGAGGAAGGAAGTAAAGTAAACATACATTGATTTTCGAACAGATGAAACCTCTGAGTGATTAAGAAATTATGCCCTTAAACAAATTAGTCGAACATCAGGTACAGCTGAAATACATTTTTCTCATTTTTTTCCCCCTTAAGTCATTCAAACAGCGATACACAATTGTTTCATTTGCCATATTGTATACCTAATTGCAATGAACACACTGTCTTTGCGGAGGCCAGAACAAGCTGCATTTTCTAAGCAACATATCTCAGTAAAACTTGTCTTTATTATCTTAAATAAGCTGAAACTATATAATATTTTTTTCAAAATGTAATTCTTCAAATAATGTTACATACCATTTTATATCTACACGTGGATGCATTATTCAGAGATGTAAGAGTCTCTAAAACATTTTAAAGAAAGGCTACGTAATGTTCTATACAAAATCTTCCTTGGCCGTGACAGTATCAGTTAACATTTGGACCATCTATTCTGTCAATTTCCCCAAAAAGTAAAACATATGCTATTTTACCAGCTCAAAGTGCGTCTGGAATTAGACCCTTCGAGTGATGGCTGAGGTAGCTAGATTACTGCTTGAAATTATAGACATCTTTGCCTATTTTGGTACAGTTGCAACTGGCACTCTCTGCAGGGTCGCCCCTAAACTTTTTGCCTTCACCCATTATGTTTTCTGAACGTGTTTTCTGGTGGCTTTTAGGACTCATTTTGCCACTGCTGAAGTGCTTCTGTTCTTCCCCTTAACCATTGTACAGGTGGCTAACTACAGATTGTTACATTTATTTTACATGTACGTCCCTCGTATTTGGTACCAGGGGCACCCAGGACCTGTAAATTAAAATGGTACTAGTGGGTAGCAGCACTCATTGTGCCACCCACTAAAAGTACCTTTTAAAACATGCCTCTAGCATGCCATTGCAGCCTGTAGTGCAGTTAAACTGACAATTCAACCAGGCTCCATATGAGCTTTATTCATTTATTAAGGGGGGGGGGGGCAGTCTCGGAGCCTTTACTGGCCCCGGGAACCCCATCTCCTGGGATGTGTTCTTTCTCTTGAGCAGCCTCACTCCCCGAGTCAATACTGGCTCTGGCGACCCCATGCACTGGGACCTCAGGTAGGGCCTGGTGCCCACTCGAGGCACCCACAACACAGAACGTTGGAGGCCATGGAGGAGCCTAATAGCCCCTGGGACCTTGCTGAGTCCCCGTAAACACCCATCCTGGGTGCAGCGAGAGCCAGCTTTGCTCCCACCCGGCAGGCACTACTTCAGTTTCCCTGCCCAAAATAGCGTGACAGGGAAGCTAATGTCTGCTCCCACCCAGCAGGCACATTTTTGCAGCTCTCGCTGAGTGGGAGCCGACAGGTTTTCCTTGCCCACGATCTTGTGGAAAGGGAAACAGTATCCTGGGTTTGAAACGTGGGGACACATCATTGGAGCACTCTTAGGTGAAGGGGTTCCCTCATAAGTAAATGGCAGCCCTGAGGGATGGATTAATCGGTGACTTGTTAAGGCTCAGGGAGAGGGGCTGATTGAATCCCTTTCCTTTTCAAGAAATTCAGGCCCTGGGATAGAGTCCCCCTCCACTATTCCATATTTGCACTCCTTCCATGGGCCCTGGACCACCCGGCCGGATAATTTAATTAAAAGCGCAGGAACCTAGGCTTCTTTTCCTTAATTTTATTGTGGATTCGCTGGTCCAACCTGAATTCGCTGTAAAATTAGAAAACACATAGTTTTGTGTCCTCTGGGCTTTCCCACTGGGCCTAGAGTATCTGTACCTTAATGTAATGAATTGTAAAAAAAAACAATAAAAACATCAACATATCTTTGCAGCCATAGAATCGACCACAAAAGATGGTGGAGGGGTGGGGAAGGGGAAGGTGGCTATAACTAGGATTGCTGTAAAAAATTTTACTAAGCTCTCTTGGGGTCACAGACTCAATGAACCAGGACACTTACAGTTATTTTTTAATGTTGCTGTGGGGCTGCTACACTCTCTGCAGCCCGCCACAACATTATAAAACAAGCATTTGGAATGCAATAGGTCTCACATTTGCGAGAGTTTAAGCTATTGGCATTGTAAATGACAATGCCTTTTATTTATGTTTTAAAAACCAAAACATAGAAGAAAAAGACATTTTTATTTACAATGCCAATAGCTCAAACTCATGTAAATGTGACACTTATTGCATTGGAGCATCCAGCACGCCGTGAGGGAAACGGCAGCAGCAGCTCCTCACCGCCATCCTTCAAACGCCGTGAGGGCAACGGCTGTAGTCCCGGCCAGCGGACTACAATACCCAGCGGCCCCGGGGAGGTCGCAGTCCCGTGACGATACCAACTCGCCCGGAGGCACCATAAGATCCGCGAGCGCTGAGCACTCTTGGGGGCCTCTTATCGGAGCATCCAGCACGCCGTGAGGAAAACGGCAGCAGCAGCTCCTCACCGCCATCCTTCAAACGCCGTGAGGGCAACGGCTGTAGTCCCGGCCAGCGGACTACAATACCCAGCGGCCCCGGGGAGGTCACAGTCCCGTGACGATACCAACACGCCCGGAGGCGCCATAAGATCCGCGAGCGCTGAGTGCTCTTGGGGGCCTCTTATCGGAGCACCCAGCACGCCGTGAGGGAAACGGCAGCAGCAGCTCCTCACCGCCTTCCTTCAAACGCTGTGAGGGCAACGGCTGTAGTCCCAGCCAGCGGACTACAATACCCAGCGGCCCCGGGGAGGTCGCAGTCCCGTGATGATACCAACGCACCCGGAGGCGCCATAAGATCCACGAGCGCTGAGCGCTCTTGGGGGCCTCTTATCGGAGCATCCAGCACGCCGTGAGGGAAACGGCAGCAGCAGCTCCTCACCGCCATCCTTCAAACGCCGTGAGGGCAACGGCTGTAGTCCAGGCCAGCGGACTACAATACCCAGCGGCCCCGGGGAGGTCGCAGTCCCGTGACGATACCAACGCGCCCGGAGGCGCCATAAGATCCGCGAGCGCTGAGCGCTCTTGGGGGCCTCTTATCAGAGCATCCAGCATGCCGTGAGGAAAACGGCAGCAGCAGCTCCTCACCGCCATCTTTCAAACGCCGTGAGGGTAACGGCTGTAGTCCCGGCCAGTGGACTACAATACCCAGTGGCCCCGGGGAGGTCGCAGTCCCGTGACGATACCAATGCGCCCGGAGGCGCCATAAGATCCGCGAGCGCTGAGCGCTCTTGGGGGCCTCTTATCGGAGCATCCAGCACGCCGTGAGGGAAACGGCAGCTGCAGCTCCTCACCGCCATCCTTCAAATGCTTTGAGGGAAACGGCTGTAGTCCCGGCCAATACCCAGCGGCCCTGGGGAGGTCGCAGTCCCGTGACAATACCAACGCGCTCGGAGGCGCCATAAGATCCGTGAACGCCTCCCGCCCCACGGGACGCGCGCGGGCAGCGCCGGGCGAAGCCCGGGCAAAGGGCGGGCCGTCTGTGGCCGTCCGGGGCAGGACGAGGCTGGGCTGGGCAACCCCTCTTGGCTGCTGTGACAAAGATCGCTTAGTAAGTTAAAAGTGAACGTATTATTTGACTTTCCTATTTTAAACATAGTGACCTTACGCCTCCGGTGCCACTGAGCAGTGTAAAACATTTCTTCTTGAGCCGAACTGCTTGTCCCGAACATATTATAACCAGCTTCTAAAATGTCCAAACATAAATCTACTATGGACAATTATTTAGTAAAGGTTGTGAACAAGATTAACAATGATCGAGGAAAGTCGCTGGGCCGGGATAACCTTCCAGACTTACCTTCTGCATTACCCATAGCTAGTAATGATCTGTTGGCTGACTTTAATGGTGATCCTGATGTTATACCAATGGAAATACCAGCTGATCCAGTCCCAACCCAGGATTCCCCCAATTCACTTGATACACCTGATGACATCCCGCCACAGCGTTCCCCGGCCTTGCCAACAGTGAGGGGCTGTAGGAAAGTACAAACCAAGCGTGAGGGGAATAATAATAGGAGGAAAGTTGAACCTGCGTTTAATAGCAATGCCAGCGACAAAGAGACTATGATTAAGGATAGTGCTGCTAATTTTAATTCCGAGCAATTTGACGTATTAGTTAGCATTATAGAGGGGAAGTTTGAAACAATTGTTAAACCACTTGTGGACAAACTAGACCTTCTCACAACTGAGGTGTCTAGATTGGGCAGACTACTGGATGTGCACATTGGTAAGAATGACAGCCCTAGGCCCAAAGAGAAGGGTGTATTACCTAATGAAATTGCCCCAAAGCCACTCGATGAGAGGTCTAGCTTAAATAAAGTAGTTACAGCTGGTCTGCCAGTGGGTTGTAGGACTGCGCAGGTAACAGCAGCGCCAGTAAGCACGGCTGGAGTATCTGCGCCCAAGAAAAGCCGCTTTATCAATCTCCCACCAGACTGTGCACCTTATGTAGTTGTTTTATCCAATGTTCCGCCTCTTGATATTAGTCAGTCACACACCCCACAAACCCCTTAGGAATCACATGATTCGCTTAAGAATAAAACTGTCTCATGGCTGCACAGGCAATGTGGGTTCCCAATCAGTTACTCGGACCAAATACCAACAACAAGAAGGGTTAATTGGATTGGTAACTCAAGAAAGTCCTGTAGGGGGGATTGTGTCATTGTTAATTTTAAATACCCTCAACATGCCGCAACTGTCCTGCTCAGAGCAGCCTCTCTAACCCCGAATGAGAACGATGTACTTGTATGCCCTTTGGGATACTTTTATAATCACCTTAGTATGATGCCCAATGCCACCAATAGAGGTAGACCCTTCACCCTCAATCATGGCCCAATTTCTGAGGTACTTTTACAGAATAGATACCAAGTTTTGAGTTCTCTGGACCAGAATGATTGACATCCAAAGGTAATTAGGCCTCAGTCTAGTTTACCCCTTAATGTTCAAGGAAAATATTTAGGTGGGCCTAGTATAGATTTGGAGCAAACTAAGGATACCACCTCTATAGTGTTTGACTGCGGTCTGGAACTTGACCCTGCTATAGAGAGGGGGGTGACTAATCAGCAAACAGCACATGATGAGGTCCCTATTGTTGGTTTAACTGAGGCTGATGTTTACCTCAATATTGTCCAAGATGAACCCAATAATTGTACCACAGGGGAAACTTCTATTGTGAGTTGGAATATAGCTGGCTGGGCTTCGAAAAGGGACACATTGGGATGGGAGGACATGATTAGGACTCACGACATTTTATGCCTTCAAGAAACGTGGTGTGTTATGAAACCCAGCTTTGAAGGGTATGCCTGTTATAGTTTAGAAGCTGTAGAGTCTAGACATGGGAGAGCCAAGGGAGGTTTACTTTTCCTCCTATCTGTGGACCTGTCATTGACAGTGGTAAAACATGTAACAGTTGGAACCCATTCTCAAATTTTATGGGTACAATTGAAGGAAGGCCCAGAGGTGCTTTTAATTAACTTCTATAACAATATTTTTAATAACTCGTGGCACAATGTTATAGAAGAATTGGAAAGTGCCCTCATGAAGCTTGTAGCAGAAGCAAAATGTATTTTTACTTATACTTGGTTAGGCGATTTTAATTCTCCAATTTGTTCTTTGTCATTGTCTAGGGCTTGTGGGGTACAAAACAATTGTGGCGAAAATATACCCCACTTTCCACATAATGCATATGGGGAGGCAATTAATGGTATCATGACATCCTATGATTTAGAGTTAGTGCAGCCTGTAAAAGATGCTAGTGGCCAAATCATCCCTACTTACACCGGGAGAAACACTAATTCTTACATTGATCATATTATGGTCTCAGCAAGCATAGCACCTTACTGTTTGACAGCGGTTTTCGAGGTACCTACTCTAAGTGATCACAATTGCATAGCTATGAGAATAGATATTTGGAATTGCAGGAATCAGCGGGCATTAAGAACCCTAGATAACATTGAGCCTTATAGGTCAAATGGGACTAGGATAAGGTGGAAAGGGGAAAAATCCGCAACAGTTGTGCCCATAATTATATCTAGAGCTTTGGCAGATATTAATGTCATTTTGACATCAGGAAGTGGGTCTGTCTCAACCGTAAATAATTTTGTTAACATTAATAAAATTATTGATAGAATATTTACGGGAAAAAGGCCAGGTTTGACCGGCCATGGTAAGGGTTGGTTTGATCACGTGTGTACAGCCCTCCTTTCCCAATTGAAGCAGGCCTTAGCCCTTAGACCAAGGGATAGGAATCAAGTCACACTCCTGAGATATGATTACAAAATGGCACTCTCCAAAAGGAAGAGGGAATTACAACAAGAAGCATGGGATAGTTTAACACAGGCGGCAGAACCTTCTGATAGCTGCCTGTTCTGGTCCACAGTTAACTCCCCCTTCCTTAAAGATGATAAAATTCCCCAACTTTCATCTAATGTCAGTAGTGAGGCATGGGTCTCCCACTTTTCAGCCATATTTCAAGCTAATGGTATGAATGAAGCAGTGCAAAGGCATTGGCCTATAGCCCCTTTAGACATAACCTTGGGAGAGGTTGAATGTAGCATAAAAGCTAGTAAGGGGGGAAAAGCACAGGGCCCCGATGGAGTCCCCATTGATGTATATAAGGCTCTTCCTCTACTGTGGGGACCGATACTTACTTTGGTTCTCAACGCAGCAGTTACAGCCTTGATTCCACCTACTTGGGGAGACTCGATTATTGTCCCTATCTATAGGAAGGGGGACAAGACAGCAGCCTGTAACTACCGACCAATTAGTTTACTCGACTCATCGGTGAAAATCATGAGTAGAGTGCTGCTGTCTAGGTTGGAAAATTGGGCAGAGGAGAAGGGGATTCTTGCTAACTCCCAATATGGCTTTTGAAAGGGACATGGGACCCTAGATCAATGCCTGAATTTAGAACTATTAATTGGCAAGTATACTAAGGCTAAGCCTGATAATTTATATCTTTGCTTTGCCGATTTAAGCAGTGCATTTGATCTGGTCAACCACTTGCTACTATGGCAAGTTTTGTTAGAGCTTGGTGCACCAGCGGAAATCATCTACTTCTTAGCTAGACTATATAATAAGATGCAAGCTTGTGTGCGGTATGGGGCTAGTGGGGAGTGCACCCCAAACTTTAGTGTAAAGCGCGGGATAAGACAGGGTTGTGTTCTCGCCCCCCCTGTTGCCCTGTTGTTTACTCTATTTATTAACGGCGTAGACTCCGCCTTGAAAACAGATAAGGCCGACGCCCCTCAGGTAGCTGGGTCCAGCGTGCCAGTTCTGCTTTATGCAGATGATGCTGTGTTTCTATCACGGACCCCTATTGGTTTACAGCGCCTGATGGATCGGTTTTCTGATTTTATAGGGGAGAGGAAGCTATTGATCAATAAGAGTAAAACCCATACTATGATCTGTGGGGCTAGAACTAATAAAAACCATGCCTTTTTTATAGAAGGGGTGAAAGTGCAGCCGGTGGAAAATTTTTGTTACCTGGGTGTTACTTTTTCATGTGACGGAAGTTGGTCCCAGGATTTACTAAACGTTAGATCGAAGATGGTAAAAAGCGCCTATGGCATTTTTAAATTCGCCTCTAAGCTAGGGGATAGGCGAATTAGAGATATGATGCAGATTTACAAAGCAAGGAGTGTCTCTATTGCATTATATGGGGCAGGGCTGTGGGGTAACACCAATATAGGTTCGTTGCAAAGGGAAGAAAATATCTTCCTCAAAAAACTTTTGTGCTTACCTACTTCAGCTGCAACTGATTTGATTCACAGGGAAGTAGGGGCAGCCTATTTAGGTGACCTTATTCTGCTAAGGCCTTTGATGCTTTGGCAAGCGATTTGGCGCAAGGAAGAGACAGTGTTTAATCAACTTGTTATCAGGATTGTCTCAACCTGGAAAATTGTACTAGGATACCCTGGCTTAAGTATATAGTGGACAGTTTTCAAACTATTTATGGGATCAACATAATGTTAGATTCATGTTCTGCTGGAACTATTTCTAAACAAGAAATGAAAGATATTTTTATGTTGTATAGAACCCAAAACCGTCTAGCAACAAATGGTTGCCTTACTAAAGTTCAGCTTTATAATAAATATACTGAAAGCGAAGGCTACCAGCTGTACTTGAGCATGGTAACTAGACCAACACATAGATATGTTTTAACATGACTCAGACTTGGAATGGCCCACGTTTTAGTGGCCTTCCCCGAACAAAATAGTACCCTATTGGCCCCTGCCCATGTGATGGGCATTCAAAACAAAGCACCCTGCACTTTATGCTAATTTGCACCCTTTTTTTGAATGTTAGGGTTACTTACTTGAAACCATTGTTCGTAAAGTATGGTATCTATAATGTGGATGACGCCATGAAGTTGATCTATAATATGAACTCCCCGGACAAATGTTTTTATATTGCCACTTTTATATATAAAGCTATCGAATCCAGGAAAAGTATGATATTTAGTGGGACGGGTATGCTCAGACGTGAGTCCCATGCTCTCCACACCACTGGAGTCAAGCTATCCTGGCTGATGACGGCTGATAGCCAGAAACCGGTACTAGGATGCTTGATTCCGGTCCAGGTAAGACATGACTTGGCAGTTCGGGCTAGACTGTTCCCATGAGGCACAGGGTCAAGGCTGATTTGCATATGGCCATCTCTGAACTGGGTTGGTGTGGAGTGCAAAATAACGATGGATTTAGGCCCACATCTTTGTACTGGGGTGAATGTATGACATTGTTCTGCATTCTGTCCATCAACTGTTGTTTTTGCATTTGTCACCCCGAGTGGGACGGGTATGCTCAGACGTGAGTCCCGTGCTCTCCACACCACTGGAGTCAAGCTTCCTGGCTGATGATGGCTGATAGCCAGAAACCGGTCCTAGGATGCTTGATTACGGTCCAGGAAAGACATGGCTTGGAAGTTCGGGCTGGACTGTTCCCATGAGGCACAGGGTCAAGGCTGATTTGCATATGGCCATGTCTGAACTGGGGTGGTGTGGTGTGCAAAAAAACAATGGATTTAGGCCCAGATCTCTGTACTGGGGTGGATGTATGACATTGTTCTGCATTCTGCCCATCAACTGTTGTTTTTGCATTTGTCACCCCGAGTGGGACGGGTATGCTCAGACGTGAGTGGGACGGGTATGCTCAGACGTGAGTCCCGTGCTCTCCACACCACTGGAGTCAAGCTATCCTGGCTGATGACTGCTGATAGCCAGAAACCTGTCCTAGGGTGCTTGATTCCGGTCCAGGGAAGACATGGCTTTTCAGTTGGGGCTGGACTGTTCCCATGAGGCACAGGGTCAAGGCTGATTTGCATATGGCCATGTCTGAACTGGGGTGGTGTGGTGTGCAAAAAAACAATGGATTTAGCCCCATATCTCTGTACTGGGGTGAATGTATGACATTGTTCTGCATTCTTTCCATCAACTTTTGTTTTTGGTCTACACCAGGGGCGCATGTTAAGATCAGGAGGGCTGCATGCGGCCCCAGGTCGTATTTTGAGTATTGATGTGTCAAACAAAGCCTACTTCCACAGCCTCTTCATCCTATTACCCCCTCCCCCAACCCCAAATCCCCCACCCCAATCCATGCAAGTCAAGGCTTGGCCAAAGGTTTCCATGTCGGATACAGTCACTCAGTACCACTCTACCCTGCAGAACAATAGACGGAGCGTTTGGGTAATTGGTAACAAACAGAAAATGCACTAATGGTTAAGTATCCTAGCTCTCAAACAATAGATCTGCTTGTCTAACACTTCCGATTTCAGTGTTAAATAAAATAATTTAAAAAACACTAAAGCCCACCTGGAACAGATAGATCTGCAACTATGTTGTTGTCATAGTGCTTAATTGCAGGTCTTTTAAAGCTACAATAAGTTGCACCTTAAGGTGACTGTAACAAAGGTTTAAGTAGGATATTGAGCGCAGTTTCACAATTTAGCGCATTGGGTTCCCTGAAGCTAGCTATTGTTTGCTTTATGTATGTTTGTATGTATGTATTTGCATTTGTAAAGTGCTCTGTAACCCTGCGGGCATCCTGGCGCTTATCTATCTATTTATGAGCTGTTGAAAAGCATGTCTTGTATTGTGGTTTTGAGACGAGACTTGCAGCCTCCCCCCACCTTGCTGCCTGTACCTTTCCTCCCTCTGCCAGCCCCCTGAGCATTGGTATCATATTACACAGCGTCTCTAGTTTCTTATCTCACACACAGCAAAACACCATTGAGAAATCGCATTTTCTTTTATCCTACTAGCGAACAGGCTTTCACGACTAATTCTATCAACATATGTAATTGCCAGCTCTGCTTTCCTGCCTTTAAAATGAAAACATGGGACTGTAGTATTTCATGTTCGTGATTTCTATTATTACGAAAAGCGTCGGGAAGCCTTGATGTCCATACACAAATCATCAAAACACTACAAAGAGTACACAGGGTCTTCATCTGGGTCCGGAGGTTTTGCACGGAAACAACAAGAAAATGAATTCTTTGTCACAGATATTTAGGAACGTTGGGCCCGATTCACAGTACTAACTTAAAACAAAATCCTAAACTTACTACCATGTTGGTATTCACAGAAGACACTTACTCATTTAGGTATTCACAGAAGGCACTTCTGGAGCACTGATATTGATGTACTGGCTCATGGAGGGAATGCGCATTGACACAGTGAATTAAGATAATGGGCCAGGATGTGCACTCGCCTGGAAGACAATGTGCGCTCCAGCCTCTTCCTGGGCTGCACAGCTCTAGTTAGTGGTTGCCGAGCCTCAAAGCACATGAAAGGAAGGAGGTGGCTACACTGGCTGGGACAGCTGAAGCAGCGCACGTTGTGTCTGCAAGAAGAGAAACTCATTAAAGAAAAGAGTGCTTACAGACAAAATACCACGTACTGCGTATCAACCGAAGTAAAAGGGCCAGTGGCCATGGGAGGTTACAAATGAAGGCAAGGCAGTACTGAGGAGGGACTAACAAGTCTATTTGCGAATCAGAAGCCAGCATTTATGAAGGACAATGACACAAACCAATGACAAATATGGTTGGAGAGTTGGCTGGGATTCTATGCCATACTCCAGTACAGCAAGTCTGACAGAGAAGCGCATGCAGGCTGACTCTAGGCTGACGCTAGGCTCGACCTAAAAAGCTTGGTGGTGCCCCTGCCCCTTCTAGGGACATCACCAAGCTCCCCAAAAAAAAAATTAAAGAGCCCTTGCTGGGCATTCTTGGAAGCTCCTTGAAGAAACTGAGAATAATGAATGAGCATCTCCTACCTACCATTTATTATCTGTGTTTTAACATTTTACATATATTTTACGTGTCCCTGATCCTTTGGGCACCCAGATCCTTATGTTTTGCTAGGGAATACGGGGAGAGCCCTTGTACCCCCACAGCCCTGATGGCTTCCCTACCAACACCCCATTCCAGTTGCAGGCGAAATCCAGCAATACTATATTTATACCTCTTTTACAATTATTTGGTAGGGGTGTACAGCCCCCCTCCTCAAGCTTTAACTGGCCTGGGGACACCATCCCCTGGAGCCGTATTCATTTATTAATGAGAGGGGGCATGCAACCCCCTCACCAAGCCATTACTAGCCCTAGATCCTGATCCCCTGTGTTGTTTTCTTTCTTAAGGGGAGGGAGCTTGCAACCCCCCAACCCAATATTGGGGAACCCATACCCTGGGGCATTAGGTGGGTCCTGGTGCCAACCCGGGGCACCCACAACACATAACCTTGGGCTTGAGAGGGAGTCTCAGGGCCCCAGTGACCCAGCCTGCTCTTCACATGCATCAATTTTGGGTGCAGCGAGAGCCAGCATTTCTCCCACCCGGAGGGAGCAGGTTCTTTTTGTGCTCCTTTTGGGTGGGAGCAACCTTTGTATCCCTGCCCTCAAAAGTGTATGCAGGAAAGCAAATGTCTGGTCCCACCTGGCAGATGCATTTCTGCAGCACCCTCCGGGTGGGAGAAGTCAAGTTTCTATTCATGCACTCTTGCTGGCAGGGAAATAATGTCCTGGGACTCATCATTTGAACTGACCATGGCGCATGGAGTCACCAGAGTCTTTGGTCTTTAAGGAATGGGCACCACATGCCCACTTCCCCCATAATTTATCTCTGCTCCAGGGAATGGGGACCCCTTCCCCTATTACCTATTTTTTCTTTATTTTATATAAGATCCTCCACACATTCATTAAAATATTAAAAAAAATATTTTTCACCCTCTGGCACCCACATCAGGCCTGGCCCTGTATATCTTGTATTTATTCTTTTTCTAGAACTCAGGACTGAGTCCTGATTCCTTAGATGGCCACCACCACATTGCTGTTGATGTGGTGTGCAGTCAAGCAGATATTATCTTGAGATCTATCAACTCCAGGGATCCTCCTCAGTTTAAAATGTCTTTATTTTTTTAACCTTAATAACTCCAAAACAACTGAATGCATTTACACCAAATCACAAAAAACATACTTTCTGGACCAAGATCTACCTTTCTGCCATAGGTGGTGTAAACCTAATGCGCTGTTTTGGCTGTAGCTGTCTAATTTTCCTATGGAAAAATTAATGAGGAAAAATAAACCCCTTTTCTTGGCCCCCGCTTTATGGATCACCCCCAAACTTTCAGTTTGGGAGCTGATGTGAAAGAACCTTTTTTTTTTTGGAAGGTTTAATGAAGATTCATCAAACTGCGGCAAAAACAAATAATGCACAATCCTAACTATAACTAATATATTTAATAATTGTAATGTAGTTATTTGACCACTTATTTCAAACAAAGATTGTGGACACAAGTTTTCTCTGGCACAAGAAAGACATTTATTTATGTATGTGGTTCCATGTTTGCAGTGTACAGACCACAAGATTTTTAATGTTGATAGTGCCACCTACACAAGTGAATGTAATGTTTTCATTAGAGAGTGCCTGCATCTACTGTCTGAGTTTCGACTAAACAGTCATGTAATACATTAGGCTTTCTCTATGTACTTGATAGAGCGCAAAGTGCACGTGTGATGCAGAGAAGTGGGTCTTGCTGCCAGCCTGACAGCGACGGTGTAGGACTGGAGAGTGGCATGGACGTCAAGTAAATCACACTGCCCCGATTCTGTTCCAGAGTCACCCAAGTGCTTGCTTGGGCTGATTTAAGGGATATCACTAGGCTGGTCTGATATTAGGGCTGTTGGCATTCCTCTGTGACCTGATCATGTGTCACTCACTAATACCTTCTCAATCTCTGTGAGATGCAGGACACAAAGGGAGACTGATTGTGCCCATCAATAGCAAAAAAGTGTGACTGGAGAGGAGTAGCAATATCATTTGTAGGAAGCAAACACATTTGTAGGATACAGAATTAATGTTGGGGTGAATTATTAGTTAAAGGGAGGTACCTGATGGATTAATGAGACAGTGCAATGTTAATTTATAACTGGAAAAAATGGCCTTTTGGTAAAAGTAATGCTACATTAATCATTGTTATGTTATCTTACCTCATTTGTGCAGAACCAAAGAGAACCAAGTAATAGGTCAACAAGAGGAGAAGCGCCACCACCACAAGGAGTAGCAGAAAGACAAGGGCTCGGGGTGATAGTGCTGCAGGTGGTACCCCAGCTACAGACATTGTTTTAGCTGGTACAGGTAAGTCATCATGTTTGTTAATTATTTGTTGCCTAACTATTCCCAACTACCACAGATTATGGCCTTTGACATGTTCCATCTTCTCAACTTCCATGATTAAATGTTCATTCTTTGTGTTAGCTATATTCTCTGCTTCTATAGCAGATGACTTTGTCCTGTCTGTAGCTTTCTTTATCCACTTGTTAGACTTTCTGTCCTCTCTCATTTTGCTGAACTTGTTTTTGTTGGCATTACTAGCTAACCAGTTGTAAAGTGCTTATATTCTCTCCCTAAAATATAGTAAAATTGGCCTACACCCAATTTTGCACATTTCATTTTCTTATAAGTCCCTAATATATGCCCCTAGTACACAGTACTGCATGTGCCCAGGACTTGTAATTTAAGCACTACTAGTGGGCTGCTGCACTCATTGTGCCACCCTCCAAAGAAGCAGAGGAAACATATCTCAGGCCTGCCATTGCAGTTTTAAACTGTCGTTTTGACCAGGCAAAATAAACTTTAGGCTTATAAGGCAGGGTGAATGGTATTTAAAATGCAGGACATGTGTGATTACGTTTTACATGACCTGACAGTTGAAAACTCCTAAAGTCATGTTTCACTGCTATCCGAATACTGAATTATTTTAATACACTTAATACTGATACATTGAGTTTGGAAATAAATGGAGAAATGTTTTTTCTACTCAAATGAGTTGCAATTTTAAATCCTCTGAGATGGTATGGTCGTAGTTTAAGATACTATCCTGCAATCAGGGGGGTTATATAGCACGCTACTCACCCGTGAGGGTCTCAAGGCGCTGGGTTAATGTCTTAACATTTGGGAGTAAATTTGATGGAAAGCAGGATTTGATATTTAATTAAAAACATTATGGGGTCTAAACTTTTCTCAGGACACTCATGCTGGCAAAACCCATTGCCACTAGCGGTACAAAAGGGGGTGGTGATGGACGGAGCATCTGAACCAATCAAACACTCACACCCAGTCAAACGATCTGGGTTTAATCCATCACCGTTCTTTAGCCCACTCTGCCACCGCAGTTCAGACATGGCTATATGCAAATCAGTCTGACCCTGTGCCTCATGGGAACAGTCCAGCCCGACCTGCCAAACCATGCCTTCCCAGGACCGGAAACAAGCTTCCGAGGACCGGTTTCTGGCATTACAGCCGTCTTCAGCCCGGCTTGCTTGAATCCAGTGGCAAAGTGAGCAAGGGACTCACATCTGAGCATACCCTGCCACACTTAAGGCGGCCAAAAGCGGTACAAAAGGGGGTGGGGATGGACGGAGCATCTGAACCAATCAAACACTCACACCCAGTCAAAAGATCTGGGTTTAATCCATCACCGTTCTTTAGCCCACTCTGCCACCCCAGTTCAGACATGGCTATATGCAAATCAGTCTGATCCTGTGCCTCATGGGAACAGTCCAGCCCGAACTGCCAAGCCATGCCTTCCCTGAACCGGAAACAAGCTTCCGAGGACCGGTTTCTGGCATTACAGCCGTCTTCATCCCGGCTTGCTTGAATCCAGTGGCAAAGTGAGCAAGGGACTCACGTGTGAGCATACCCTGCCACACTTAAGGCGGCCAAAAGCGGTACAAAAGGGGGTGGTGATGGACGGAGCATCTGAACCAATCAAACACTCACACCCAGTCAAAAGATCTGGGTTTAATCCATCACCGTTCTTTAGCCCACTCTGCCACCCCAGTTCAGACATGGCTATATGCAAATCAGTCTGACCCTGTGCCTCATGGGAACAGTCCAGCCCGAACTGCCAAGCCATGCCTTCCCTGGACCGGAATCAAGCATCCTAGGACCGGTTTCTGGCTATCAGCCGTCATCAACCAGGATAGCTTGACTCTAGTGGTGTGGAGAGCATGGGACTCACGTCTGAGCATACCCGTCCCACTCGGGGTGACAAATGCAAAAACAACAGTTGATGGACAGAATGCAGAACAATGTCATACATTCACCCCAGTACAGAGATCTGGGCCTAAATCCATCGTTGTTTTGCACTCCACACCACCCCAGTTCAGACATGGCCATATGCAAATCAGCCTTGACCCTGTGCCTCATAGGAACAGTCCAATGGAGAAATGCTTTTTCTCCTCAAATGAGTTGCAATTTAAAATCCTCTGAGATGGTATGGTCGTAGTTTAAGATACTATCCTGCAATCAGGGGGGTTATATAGCATGCGACCCTTGCGACTTGCTGTTTTTCCTGTGAGGATCTACGTCGTGCACCCTGCTTTGGTGTGTCTGCTGGGCGGAGGCGGCTTCCGTGAACAACTCGCCGGACCCGCTGCGCGGGTCCCGCAGCGCGCCTGTGGCAGAGGAGGCGGTTGGGCACAGGCCACTGAGGACTGCGGGAGGAGAGCGAGAGAGGCGTTGGGACCAGCGGGGTTGCGAGTGTCAAGCAGGGACTCCAGTATCCAGGAGCCCCTGCGCGCCCAATTAGTAACACCTGGGCTGCTCTCCCCGCTGGCCACGCCCCCCCGCCGAGGAAGTGAAAACCGGCATCCTCCCCTTCCCACCCGGGACCCTTGCGACTTGCTGTTTTTCCTGTGAGGATCTACGTCGTGCACCCTGCTTTGGTGTGTCTGCTGGGCGGAGGCGGCTTCCGTGAACAACTCGCCGGACCCGCTGCGCGGGTCCCGCAGCGCGCCTGTGGCAGAGGAGGCGGTTGGGCACAGGCCGCTGAGGACTGCGGGAGGAGAGCGAGAGAGGCGTTGGGACCAGCGGGGTTGCGAGTGTCAAGCAGGGACTCCAGTATCCAGGAGCCCCTGCGCGCCCAATTAGTAACACCTGGGCTGCTCTCCCCGCTGGCCACGCCCCCCCGCCGAGGAAGTGAAAACCGGCATCCTCCCCTTCCCACCCGGGACCCTTGCGACTTGCTGTTTTTCCTGTGAGGATCTACGTCGTGCACCCTGCTTTGGTGTGTCTGCTGGGCGGAGGCGGCTTCCGTGAACAACTCGCCGGACCCGCTGCGCGGGTCCCGCAGCGCGCCTGTGGCAAAGGAGGCGGTTGGGCACAGGCCGCTGAGGACTGCGGGAGGAGAGCGAGAGAGGCGTTGGGACCAGCGGGGTTGCGAGTGTCAAGCAGGGACTCCAGTATCCAGGAGCCCCTGCGCGCCCAATTAGTAACACCTGGGCTGCTCTCCCCGCTGGCCACGCCCCCCTGCCTATCAGCCAACCAACAAATCGGTCCTGTGTACTTAGGCCTGCGCAGTAGCCGCTACGCGGGAGCGCGCCGGGAGAAGCCCGGGACAAGGGCGGGACCGTCTGTGGCCGTCCGGGGCAGGAGGAGGCAGGGCAGGGCCACCCCATTTTCATCTACCGTACCGGTTTCAACTTGTGGTGCCGCAACTCAGCATGTCAACTCGCTCCGGTAAGGCCTTGAGGGGTTGCGGGGAGAGTGCCCCCGGGGGTGCTATGTTCGGCTCTATGGACAAATTCCTGACAAGGGTGGCGGCTGTCATCGACAATGAACTTGCCATATCTGAACGGCGCCTCTCTCTTGACTTTCCTCCTGCTAAAAGTCCATCTCCAGCAATAGTGTTGTCCCCTTTAAATCCTACTTCCCCTGCACCCTTGCTTGGGGATCTACCTGGGGATTCTTTTATTGCACCATCAGTGGGTGGTATAGAAGGGTTAGAAAGCTCACTGACCGGTAACCACGGTACTAGTCCTTGTGCCGTGCTTATAGATCCATGCAATGAGCTCTCCTTAGCAGGCTCACCTGGCATTCAGTCCCAACACTGCCCTGAGGTTCCTGCTCCCGTCCCACAAGCTCCGACTAAAAAGCGACCTAACCAGGAGCCTATCAAAAGGAAGGGGAAAAGGGCAATTTACACTCGAAAGGGCTGCTCATCCAAGATTACTAACCATCCCAGGTACCCGCCCCTGAGGGGTCCTTCCCCCCTGAGCGCCGCAGGACCTGTATCCTCAGGGACACCTATTTGCGCTCCAGCTGTTATTGATACAGTACCACCTTCCTTGTTGGCCCCACCAACGCCTGACCAGGCCAACGTGGGTCACTCCATGGAGGCGATTGAGAAGCTGGTCAAGTCTCTTGTGTTGCCACTTATAGACCAGGTCAAGAGGTTGGGGGACAGGCTTGACTGCTTTGAGCAGGTTACTAGGGACAATTTTTTTGCCCTAAAGACCCTTCTCAAGCACCAGCCAAAGCTCAGTGAGGATAGGACAGATAGGTTAGATAAGTCCAATAGGATAGAGGTTCCAGTGAGACCCCCCTTGGGAGATCAGCTGATGCAGCCGCCCAAGCATCCAGCCCCTGGGAATACTATCTTGGCTGCTCCTAAGGTTGGTCCTAGACAGATAAAGCCGAAGGCTCCCACTCATGCTGCTCACGTGCATGCTACCCCTCCCCCAGTAGCAATAACCCCGGTGGCTACCCAGGACCTAAGGCAACACCAGAAGGGAGGGACGGGCCCTACTTCGCAACCTGGGGCTGTTATATCTGATGCAACTGGCGGTGTTGCATCAACTTCTAAGGTTGCATCTATTCCCGTCCCACCTACAAATCGTCCCCCTTTAGGTCCTCCTCAGAACAGTAGACGAAAGTGCCCCCCAGTTAACCTCCCCCCTGAGTGCCACCCGTATGTTGTCATCCTTACGAAAGTCCCTCCTATTGGGAGTACCCAGCGGGAAAACCATCAGGCACTCAAGAATAAGGTCATCCACTGGCTGAAAGCCAACAGGCCCCTGCCTGCGGGAGTGGATGGTATTATTCTTGGTGTACGCAGGGTGGGATGGATTGGACACGGGAAAAAATCGCTCGAAGGGGATTGCGTGGTGGTAAACTTCCAAGATGCTAGGGTTGCCCATCTAATATGCTCTCAAGGTCAACCCACGGCTGGATCGGGTATCGACATAGTCGATTTGTCATTTTTTTACCCACGGTCTATTATGACCACCCCCACCATCCACCTTGGACAATCCACCTATATTAGCAGCCCTGGGGGCCAATTTTCTGTGGAGAACACTGCCCACGGCCTTTCGACCCCGGGAGTTTTTTCCCAGCAGCCATGCCTAGCTCCAGTGATACCAAATTGGGGACCTTGGAGCTGTTGACTCAGTTATGATCCGGGGGAGGACGCTGTGGCCCCAGGCTTTGTCGCTGAGTCAACATCATACCCCAAATCCAATGGCTCCTCCTCCCCACCGCAGACTCAGGCTACGGCCGAGTCTGTAGAGGGGAAGGGGGAGACTGGGGCATCCTATAATTTTCTGGCTGGTCCCCCTGATGTGGGTTCTGTGGTCTTATCACCCCCTGTCGAGGATTGTAGCATTGCAGCTGTAACGGACCCCCAGATTAGGGTTTTCAGCTGGAATGTGGCGGGCCTCGAGAGGAAGCTGGCGTTGCCGGACTGGAGCGAGCGTGTGGAGCAATACTCCATATGCCTGTTCCAGGAAACCTGGAGTCGGGTGCCCCTACACAAGGCGGGCTATTCCACCCACTTTTTGCCGGCAGTAGAAAGTGCAACTGGCAGGGGCCGCCCCTCTGGTGGCCTGTTAATCTGGGTAGCCACTGAACTCAATTGTAGGGTGGAGGAGAGGGACACTAATTGCCCTGACCTCCTAAATATTTTGCTTAGAAATTCCCAGGGCAGAGTCATTCTAAATATTTTTAACATCTATGCCCGTGGCACCAAGGGGGGAAGAGAATCCCCAGTTATAGCTTGCCTGGAAGCGCAACTCCGCTCATCTCCACACAGGTCCTGTACCTTGTTGGCAGGTGACCTGAACTGCACTTTCGAGCCCCTGGACCTGGACATCCTAGCAGATCAAGAGGAACTTGATAATGGGTGGGGGATTCCGCCCCTCGAGCTTAGTCCTGTTAAAAAGTGGACAGAAGTGGCCCTCCAGATTAACTCATTAGTTATGGAGTTTGGTCTTAGAGCTGCCAATGGCAGGACCAGGTCCGACAAAGTAGGGGCGCACACCTACAACAGGCCAGGACACACGTCACGGATTGATTATTTCCTCCTTGACATACACCTGTGGAGCCTGGTGGAGGACATGGTAGTTGTACCTTCTGTGGAGAGTGACCACAATCTCCTGTCCCTCACCCTGTCCCACAGGTGTGTCAATAGCACCGTGAGTAGTTCTCCTTGTAACCCCGCTCCGGACCTGTCAGTGGTCACAAACTGTGGACGAAGGCTAAAGTGGGCGAAGCTAGCTCTTTCGGAGGAGAAAACCTCTGCGATTAGGCAGCTTCTGGTCTCAGCCCTAGCCAATCTTGACTGCCAAGAGGAAGGGCTGATGGAGGTGGCACCCAGGTTTTGTGTCATAATTCAGGCCATTGGCGACCTCTTTGTAGTTCCAGCTCACCCGAGCGGAAGGAAACCAAGCCTACGATCGGGTCAGGGCTGGTACAACCAGAAGTGTAGGGAGGCGAAATCACTTCTTATCGAGGCAGTCAAGTCCAAATTACCGTCTAGGACTAGGGAGGCCAGGAGACACTATGCACTCTGCCAGAAAAATGCAAGGATGGAGTGGGAGGTTAATTTCTGGCAGGACCTCCTGGCTGCCAGTTGTGGGAAAGATGCCAAAGGTTTTTGGGACATGGTGGGCAAAAGGAATCGTCCTGACGATTCCCGGAGGACTTGTGCCATTAACGCCCAGACTTGGTTCTCCCATTTCCAAAATCTTTATTCTGCTGTCGAAGGCCCACTTAATGATTCCTTTAAAATCCCACCCTTTACTCTAGTTCGTGACCTGGAACTGTTTTCTCCCCTGGATGTAACAAAGCAGATCAAAACCTTGGTCCCTTTGAAAGCAGCTGGTCCGGATGGCCTACCGGGGGACATCCTCCGTGCTTACCCGGAAGAATGGGGGGTACTAATCTCTGCACTCCTCAATGCAATCATGGGGGGAGGGCCTGTGCCTGACTCCTGGAGAGGTGCGGAGGTGGTCCCCATTTTTAAAAAGGGCAGTCGGGACTTACCCGGGAACTATAGGCCTATAAGCCTAATAGACTCCAGCCAGAAATTGGCCGGGAAAACCATCTTGGGGAGAATCACTCAATGGGTGGACGACAATCACATTCTGTCCGACATGCAGGCTGGGTTCCGTTCGGGTACAGGAACTATTGAACAGGCCTTTAGGCTTTTGTTGTTACACTGGAAGGTGGTGGTGCTGGGCAAAGGCAGTCTTTACTTGGCCTTTATTGACCTCAAGACTGCCTTTGACCTGGTACCAAGGGAGGAACTTTGGAGGGTGCTTCATGGTTTAGGGATGCCCCCGTACCTATTGGACCTCCTTATTAACCTGCACATCAACACCTATGCCCAGGTTAGATGGGGGCTGAATGGGGAAAAGACCGATAAGATCAGGGTCGAGAGGGGAGTAAGACAGGGCTGTGTCTTGGCCCCTACCTTATTCTCCCTCTATATTAACGGGGTGGTAGATCATCTACTGGGCGAACCATCAGACGCTCCCAGCCTGGGTGGAGTAAAAATTCCAACTCTGTTGTTCGCCGACGACACCCTCCTTATTTCTAAAACCCCCCAAGGTCTACAGACATTGCTGAACCGCTTCCAGGACTTTTGTACCACTAAAGGCCTCGTCATTAACATAGACAAGACCAAGTACCTAGTCATGCATCCTCCTCGCAAACTTGGCCACCCTCCAATTCTGAACTCTATACCCCTAGAAAGAGTGGCGGAATTTGATTATCTGGGAATCCGACTGAATGATGCAATGAGCTGGACTGCCCACATTGATAAAATGACTCTGGCCCACAAAAGGGTGGGGGGCGCCCTTCTTAAGGAGTACAATAACTCCACAAAACATTGTGTTGCTCCTATACTTGAGATCTACAAAGCTCGTGCGGTCCCAGCTTCACTCTATGGATCGGAACTGTGGGGCTTGGGCAAAGTCGACTCATTGAGTAAGGCCGAAAACAAATTTATCAAGGATCTTCTTGCCATTCCATCGAGCAGCCCGACCATCCCAGTGCTCATGGACACTGGCTGTAAAGCCATAAGGGACCAGGCTCGGCTTCGTCCCCTTCTGCTCTGGGCACGCTTGTGGAGGGTCCCGGAGCTACAATCCTATGCCAATGGGCTGGCAGAAGTGATGCATGCTGATGGTTGGAGTAGCATCAAATGGCTGAAGGACATAAAACATCTTTTAGGGGAACTTGGTTTGGACTCTTGCTGGCATAGTCACTCCGCTCCTCCAAAGAAGATTCTAAAAAAACTTTTCTGGGAGTGGGTTAGTGTGAAGCGCTCTAGAAGCCAGCAGCACTGCAAAACCACCGCAGCTTTCCTGCTGTTCAAAGACGCTGTCTTGTATGAGCCATATATGGATATTATATCAGTTGCTATGGATAGGTCCTTGTACATTAAATTTCGGCTAGGAACCTTGCCCTTGGCCGACCTCTGTTCAAGGTGGAATAAAGCCCAGCCCACATCACGCTTTTGTGCCTTTTGCCAGGACAAACCAGAGACGGTGCCACACTTCCTTTTCGAATGCCCGGACTATGGTCGCCCCAGATCACGTTGGCTTGGTCCCATTTGCAGAGAACTGGGGACTCGTCAGTACTCTGTTGCCCTTCGGATTCTTTTAACTAATACAGCCCCTCCTATTGTTTGTGCTGTTGCTAAGTTTTTAAAATGGGCTTGGTTGATTAGACTTAGAAGACTGACCATAACAATTTAATTCCTTTTTATTTAATTTATGCTGACATAACGTGTTTTAATTTTCATTCCATTTGTACAGTCTTACTTATTTCGACATGCTGTTTTTATCTTTTTGTACTGCTTTTATGATATGTGCATATCGAAATAAAGCATCAATCAATCAATCAGCATGCTACTCACCCGTGAGGGTCTCAAGGCGCTGGGTTAATGTCTTAACATTTGGGAGTAAATTTGATGGAAAGCAGGATTTGATATTTAATTAAAAACATTATGGGGTCCAAAACCTTTCTCAGGACACTAATGCTGGCAAAACCCATTGCCACTACCAGCACCGTTCTCTGATCATTCGCAGTGGTAGCAAAAACCCCAGTCATCCAGAAGTCTGGTGAGATTGGAGGATAGACCGTGGTGAAGAGGGTGGTACTGGCCTATAGGTCAATCAGGCAGTGCCCTATTGGCTGGACTGACAGGTCAGTGAATGGGCTGTGTTTTGGCTGTTTGTGCTCTTGTTTTATGGTCTGCTGAGATGGTTTTTACTGTTGGGTTCACTGATATTAAACAAACCTGCTACAGAAAGCTCAAATCGATTAAGTATTCCATACCTTGCAAAACACTTACAAGTTCAAACTTGTTCCAATTTACACTTTTGTAGTTATCTGATTCTCTAATAGTGCCCACTTTTTGCTTTTGGTGCCCACTCCTATTTACTGCAAACACAACAATGATGGACAGAATGTGGATCAATGTCACACATTCACCCCAGTCCAAAGATCTGGGCCCAAATCCATTGTTTTTCCACTCCACACCACCCTGGGTTAGACAATGGCGATATGCAAATCAGCGCTGACCCTGTGCCCCATGGGAACAGTCCAGTCCGAACTACAAAAGCCATGTCCTTCCCAGAACGGAAACAAGCATCCGAGGACCGGCCCGGTTTCGAGGTAACACCTCTCATCAGCCCGGCTAGCTTGATTCCAGTGGTGTGGAGTGCCTGGGACTCACGTCTGAGCATCCCCAGTACACTTAGAGCGGTACCTGCAAACACAACAATGATGGACAGAATGTGGATCAATGTCACACATTCACCCCAGTCCAAAGATCTGGGCCCAAATCCATCGTTTTTCCACTCCACACCACCCTGGGTTAGACAATGGCGATATGCAAATCAGCGCTGACCCTGTGCCCCATGGGAACAGTCCAGTCCGAACTACAAAAGCCATGTCCTTCCCAGAACGGAAACAAGCATCCGAGGACCGGCCCGGTTTCGAGGTAACACCTCTCATCAGCCCGGCTAGCTTGATTCCAGTGGTGTGGAGTGCCTGGGACTCACGTCTGAGCATCCCCAGTACACTTAGAGCGGTACCTGCAAACACAACAATGATGGACAGAATGTGGATCAATGTCACACATTCACCCCAGTCCAAAGATCTGGGCCCAAATCCATCGTTTTTCCACTCCACACCACACCACCCTGGGTTAGACAATGGCGATATGCAAATCAGCGCTGACCCTGTGCCCCATGGGAACAGTCCAGTCCGAACTACAAAAGCCATGTCCTTCCCAGAACGGAAACAAGCATCCGAGGACCGGCCCGGTTTCGAGGTAACACCTCTCATCAGCCCGGCTAGCTTGATTCCAGTGGTGTGGAGTGCCTGGGACTCACGTCTGAGCATCCGCAGTACACTTAGAGCGGTACCTGCAAACACAACAATGATGGACAGAATGTGGATCAATGTCACACATTCACCCCAGTCCAAAGATCTGGGCCCAAATCCATCGCTTTTCCACTTCACACCACCCTGGGTTAGACAATGGCGATATGCAAATCAGCGCTGACCCTGTGCCCCATGGGAACAGTCCAGTCCGAACTACAAAAGCCATGTCCTTCCCAGAACGGAAACAAGCATCCGAGGACCGGCCCGGTTTCGAGGTAACACCTCTCATCAGCCCGGCTAGCTTGATTCCAGTGGTGTGGAGTGCCTGGGACTCACGTCTGAGCATCCCCAGTACACTTAGAGCGGTACCTGCAAACACAACAATGATGGACAGAATGTGGATTAATGTCACACATTCACCCCAGTCCAAAGATCTGGGCCCAAATCCATCGTTTTTCCACTCCACACCACCCTGGGTTAGACAATGGCGATATGCAAATCAGCGCTGACCCTGTGCCCCATGGGAACAGTCCAGTCCGAACTACAAAAGCCATGTCCTTCCCAGAACGGAAACAAGCATCCGAGGACCGGCCCGGTTTCGAGGTAACACCTCTCATCAGCCCGGCTAGCCTGATTCCAGTGGTGTGGAGTGCCTGGGACTCACGTCTGAGCATCCCCAGTACACTTAGAGCGGTACCTGCAAACACACCAATGATGGACAGAATGTGGATCAATGTCACACATTCACCCCAGTCCAAAGATCTGGGCCCAAATCCATCGTTTTTCCACTCCACACCACCCTGGGTTAGACAATGGCGATATGCAAATCAGCGCTGACCCTGTGCCCCATGGGAACAGTCCAGTCCGAACTACAAAAGCCATGTCCTTCCCAGAACGGAAACAAGCATCCGAGGACCGGCCCGGTTTCGAGGTAACACCTCTCATCAGCCCGGCTAGCTTGATTCCAGTGGTGTGGAGTGCCTGGGACTCACGTCTGAGCATCCCCAGTACACTTAGAGCGGTACCTGCAAACACAACAATGATGGACAGAATGTGGATCAATGTCACACATTCACCCCAGTCCAAAGATCTGGGCCCAAATCCATCGTTTTTCCAATCCACACCACCCTGGGTTAGACAATGGCGATATGCAAATCAGCGCTGACCCTGTGCCCCATGGGAACAGTCCAGTCCGAACTACAAAAGCCATGTCCTTCCCAGAACGGAAACAAGCGTTGTGTTTGCAGTTACCGCTCTAAGTGTACTGGGGATGCTCAGACGTGAGTCCCAGGCACTCCACACCACTGGAATCAAGCTAGCCGGGCTGATGAGAGGTGTTACCTCGAAACCGGGCCGGTCCTCGGATGCTTGTTTCCGTTCTGGGAAGGACATGGCTTTTGTAGTTCGGACTGGACTGTTCCCATGGGGCACAGGGTCAGCGCTGATTTGCATATCGCCATTGTCTAACCCAGGGTGGTGTGGAGTGGAAAAACGATGGATTTGGGCCCAGATCTTTGGACTGGGGTGAATGTGTGACATTGATCCACATTCTGTCCATCATTGTTGTGTTTGCAGTTACCGCTCTAAGTGTACTAGGGATGCTCAGACGTGAGTCCCAGGCACTCCACACCACTGGAATCAAGCTAGCCGGGCTGATGAGAGGTGTTACCTCGAAACCGGGCCGGTCCTCGGATGCTTGTTTCCGTTCTGGAAGGACATGGCTTTTGTAGTTCGGACTGGACTGTTCCCATGGGGCACAGGGTCAGCGCTGATTTGCATATCGCCATTGTCTAACCCAGGGTGGTGTGGAGTGGAAAAACGATGGATTTGGGCCCAGATCTTTGGACTGGGGTGAATGTGTGACATTGATCCACATTCTGTCCATCATTGTTGTGTTTGCAGTTACCGCTCTAAGTGTACTGGGGATGCTCAGACGTGAGTCCCAGGCACTCCACACCACTGGAATCAAGCTAGCCGGGCTGATGAGAGGTGTTACCTCGAAACCGGGCCGGTCCTCGGATGCTTGTTTCCGTTCTGGGAAGGACATGGCTTTTGTAGTTCGGACTGGACTGTTCCCATGGGGCACAGGGTCAGCGCTGATTTGCATATCGCCATTGTCTAACCCAGGGTGGTGTGGAGTGGAAAAACGATGGATTTGGGCCCAGATCTTTGGACTGGGGTGAATGTGTGACATTGATCCACATTCTATCCATCATTGTTGTGTTTGCAGTTACCGCTCTAAGTGTACTGGGGATGCTCAGACGTGAGTCCCAGGCACTCCACACCACTGGAATCAAGCTAGCCGGGCTGATGAGAGGTGTTACCTCGAAACCGGGCCGGTCCTCGGATGCTTGTTTCCGTTCTGGGAAGGACATTGCTTTTGTAGTTCGGACTGGACTGTTCCCTTGGGGCACAGGGTCAGCGCTGATTTGCATATCGCCATTGTCTAACCCAGGGTGGTGTGGAGTGGAAAAACGATGGATTTGGGCCCAGATCTTTGGACTGGGGTGAATGTGTGACATTGATCCACATTCTGTCCATCATTGTTGTGTTTGCAGTTACCGCTCTAAGTGTACTGGGGATGCTCAGACGTGAGTCCCAGGCACTCCACACCACTGGAATCAAGCTAGCCGGGCTGATGAGAGGTGTTACCTCGAAACCGGGCCGGTCCTCGGATGCTTGTTTCCGTTCTGGGAAGGACATGGCTTTTGTAGTTCGGACTGGACTGTTCCCATGGGGCACAGGGTCAGCGCTGATTTGCATATCGCCATTGTCTAACCCAGGGTGGTGTGGAGTGGAAAAACGATGGATTTGGGCCCAGATCTTTGGACTGGGGTGAATGTGTGACATTGATCCACATTCTGTCCATCATTGTTGTGTTTGCAGTTACCGCTCTAAGTGTACTGGGGATGCTCAGACGTGAGTCCCAGGCACTTCACACCACTGGAATCAAGCTAGCTGGGCTGATGAGAGGTGTTACCTCGAAACCGGGCCGGTCCTCGGATGCTTGTTTCCGTTCTGGGAAGGACATGGCTTTTGTAGTTCGGACTGGACTGTTCCCATGGGGCACAGGGTCAGCGCTGATTTGCATATCGCCATTGTCTAACCCAGGGTGGTGTGGAGTGGAAAAACGATGGATTTGGGCCCAGATCTTTGGACTGGGGTGAATGTGTGACATTGATCCACATTCTGTCCATCATTGTTGTGTTTGCAGTTACCGCTCTAAGTGTACTGGGGATGCTCAGACGTGAGTCCCAGGCACTCCACACCACTGGAATCAAGCTAGCCGGGCTGATGAGAGGTGTTACCTCGAAACCGGGCCGGTCCTCGGATGCTTGTTTCCGTTCTGGGAAGGACATGGCTTTTGTAGTTCGGACTGGACTGTTCCCATGGGGCACAGGGTCAGCGCTGATTTGCATATCGCCATTGTCTAACCCAGGGTGGTGTGGAGTGGAAAAACGATGGATTTGGGCCCAGATCTTTGGACTGGGGTGAATGTGTGACATTGATCCACATTCTGTCCATCATTGTTGTGTTTGCAGTTACCGCTCTAAGTGTACTGGGGATGCTCAGACGTGAGTCCCAGGCACTCCACACCACTGGAATCAAGCTAGCCGGGCTGATGAGAGGTGTTACCTCGAAACCGGGCCGGTCCTCGGATGCTTGTTTCCGTTCTGGGAAGGACATTGCTTTTGTAGTTCGGACTGGACTGTTCCCTTGGGGCACAGGGTCAGCGCTGATTTGCATATCGCCATTGTCTAACCCAGGGTGGTGTGGAGTGGAAAAACGATGGATTTGGGCCCGGATCTTTGGACTGGGGTGAATGTGTGACATTGATCCACATTCTGTCCATCATTGTTGTGTTTGCAGTTACCGCTCTAAGTGTACTGGGGATGCTCAGACGTGAGTCCCAGGCACTCCACACCACTGGAATCAAGCTAGCCGGGCTGATGAGAGGTGTTACCTCGAAACCGGGCCGGTCCTCGGATGCTTGTTTCCGTTCTGGGAAGGACATGGCTTTTGTAGTTCGGACTGGACTGTTCCCATGGGGCACAGGGTCAGCGCTGATTTGCATATCGCCATTGTCTAACCCAGGGTGGTGTGGAGTGGAAAAACGATGGATTTGGGCCCAGATCTTTGGACTGGGGTGAATGTGTGACATTGATCCACATTCTGTCCATCATTGTTGTGTTTGCAGTTACCGCTCTAAGTGTACTGGGGATGCTCAGACGTGAGTCCCAGGCACTCCACACCACTGGAATCAAGCTAGCCGGGCTGATGAGAGGTGTTACCTCGAAACCGGGCCGGTCCTCGGATGCTTGTTTCCGTTCTGGGAAGGACATGGCTTTTGTAGTTCGGACTGGACTGTTCCCATGGGGCACAGGGTCAGCGCTGATTTGCATATCGCCATTGTCTAACCCAGGGTGGTGTGGAGTGGAAAAACGATGGATTTGGGCCCAGATCTTTGGACTGGGGTGAATGTGTGACATTGATCCACATTCTGTCCATCATTGTTGTGTTTGCAGTTACCGCTCTAAGTGTACTGGGGATGCTCAGACGTGAGTCCCAGGCACTCCACACCACTGGAATCAAGCTAGCCGGGCTGATGAGAGGTGTTACCTCAAAACCGGGCCGGTCCTCGGATGCTTGTTTCCGTTCTGGGAAGGACATGGCTTTTGTAGTTCGGACTGGACTGTTCCCATGGGGCACAGGGTCAGCGCTGATTTGCATATCGCCATTGTCTAACCCAGGGTGGTGTGGAGTGGGAAAACGATGGATTTGGGCCCAGATCTTTGGACTGGGGTGAATGTGTGACATTGATCCACATTCTGTCCATCATTGTTGTGTTTGCAGTTACCACTCCTATTTACTGTCCCATCTTAAATGTTTGGTTTAGATTCTCACTTTTGCTGCCACCACACACAGCATGCAAAACGTTGAAATGTCTTATAAAATGGCTTTCCTTGATGAAAATGACTTTACAAACACATCACATGTGTGGTGCCCTTATCATCCTTAGTAAATGGCCTAAGAGTGAACAGTGGAGGCAGAAGTTTGTTTTTCATATAACACTATTGAAAGGACTTTTGTTTGCCCATTTTTTCCTTACCACAAGATAGCTCACTGACTCCAGCCTGACTACTGTAGTCAGGTCCTCAACCTAGAGTAATGTGGCCTGTATTAAATTAAGGGAGTACTAGTAAACACCCTTTATCACCCTAAATTGAAATTAGGATCCTGGAGGTGGTAATCTGTGAAGAGAATATTTGTGCACATTTGCAGTATGCCATTTTGTTGTGCTGACCTTTATTTGACTCAGTGGTTGCTCGTGGGGCCAACCAGCACTCATGTTTTGAGACTAGCCCTTATTTTTCCTCATTCTACATTTCTCAAGATCAAGAGAGGGAAAATGTACCTAGGGGAAAGAAAGAGAAAGATAGAAAAACTGTCACAAAGGAAGAAAGCGAGAACCTGCAAGAGTGACAATAAGGGGAGGTAGTGCCTGGTCATCAGTTGAAGGCGCATGAAATAGATTGCAGATTACGCAGCCTTGGTATTCAGTGCGCCGGTGCTGGCCACAGGCTTCTGAGCTGAGCTTTGCTCACCAGCTCTTCTTCTTCTACAAATTAAGCACTTTTTGCTGATGATGAGTTCTGTTCTTTTGTGCTAATGTCTTTTCATGCCACATTATTGGAATGTGTTTTTCTTGGTTGTACTGCAATTTTTGTGTTGCATTCTAATAACTGTCTGTTTTATTGTGATGTGCGACGCTATGTTTTGCTTGTGGTGTCATTATTTGTTTGTGTATGTTACTGTGTTCAATGTATTTGTTTACTTTACATATGTCATCAAATACTGCTATATTTTCAGTTAAAAGGAGCCCATGTCTTCAAATTCCTGTGACAAGCAACCTCACACCACTTTCTATGGTGAAAACATAGCCCTGCTTCAGCATTTAAACCACTTAATACACCAGTCAGTCCAAAACATTGGCCACCGCCATGGCTCACCACAAGCGATGTGGCCCCCATTTTCTGAAGTCAGTCTGTCTCAAATCAGAAGGCACACTGAACTAGTGTGCCTCCTGATTCGAGACAGACTGACTTTAACAGCAGCTGAGAGACTGCAAGCCGCCCGCCCAGCCATTGAATGTATGTCAGTCACTTTCGCACCAACGACATCGCCAGCTGCCTTATTTTTTATTTTTCCCCTGACCCCGCTACGTACCTAATACATCAAGAATGAAAACTGCGTAATTTAGACCAAGTTTGTACAACTACCTTGGCACCCACATTTTTTCACTGGCACACAATTATTTTGACACCTGATTAAGAATTGCGCATAAACAGAAGAAAAATCAGCTGGGCAAATGGCAACTGTGCCCCCCTTTTTAATATGATATTACCCCGTGCACACACATCCGCACGTTCCTTTGAGAAAAGGTACATCTGATAGTAAGTGGCCGAGAACCTGGTGCTTTTTACATCTAATGAACCACTTACTCAAGGGCTTCAGTAACCAAGTTAATGCAATAATTGACTAGCCATTGGTGTCAAGAGGCTTAAATAGCATGCTCTGATGGCATAAAACATGCACACATAACTGGGCATATCATGTATTGCTTAATATAACAACAATATGACGTTTTCTCTAGCGATGTCTGATTGCGCTTTACATTGTTAACATACACTAAATGGTTTTCAACTTGTTCCTATGTCAAGAGGATTTCTTTTAGCAACTCCTCTGGTGGACCAAGGACACTTTGCATTGGTGTAAAAAAACACAGCACAAATCCTTATGTATTACACCGTTTGTGATGCATGTGTAATTCAGAAATAAGCAAACAGATTTAGCTACATCAGTCGACATCACTGAAACAGGTTTGCACCACGGCATGCATGGCGAAAATTAATGGTGAAACCCTAGGTAACACAGCTGTTACTTATAAATCGTTTTTTAGGCGTGTTTTAGATATTTTAACTAGCTGCAGCAGTTAACAGTAGTGTCGTGCCTCTGACTTTACAAGGGCAATAGGTCAGTGCTCTTCCATCTCTGGTGCTTTTCAGCGGTTAACTTCTTAGTTTCTCGTTGCTCAGATGGGTGTAATTTCTGATATTTATGTTTCCCTCGTCTTCATTGCTTAATTTTGCTTGTGAGACATTGTCACTCATAGTTGAAATGTCACTCATAATCACACTACAACTATGGAAATATCACTCATAGCAACCTGAAACATTGGCAGCTATGGAAGACCGCACTTATCCAAATGCCCCCAAACAACTCCTGATGTTGCACAGATAGTTGCCGTCTGTCCCTTTGCACACAACCCTTCTGCAGAAATTAACGAGCCACACTGTGCATTCTGTCTGACTTTTTGGTGTCACCTGCGAATTGTCCTCCTGACTGTAGGGTGATCTGTGTGATCTTCGTCAGGCCGGGAATCAACAAGTATCGTGATTTAGGGAGATGTGAATCGCTAAACATCTGACTCTCAACAGAGCGACTGCTTTTATACAATGGTGGCGATGGAAGGGGGTGTTCACTAATAGGGACGGTGCACCATCTGTAAATGTCCTGCACCCCCTTGTGTGTTACTGCCAGTGACAGTACACTCAAGGGGCATCCATTCAGCCTAAGGCCAATGAATATCTGTGAGATATGGGAGATTTAGGGGCCAGCATCACATTTTGCAGGAGGGACTGATCATTTTGCGTTACACCACTGCAATAAATGTGCTATGTGACTCCTCTGATACCTCAATCATTCTGAATCTTCGATATTAATTTCAGACCCATCACAACAGCATGTAGGCACAAATCATTCAAGCCTTTTGAATAGCAACAACTTCTCAAAGCTGCCACTCATGTATGAACTAAATAACTTCTAATACTACCCATCTGAGGTTCCTTTCAGTGTGACTTTTTTCCAATAATGTCCCTCAAGAGGTGCTTCATTACCTTCCAGGAGATTGTAGTCCTATTCTGTTTAACATGTGATTTTACGTCTTGATTTTGTTATCCAATATAAAGTAAGTTGCATGAACATTGAATCAAATAGATAGCAGTACCATATTCAAATGTGAACGTTTCTGTGTTTTGGTACTCAGGTTCAAACCCACTGATCATCTGATCAAATGCCGTACAAACCATAAAATTGTTATGGCGGTTTATTGTAGTAAACAAAAAAGGGATGAATGGAATGCTTGAATTATTCTCAGCCACTGGTAATTACTCAGGGCTGCAACCCAATCCATTGTTATTTTGCACACCATGCCACCTCAGTTTGGAGCCAGCTAAATGCAAATCAGTCTTTTAACCCTGCTCCAACAGGATCAATCCAGTCTGAACTACCAAGCCAGGTCCTCTCTCAACCAGAACCTAAGCAAACCATGAGAGGTTTAGCCCTACTTAGGGCTAATCAGTCAGGTACAGTCTGGTTCCAGTGACACAGAGTGCATGGGGCCCATGTCTAGGCATACCCAAGAATTTAAAAAAGTGATGGATGGAATGCTTGGATTAATCTCTGCCATTAGTAATTACTAAGGGCTGCATTCCAATCCATTATTATTTTGCATACCATGCCACCTCAGTTTGGACCTAGCTACACGCAAATCAGTCTTGATCCTGCTCTAGTGGGAACAGTCCAGCCCGAACTCCCAAGCTAGGTTCTCCCTGAAACGGAACACAAGCAACCCAGGGCTCGTTTCATCCTTCCTTGGGGCTCAGCAGCCAGGTATAACTTGGTTCCAGTAACACAGTGTTCATGGGACCCACATCTGGATGTATTCATCCCATTTAGGGCAACACAGTAAAAAAATGATGGATGTAATGCTTTAATTAATCTCAGCCACTGGTAATTTCTCGGGCGGAGGATGGAGTTTATTAGCCTATCTATACTAATCTAATAAAGAGAGAGCCCAAACCTTTGAGGCGGGTAATCTCAGGAACCACAGCACCAATCACAACACCCAATACAGTGTTGGAAAGGGCAGTTGCAGCAGAAGGACATAGGCTATGCAGACACCCACCATATACATTTAAAAGGTAAAAGAACCGTGCCAGAAAAGTAGTCCCTTGTGAGCGTGTCTGCGTTGTGCTGTGGGTGTGCTGTGGGCGTGTGCTGGGGGCGTGACAAACGCTGGGGGCGTGTGGTATGTTCCGCCCTTCATGCCATGTCTCATATCGTCGAGTGCTGTGGGCGTGTGCTGGGGGCGTGGGCGTGTGCGGGGCGTGGGATTACGGAAAACAAAAGCGAGCGTTGTGCCCAATATTTCATTGTTTTTTCGTCCCAGGTTCTGTACATTTCAGCTCCGGGTGTCCACCCTGCTCCCTTTAAATACTCCTGCACCCCATAATCATAACCCACCCTTACTCCTTAACCCCTTCGGCGCTCATGACGAGCTGAGCTCGTCATGAGTCGTGCCGCTCACGCGCTGATGACGAGCTCAGCTCGTCATGTAACGCGGTTTTTTGAAAAAAGCCGCGTAGCGCAAAAATAGCTGCCACACGCATGCGGTTAAAATACACCAACACCCTTAAACACTAACCCATCTTAACCTATAAATATACCCTGTACCCCAAAACCCAAACCTATCACTAAACCCTGAAATTACCCCTGTACCCCAAAACCCAAACATAGCCCTGAACCATATAAATACCCCTGTACCTCAAAACCCAACCCAACCCTACCCCTGAACCCTAAAAATACCCCTGTACCCCAAAACCCAAACCTAGCCCTGAACCCTAAAAATACCCCTGTACCCCAAAACCCATACCTATCCCTAAACCCTAAAACTACCCCTGTACCCCATAACCCAAAACTATATCTGAACCCTTAAAATACCCAAACACCCCAAAACATATACCTCAGTACCCCAAAACATATACCCCTATACCCATACTTACCTTATCCAAACATTAAAAAAAGACATGCTTTTACCATTCATGCATTTACAACGAATTTTGTTGTAAATGTATGCGTGGTAAAGCATATAAAATGTAATAGCATGCGTTTTAATGGCATTGTGGAGTCATGGTACTTTCGTAATGAAAGTATGCGGAGTGTTGGTATGCGGAAAGAAAGTTGCGGAATAATGGGTGTTTACCCTCCCCCGGTAAGTACATTGGTGGCACGGCGGCCCACATCTCCAGCAACATACTCATATTTTTTCACCACCGATTTGAAAAATGCACAGGTCTCTCTCATTGATGGCCAGCACCGACATACACTTTTAGACACACCTCCCGCCACAAGTTCTAGAATTGCGAACTTTAGAGCTGGGGAGCTACGTTCGAATCTCGGCATCAGCTCAACATCCTGTGATTCCAGGCAAATCGCTTTGTCTCCCCGTGCCTACCACAAATGAATGTGTTCTTCTGTAATGTAAATTGTGCTCATGCCATGTTGTCGAGTTCGTGCTATATAATATTGCAAGGAAAAATAAAGTAGGGAAACTCGAGTTCACACACTACTGAACGCGCACTCTTAAGTGCATCAGCAGTGCACTGTGAATCGGAGCGTTTCACAGCCCTGTCACAGATAAGAAATGCTATCAAAACGAAATCCTACAAAACAATATACTACTGGCCGGCAGCAATTCATACCCGGACAACGTTGGGACGGGCTGCTAGTTAACAATAAGGGACCAAGTATATCAATGTTGTACATTACCCAAATATACCACTAGTTATACAATAGTTTATTACTCGTGAATGTCCTTTGTTGTGTAGGAACTAGTCATTCAATGATTGCCCTGTGACTTTTTCAATCAGCCCTTATTTTGGCCACCTTAGTTGACTGCATGGGGAAAGGATATGCAAAAGGATGTTAGCCACATTTACTGTAACCAATAGGAATAGCTTCTCAAAAACAGCAGAGAACACCAATATAATCTGGAATATTTCTGACAAATGTGCCCAGAAATTAACTCTAACATTGTATCTTCCAGTTTCCAAGAAAATTGCAGTGTTTGTAACTGGAGCTACTCACTCCACTTCTTTGATCCCTGACGTCTGATAGATTCGTATTGACTGAAAATATAAAGGCAAGCACTCCTCAGAACACAGACTGGCTAGATTTATTTTATTCTAAAGCCTCTCGTTTCTTCAAAGCTTGCTTGTCAGCGGACAAAACAGAAGAGGGCAGCAGAAAGTTGACACACACCTCCGTGGAATAGATGGAAATCTTTTAAGCCAGTTGAGGTTGCAGTAGTTAAGTCAGGAATACACAATTCGCAAACGCCCACTTCGCATTTTTACTTTGAACTGAAACGAACGTACTCCCTGGCGTTATACTTTTTTGTTACCATATACGCTGTAATGCGATTTTTACTGTGTGGCTTCTGGGGCTTAAATCCAGAGAATGCATTCTCTTGCAAATGTGCAAAGACATACAACATACATTCATCCTTTTCTAATCGAGTAATTTGAGATGGTAGTTATGTGGACCTATTTCAAAACTCAGATAATCAATCATATTTTCATATAAAAATTCCAAAAAAGAGCATTCACAAAACAGTCGAATTACTCATAATATGAAGAGATAGGTTGCAAATTGTGACTCATTACGATTATATGCCATCACAGCTATGCTTGCCTGCTGGGGTCAGCAGACCACTATGCATGTGATCACATTTCAATCAGGTAAACATTTCTAAAATGCAGTTTGCAAACAAAAATTTGTCGAAAATCTTATTTAATAAAATAGTGCCAGCAACAGGAATAAGCACATCATATGCTACAACTTGATGCTAATACCAAGCTTTGAACAATTTATGTTCAACAAATTCAAAAAACGCATTTTGGTGACCTGGCTTCTCTGTTTTAAAGGTTGCCTTAGGCTATTACTAGGTGCTTCTTTTTCAGTTTGGCCCAATAGGACCCTTTTCGTTCAGGACTACCTGCTACCCAACTCCAAATCCCAGACTCTTCATCTGGGTGTGGAGCATTCTCCCTCTCCTTCCTACAGTAGAGAGATACCATCCTGCCCCCCATTCCAGGTGATACCTGCAGATAATTTAACTTCTCATTTGACATAAAGTGTAAGGGTGGGGAAGCTGGAGGGTAAATCCCCTAGCCCAAAGTTTTTACAGAGGAAAATCTAGTAGCCTTCTCCTGTAAGGCTATTACATCAATGCCATGACTGCCTAATATGTTTCTTTTTATTAATATTAAATTAAATACAACTTTTGAGTTCAAAGTTACTCTAGCCCTACAATGTTTCCCTAAGTTCACGATTTGGACCAATGAGATATCACAACTTTGAACCATATGTAGCTCGACAATTTAAAAAAAAGTCCAATGAGAGTGCCCAACTCAAGTAAAATTCTTGATCAAAAATAGCAGTAAATTCTAGCATTAAAGGCACATTCAATGTATTACAAAAGATGTTATCCCACATTGACTCCACATTATCACAAATGTAAATAACTTTGTCACCCCCTTTGGAAGAAAATATCTTGGCCTGAGGGTTCGGGGAAGAAGGGGAGACCTCCGGTGGGGGGGGGGGAGGCCATGATTGGGGTAGCAAAGGTACCTCTGCTCGTGGGCATGACAATAAACCAGGAGGCAATTGTGATGAGAATGTTACCACCCTTACCCCTATTACCCCATTCTCTCAACTCTCCACTGTCACACATCCATCAGAGTTTAAATCATGGTAGAGTGTTTCTGCTCATTTTATACAAATTCTACGCTGTTTTTCTTCCTTGTGACTTTTTGTTTATTGCCTACATTGCTCTCCTTACTGTTCTTACCTTTCTTCCCTGCAGGACTTTGCAATGCAGGAACTTCTGTATTCTGAAAGACTGGAAAATTATTATTTGTTTTACACTTGGTTTGCTTCCATAGGATCTGGTTCAAAAAGGTTTTGCAGGGAGCAGCCGCGGCCCGCAGTGGGAGTACCTTCAGGGCGATGATGTGGGGAGGGGCAGGGTGGGGGGTAGTAATGTATGGATTACGGAGTTTTACAGGTAAGTAAACATTTAAATAAATAAAACAAATTTTGTTGCGCGCACTGCATCACATTTGGGGATGCAGTGCACTCAATGAAATTTGCTTTATTCATTTAAATGTTTACTTACCTGGGAAGCTCCTTAATCCATACATTACTACCCCCCCACACTGCCCCTCCCCCTTCCCACATCACCGCCCTGCAGGTACTCCCACTGCCGGCCGCTATGAAGAACTATAAGGCTATTAGAACAATCCCCCACTAAGGAGCAGAACAAATAAAACAAAGGCCTCAGTAAGCTTGAGGGGATTTGAATACCCTCGGGCTCCATGAGGCCTTTGTTCACAGCAGCACCCGTGAACTACAAACATTGCAATGTTGGAGCTCCAGGCTTTTACCATCCAATAGAAGCACGGAGCTCCTTCCTTTTCTTCAATGGAGTCCCAATATTCCTATGTTCTAATTGCATTTATGTAACTCTCATTACACCTATTGAGGCATCCACAGAAGCTTTCTGAGGTACTTCCTCATCTTCTTGAAATGATTCAGGATGCACAGAAAGGAACCCCCTGGACTTCTTTTATATCATTATGTGGTCATCTTCTTGTTGAAACCCATGTCCACTTTCTGTTCATGTGCCCCATTTACACTATCTTCAGAACAAGATGACGCAGGTTTTCTTTGTAACCAAATTTCAAAGTAACTCAGACGACAGTGACATATTCCATGCATTTCTCAATTGTAGTCGTACAAATGTCTACATTGTGACACTTTTTTTATTAGGTTAGTCTGGGTGCTTTTGTTTTTAAAAAGAAAATGTACTTGGAGATATCTAAGAGGACAACGCTCATGGGATTACCTCACATTCAATGTTACACTTATGGCATAAGCAAATTCTTTCTTAGGAAGTCCCACATTAGTTCCCTACTACTGCAGCCTTATGCAGCCATGGCCCGTGCAGGTAAGAGATGGGGTGATTTCGATGGACGACGACGAGGGAAAATTAGTTATTTATTTAATTTTCCCTCAGCATCGTCTGTTGAAACCCCCCCCCCCCCCCGCTGGCCCCACCGCTCTTACCTGCACGGGCCACGGATGGCCTTATGACTGGAATTCTACAGAAAGTATTTCCTATCTGCAGAATTATTCAAAGTTCTCCAAAAGAACTTATGGAAAGTTTAAATTATTTTTTTCAATTACAAGAAAACACTGCCCCCGCCCACCAGCACCATTGTTTTAAGAGGCTAAGTCTCCTGTCAATCATTTTTGTTGAGACAAAATACAAAAATGAATGTGCATGAAAAGGTTGTTACAACTTTAATGGCAGAAAAGAAATCAGCAGCTGCTAATCTCTATGAGAAAAAATCCTTCTTGATTAATATATAATCTCTGGATTCCCCTTAGCGTCAAGAAGGTAAGGTCTCCTGAGCAAATAGCCTCGGTCTTCTTGCCAGCCATCTATCTGTGATTCACAGATAGATGACCTTACCTTCTTTACGCTACGGGGAATCCCAGTGATTATATATTAATCAAAAAGGATTTTCGCTGGAATTCAACTGCATCTATTTATTAATGAAGAATCACTCCATTCTTGAAAATTCTTATCTCAACCGAAGAACCGAGGCTTTAATTTGGGTGATTGATAGTTCCCTACGGTGGATTCACAATACGAAATATAACTATTCTCCATCGGAAGGCCTTCTTCATTGGTATTGATACCACGTCATATTTTAACCCTGATGAAGTCCTTTTTACGGACGAAATGCGTTGGCTGGGCTGATGTAGGTATTTATTCTTCTGATGGTGAAAATAAAAGCAACATAACTTAATTCAATAACTACCAACACTCCCGTCTACATGTTTCATTATTGCCATGATTAAAAATAATAAATTGTACTTGACATTTGAATTGCTTTAGATATTAGTATGCTCCTTGATACTTTCTTTGCTATTAGAAGAGAAATTAGTTTTCTCTGAAGTTTGACCACTCAGTAGTGGGGTCAAGTAAAGTGTGAGCACCTTTGTGCTATATCAGATTTTGAGGATTTATTTACTAGTGCAACCCATATAGCCCACACTACTGTTCCATTACCTTTTGTAGCTAATCCCTATGGATTATACATTTTGATATATTCAGTCAATGTAGTTGCAGAGACAGACATAAGCCTATTATGTGTGTATAACAATAATGAAATAGGGGGAAGTCGCATCACTCAGCAACTACACTAGTGCGAGTTCCAAGTGCATGAACGTACTACTGCAGATCCGGTCTTCTGTGATGCTTGATGCACTCTTCTTAAGCCTTTTGATTTTATTCATTTTCTATATTTTTCTTTATATTTGATGTTTTACTGTAGCCTGACTGTGGCTCTGTGAGCCTTTTCTGTTTTTCTTTTTATATGTATTTCTTTTAAATTTGTAACTAGAAATGCTTTGAAGAAGGATGACATTCTCTGATGATGAGGTAACCTGCTACATGTGGTATATGTTAAAATAGCTGTTAGCATCCTGAAGTTAATGAGATGGAATTTATCCTTGCTGTGAGAGGTTGGAAATATGTCCCCTAGTGATTACAAAAATGGAACATAGGACAAGAGTGGAACACTGATAAAAAAGGTCAGAAGTTACTGGAATGTTACCCTAGATTACATTACCTTAGCAGAAATAAGAATTCCCCAGCACAAGACAGTATTGAGTGAAAGATATTGTTTTTAAATTCTATACATTTAAATTGCTGGACTGAATGACTTTATGGCGTGTTAAAATTGAACGCATTCTACTTTTAACAGACAATGACTAAAACAGCCATATCATGTACCAGGGGCCAGATGTAGGTAATTCATATTTACCGACTCTTAAATACCGAATTTTACCGATTCGGTATTTAAGAGTCGGTAAATATGAAGGGGGGAGATGTAGGTATCTCCAGATGTTGAAATACTGAATCTTTAGAATTCGGTATTTACCGATTTGGTAAATACCGAATCGGTATTCCCTATTGATTCCTATGGGCTGTGAAGCCCATAGGAATCAATGGGAAATACCGATTCGGTAATTACCGAATCGGTAAATACCGAATTCTGCAAGGGTGCAGGGGGTGTCACTTTGACACACTCTGGCACCCCAAAAATAGGCATGTGCGCCATGTGGCACACAGACATGCCCTAAGGGCATGTCTGTCTGTCACATGGCTAGGTGTGCATGCACACATGTGCATGCACACCTGATTTCGGTATTTTAACACCCAATTGGATTGTGTGTTAAAATACCGATTTTGTAGGGCCTTTGGGACTCAGAAGAGTCCCACCTACATCTGGGATTTACACAAATACCGAATCGGTATTTTACAGAATCGGTAAATTTACCGAATCGGTAAAATTACCGATTCTGTAAAAATATTCCCCTACATACTAATTCTTCAATACCGGTCGGTAACGGCCGAAAATACCGATTTTCGGCCGTTACCGACCGACCTACATCTGGCCCCAGATGTTAAAGCCATTTAGCATTTCTTAACAGGCCGAATAGCTATTTCCAGCCATTAAGAAATGCTAAATATCCATTTCAGACATAAAAAAGGTCTGGGCGCGGTCACAATTTGCAATTTCTATGAGTTAAAAATCGAAAATTGCAAATGCGATTTAGGAATCGCAAATAGTGATTCCCTATTTGAGATTCCTAAAGCACATGAATATAGCATTTCCTAAATGCAAATTGGGCACTTAGGAAATGCTATTGCCATCGACTTGAAGTCCATGATAACCATGAGCAAAATTTATTTATTTATTTATTTGTAGGTTTGTATCGCGCCGGCATCACACCCGAAGGTGTATCTCCGCGCGGAGCTGTGAAGTGAACAGGTCAGGCAGCGTTCGTCCTAGAACAGAGTTGTCTTTAGGCATTTCCTGAAAGCTAGATGGCTCGGGCACTCTCTAAGGGAAAGGGGGAGGTTGTTCCACAGACGAGGGCCCACGATGGAGAGGGCGCGGCCTCCCTGTCTGGTCTTATTGTGTCTGGGAACCTGTAATAACAGTTGATTGCTGGACCTAAGATTGCGGGAAGGGCGGTGGTATGCAAATTTTTCGGCCAGATAGTGTGGCCCTAGGTTGTGGAGACTTTTATGCACCACACAGCAGATCTTAAATTCCACCCGTTTCCGGATGGGAAGCCAGTGGAGGGCTTTGAGGAGGGGCAAGGATGGCGTTCTGGGGAGGGCATTGGTCACCAGACGTGCCGCGGTATTTTGAACCACCTGAAGTTTGTTAAGCACTCCTTCATTAGCTGCTAGAAATAGGCCATTGCAATAATCCAGGCGGCTCAAAACGAGGGCCTGGACCAAGGTCTTTCTTGTGTTGTCTGGTAGAAGGGGGAACACTTTCCGAAGGAGGCCAATAATGTGAAAGCAGGATCCTGCTGTGGTGCTGGCATGGTGAGCAAGGGTGAGGTCATGGTCTAGACGGACCCCCAGGTTTTTCACCACCTGTTTCGGGGAAGGGGCCTGACCCAGACTGGAGGGCCACCAGTCAGGGGTCCACAGGATTTTTGCCTCTCCGAATAGCATGACCTCCGACTTTCCTACGTTACACTGGAGAAAGTTCTTGGCCATCCAGCTGGCGATCGCAGTCATGCCGTTGGAGAAAGTTTGTCTTATCTCCGGGGTAAAGGTTTTAAAAGTGAACAGCAGCTGCGTGTCGTCAGCGTAAGAGATGGGCATAAACCCGAAAGACCTCATGGTGTTGGCCAGAGAGGAGACATATACGTTAAACAACGTAGGGCTGAGACAAGAGCCCTGCGGGACTCCTCTGATGATGCTGGCCGAGGTGGAGCTAAAGGAACCCATATTCACCTTCTGGGTTCGCTCGGAGAGAAAGCTGGTGAACCACGCCAGGGCAGATTTGTCAATGCCAATCTCCTTTAGTCTGGTAAGGAGGATGGCGTGGGATATGGTGTCGAATGCTGCGGACAAGTCCAGCAGCACCAACACCACAGACAAACCTCTCTCCAGGGACATGCGTATAGCATCCGTGACGGAGAGAAGCGCCGTCTCGGTGCTATACCTGGGCCTGAACCCCAACTGAGAGTGGTCCAAACTGCCGGTCTGCTCTATGAAGCTGGAAAGGTGGTGGTTGACATGCTTCTCCATCAGTTTGCCGACAAACGGCAAAAGGGAGATTGGCCTCAGGTTGGTCATGTCTGACCAGGGGATGGAGGTGTTTTTCCTGATCGGCTTGACCATGGCCTCTTTCCACTCCCGGGGGACAAGTCCCTCGGAAAGGGAGCGATTGATCACCGTCTGAATGGAGGGACTGAGGACACTCCCAATGAGGTGCATGACACGGGCGGGTACAGGGTCCACTGGGCTGCCTGATTTAATGGTCCCAATCAGAGAGTTGACTTGGTCCAAGCTAATCTCGGGGATAGAGGACAGCACAGCGGGGGCAGCTCCGACTGTTCCGGGCTGAAGGCTGGGAGAGGGGTCCTTATCATCAACAAGTGAGGTTGATTGGGAAATGTTTCGATAAATAGCATCGATTTTATCGGTAAAAAACCCAGCAGTATCCTCACACAGTTTGTGGGACAATGTTTCAGGGCTGTCGCAGGCGACGGGCTTGGTGAATGTACAGAGGACCTGGTACAGCAGTTTAGAGTCATTACCAGCCTCAGAAAGTTGGGAGACAATGTGGGATTTACGGGCAGCTCTGATGTTCCTGTGATATAGTCTCATGGCTGAGCCGTAGCGGTCTTTATCGGCAGTACTGCGTGAAATTCTCCAGGATTTCTCCAACTTCCTGCAAGCCTTTTTCTCCGCACGCAGTAAATCCGAGTACCATGGTTCCTGCCTGCGGTCAGAACGCCGGTTACAGAGTCTTAAAGGGGCAATGAGGTTTACCGCAGTGTTCAAGGCACCATTGTATTTAGACAGAGCCGAGCTGGGGGAGTCAGAGGGGAGAAAGTCAGGCGGTATGAAAGCAGTTTTAAAAGTGTCTGCAGACACCTTGTGCCACTGCCTGCGCCATAACGGGAGGGGAGCAGGTTGGGGGCGTTCTTCAGTGAGAGTGGGAAGGGAGAAATTAATTACAAAATGGTCGGTCCACTCCACCTGCGTTGGAGGATAACAGGTCAGGGAGTGCGAGTTGGACAGGATTATGTCGAGGGTGTGACCGGCCCGATGGGTCGGACCATGGTTGCACTGCTTAAAGCCCAAGGCAGATAGGTCAGCCAGCAGGTTGTGCGCTTCTGCATTGTCAGACAGTTCACTGTGGACATTGAAATCTCCAAAATAAAGAAAATGCATTTAAAAATGCATTTTCTGGTGTGACATGAAGCGCAGATATGTTCTTAGGGCATATGTGCACTTATATGTGCCCAACGCATTTCTGGTGCCTCCAGGAGGGCGTTAAGGCCAGACACACCCTTGGGTTTGGATTTCCTAAATTGTAATTTCCTATTGGGAAATCATAATTTAAGAAGTGCAAACCATTTCCTATTTTATCCATAGGTGAGAACACAATGGCATTTCCTATTTGCGATTTCCGAATAGCAAAATTACGGTATTTAGGGAATGCCTAGGGAAAGCAAAATACCATCTTCGTACATCGGGCCCTACATTACTTATCAGCTTTCTATCAGATCATTAAACATATATTTTACAAGGGTTTGGTTACTCCATTAGGGCTCTGTGGCTGCAATCCCTGAAATTCATACACATTCATGTACAAATATTAAATAGACCAATTTATTTAGAGATACAATCATATCTCTAAACAAATTGATGTCGGGATGTCTGTCCCATGTTCCACGCCCCACCTCGCTCTGGAGCAGGAGACGGAAGTCAGGCAGTAAATCATCTTTCTGAACAATGACATATGACAAAGGGCTTACTGTTCTAAAGCCCTTCAATGCAATTGTAGTGTATGGCAGTATCCATAATAGGCCAGTGACGCGTTCAGCGTCATGGTTTCGGGCATTGGAGTCAACGTACCCACGGGAGAGCAGACGTCCATCATTCACAGGCATAGACCCCACCCGTTCCTAATCGTCACAGGTAGGAGTAGATGCAGGCAAGTGTGTTTTGGTGCCTTGTTCTTGCTAATGGTAATTGTTAAAATGCTAATCTTCTGTTATGTATATTGTCTTCAGACCCCTCCCTACACTCACCTCCTCCACTGTGACACCACAGGCTCTGGCTGCACATAATTGGCCCAGTTCGAAATCGAGCAGCTTTATTTGTCCCCCCGCGAAATTGATCTAAAAGACAAGCTGGCCAGGTGTCTTGTTACCTTGTGAAGCTGACTCAAATATCCTAGCCAAGCACCAAGCAAAACATAAACGCTTACAGTAGACAGTTATCTGCTGTATGCCATTAACTCTGGCCCTATTTTCATGCCCTTAACATTATTAATGCCAAAAACATGGATCGATTTACGAACAATGAGTGCTAAAAACGTTGTTCCTCTCTTATGTCAAGTTATACTTAATTTTTCTTTCCTCAAGAGTTAGCTATTTAATCATGTTGTGTTTCTATATGGTTTTTTTGCGCATACTTTGAGCCGTGCCAGGTGTTTAGGAGGGCCTTTATTTGAGAGCTCTGACACTGAAGCCAAAGCAAAGTTGGCCTCTCTGCCGAGCACACATAACAATGCTCATGTGTTCCTGTTGCAATTACAATGTTGTGGAAATGAGTGTAAAGGGGGTACACAGATGACAAAATATTTTCAGGCAAAAGCAAAAGGAAATACATTGTTTAAATGTGAGTGAGTGCAGTGTATGTATGGAAGTGGTGAAGGGAGGGAGATGCGAGGAAGTGCATTCTGGGAAGAGTGAAAAGAGGGTGGTAAAGAGGAAAGAGAGGTGGTTGAAGATGTGCAGATGGACGAGATGTGCAGCAAAAAAGAGCCCACATAACTAAAGGCCAAAACACCTTCCACATGCCTCAATACTATTGAAATTTCCAAATGTAATCATTTCAAGGTTAATCATTTATAACAATTCCTTATTTTTACTCATTTATCTTAAACAGCTAAGAACGTTTGACAAAGCCAATCTTACTTTCTGGTTTTAGGTGTAGGTCAATGTTATATATCTGGATGCAAGTACATCTAAAAAAAACACCAAAATACAGGTTCAGGAGCACACTATGGGAATCACAGAAATGTATTTGAAATGTTCTCTTTTAGAGAGACCCCACATTTTTCATCCCACTTAAAGACCTGTCTTCACATATTTCTATATGACTGATTGTAGTCAGTAGCTGTGGGTCCTTCCCAAAGTGTGGTTAGAGCATTTTCTTCCAAAGTTGATGCTGCATGCAGAGCAAGACACTGGGCAGGGACACACTTTAAAAGGCTGAAGTTGTCATGTCGTACAATTCGCTCATTACAGTAAATGTTGAACAGATGAATGCAGTAAGATATAGGGTGGTTTTTAATGTTTCAAGACTATACGTTCCCACTGCTTTATAAGCCTTGCTTTATCAATAAATTAATTTGCTTTAAAATGCACCATTTGCCAATCTTTTTTCAATTTTTTCTCTGGTGGAGGACCCAGCCTGGAACCCACATTTGTCCGTTTAGCTTACTCCCATTGCTCACTACATAAAAGTCATACCAAACTGTTACGCCCCAACACTTTCAAATGTAATCAGCTGCCACTGTATTTTACTTGTGCCATGAGCGATATATTTGTAGATGCAATGAAACCATGAAAATGCCATGGTTACTGGGTCTCCTTCAATTAGCTAGAGATTGTAGGGGTGATTTTTGAAGGTGCACAGGAACATTGTAGTGTAGTTCCTATCTTCCCAATAGGCTCTGCGCATTGGAATAATACCTACAGCAGTAAAGGCCTAGGCCAGACGTTAACTAGGTCTACTACTGTAGATACTAGACTTAAAGTTTTGGGTTTGCCAGCTTAGCTCAGAGTTCACTAGAAACTTTCTCGAATGTTCAAGGAGGACTTAACTTCCCTGATTAGACAAGAAGGGATTTAGTTTCTGACAACCATAGAACATGACAACTTTGCTCTCCCCTAATCAAGAGTCAATCTCGAGAGTCGTGTGAACAAAAGGCAAATTATTTTACTCAGTCAGTACGTGCATTCTTAGTCTCATCAAATGTAGAGAAAAGGAAGAGACGGGCGTGTTCAATAAAAAGGTGTTATTTATTGATCAGTCTCTTTTCTCATACAAGAGAAATGGATCGATATTATTGCAATACTTATAGTTAAGTAAAGTGCATACATTAAGAGCAGCAGTATAAAATAATACTGTAAAAACATTGATATGGTTTCTAAGCCATAAGATGTTTAAAATGAATAAAATATATTACATACACATATACATTTGACTAAACGTACTCAACTGGTGTTTCTAGATACGCCTACCCCGTGTACCTGACCTAAGTCTAATACGAGGGCGGGAATAGATAGTTACAGTTTAAGTTAAGTTTGTTTTTGCCAAGTGAATAACTAAAGAATTCTCTGTGAGGGGTTATTCAGTTCTGTACCTGGAAGTTAGTATGAATGAGGAATGGTATCTCTCTCTCTGGTCTCGATATTCCAGGCTGCCTGCGAGGGCTACCCGGAAACGCCGGTGCTGGATTCTCGGCAGGAGAAAGCAGCTTCTCTCAGCGCGTCAGGAAGGCGGGGCTGCTGCCAGCGGGGTCTGCTCTGCTCTGGGCTTCGGCAAGTATGGCTGCTCCGTCTCGTCACCACACATGTGTTTGCATATGGCAAGATCGGTAATATTTATACCTTTAAGGTGCCGAGATTGACGTAAGGATGGACATAGATACGTCAATAAAGATGTCATACGATTTGCTCGTTAGCACATTCTTTTACTAAAGTTCTCGGTGAAATCAAAACAATGGCCGCAGGGTTTTGCCCAGGTTGTCATAGGTTTGATTTGTTATGAGAACTCCGTATGCCTTATCAGGGGCTGGAGGAATATCGCTTGTCTAATTAGATCGCAAGCGTTATGACCTAATCAGATAACACGTTCCTGTGCCGTAGTGTGACTGCGTCAGATAACGGTATTTGCATCATGGGGGTTTTCTGCCTCATGGGCTGACTGCTAGTTAACTTGTTGGTTTGTTTAACTAGAATAGGGTCAGGAATAGGGGGATCGATTCAGAACCTATAGGAATACATGACACCCACTCCACGCTAACTATGGACATATTTACTAATCTAGGCATAGTATAACATAGTACAACATACTATAGAGTAGTGTGTATACCTTACCACCCCAAAATACATAAATGCATTTTGAAATTCTTCAAATATACTGAAAAATTGCAGACATATATATTGTATGCACTCAAGCTGTAGAATAATGCCAAAGTAATCGCATTTGTATACATTATTGCTCATTTGGTATATGAGAATTACACATGAAATGGTTTCTTAAATACAGAAAAAAGATTCGAGACCATTCCATCACAGAATAAAATATTTATGAACATACCAGCGGGCAGCTAAAGTCTATAAAGTATCTAAAAAATAGAAATCTTAGTTCTTTAGGAATAGTTTCTTACTTTAAGCAGAAGATCAGTGTCCCGAAAAACCGAAAAAATGAATTGGGGCTTCTGAAAGTGTTGCTGTCCGTGAAGTGGAGTGAAAAATAGTTCATGTGACTTTATTATTTAAAGTTGAAGGCCGAATTCAGGGAACGCCGTGTGCGGGCTTGTTCAAAAGTCTCTATTTCTGTTCGGGTGAGAACATCATATCATTTAGGCTTTCGAAAAAACTGTCAACAGCTTCCTGGGAAAGTTCCACTAACTCGGAAATAGGTGTAATCATGCATTCTTGTGCATGATTGTCTCCATTGACATTCTGATTCGCATTGCTGACAGAAGGTCGTACCTGTTCGATGCTGCTTTCATCTTGAACTTCACTACCCATCAATCGTAGTGGTGAAGCTTCCACGAATGCCGTCATCAGGATTGGTAGCCTTTGAGGGCAGCACAAAGCATGAACCTTGATCGGGCTCAACAATGTTTCTGCATCCATCGGCGCATCCGATTGTAGCGTCAGACAGGTGTCTAACACGCATTCTTCTCCGCATAGCAGACACCTCAATACAGGTAAAACACATCTTTGCCACATTGGTCGAAATGATAGAAACCAAGTCATGTTCAGGTCTCTAAGCCGGGAGAGTCCCAGGATTTTTGATATCCGGTCCCGGTATCCAATGGCTAGGATTGTTTCTTCCCTTGTCGCAAGAGTTTTGTCTGTGACATGGGTTGCCATAACGAAAAATAAGGACTAAGAATAGGATTCCTGCAATTAGTCCCAAGATCAGGGGAAGTCCGCCAAAAATCGAATGGACGAAATCTGGAAAAATACCCAGTATGGCTTTGAATGGTGTTAATGCCATCGAAAATACTGTCTTAAATACCTTTGAGACCCCATTGGTATCAGAAATATTTAAGATTTCATTCAGGATTTCCGCGAAATGTACGGGGGAATTAGTTGATAATAATGTATGTATCTCTGCAGTCGTCCTTGCGACTTGTAGATCATACGTTTCTTTTGATGGCGAGAGCCTGGTAGGCATCTGAAGAAGCACTGTTTTCATTCTGCTTAAAGTATCTATTCGAATAGAAGTAATTTTCAAATCGGGCCATGCCCTTGCCTCCCTATCTGGGAAGGAGCTGGGGAACAATGAGCGTCCACAGCACTTGACCTTCGCAGTCGTAGTTACTAGATAAGGAGTCCCGGGCATAAGACTACAACATCTACGGTCTACAATAAGAATGTAACTCCCATTATAGAGTCTTTGAAAGAATGGTTCTATTTCTGTTGCAGGTGCGCCTTGCTGGTGACATGAAAGGTTGTATGAATTCCCTTCACAGGCTCCATGCAAACTAATTCCGTTACACAGAAGTGTGCCACTTAGTGACATCGCACAATTGTTGCCACTAAGAAACACTTTCTGTCCTTTATTACTGACACATGCATGTGAATAGGGCAGGTTCCATGTTGTTTTAAGGTACCCCTTTCCCAATTTCTCGTACATGCCAGCCTGTATATATTTTTGGCAGTATTGAAACCTGAAGGTTGAGATTGGAATATTTATTATCCCATGTATTATCCATTCACTGACAGGTCGTTCTGACATTGTCACTGGTAATCTTTCGAGTTTTTCAATGCTCAAGATTGTATAATCAGCACCCTTTTGTGCCATACTGATTTGTCTATCAGTAAGGTTAAAGATTTGGAATAGTGACGTTGTGTTGATTAAACGCCAAGGCACATAGCCTGAACGCAGATTTTGTAACGTCCAGCCAAGCTGTACAATAGAACGCAATTGTGACTGACCGTGTTGTAATAACAGTAAGTCTTGCGATTATATGTCGATTGCTAAAGACACAATGCTGTCCAAAGAAAGAATTCTGGAGGACAGAGTCATTAACCCATTGTCCACTACAGAAAGTGATTTTTCCAAATTAATACGGTCAATTTCCCGTATTCTCTCTGCTGTTTCAATTTGAGTAACCTTCCAGGCCTCATTGTATGCTGCATATACAGAGGCTGCTATGAAATGCTTTTGACGCTGTTTGCGTGGTCCCAAAGTGAAATCACGCAAGTCAGCACCATCAGTAAGTAAAGTTAGATGTTGCTTAATTTCTGCCAGTGTGGAAGTTTGTAGCCACTGAAGGCATAATTTGCCCACACTGTAGGTGGTTATTATCCCTGGGTGATGTCTTTGAGGATATCTAGGGTCTGGCCTGGTCATTTTGAACCCCTGTGTTTTGTTCAGGAATCTGTCTTGACAGTTATTAGTATCTGTGGGCCAGATCAACCACTGTTTCCAATCAGGATGTGTTCTGTTTTGGTTTAATATATGGTTTACGTCTATCTCTTCATCTGTATCAGAGTTATTGCTAAACATTGTTGGCTTTGGAATAGACGGTTTATTTAAATCTTTGATTTTGGCTAGGCCAAGACAGGTGGTTTGTTGAACAGTGTCATTTAAAAATATCATTTGTTCTGGGATCATGCAGGCTCTAAACAAAGCTTCTATACTAAGCATGGGCGTAAAATCCGTTACGCTCGCGGATTTTTCGTATTTTCGGGGAATCCGCAATCCGCGAACTCTCGCGGATGCGGCGAGAATACGCAAAATCCGCGCGAAGCGGATTTTTTGTTTGTGTTCGCACTGCTCGCGCTGCTCGCGGTCCGCGGCGCGGGCAGGAACAATCTCGCACTAGCGAAAGTACAAAAATTACTTAGTAAAGGAAGTGGCCCAGTCTCCAACTTCCTGTTCCTGTCCAGCAAGCTCCTCCCATAGGGGTGGGGTGAAGGAAGTGCCCCAGTCTCCAACTTCCTGTTCCTGTCCAGCAAGCTCCTCCATTTCCTGGCCACTTTTCGATCATTCTTGACTGGGAAGGATTACTTTTTGTGGTTGCTGCTGGATATTTGGATTTGAGGCTTTTTGGATTAATTTTGGATTCGAATTTTGATTTCACAAAGAAGTAAGTTGATGTTGTTTGTTTGTGGTGATTTTTGTGTGTGGTTTTTTTTTCGACTTTTTGGGGGGAAAATCTGCAAGTTCGCGAGCTGAGGATGTTTTTGCTTGTGTTCGCACTGCTCGTGTCCCGCGCAGCAACAATCTCGCACTCGCGAAATTGTAAAAATTACAATTCTGCTGCACATGAATTGAAAACCACCAGGCTTATTTATGGGTGCATGGATGATACAACTGTTTTGTTGAAATTATTTTTGTTAACATGATTCTGTGCTCTGATGTCATCCATTATGCCCAGGGGGGCCCAGAATCGGTCTGTTCACGGATTTTGTGGGTTTTTGCCACGTTCGCGCCGTGAAGCAACAATGTCGCACTCGCGAAATTGTAAAAAATGCAATTTTGCACCGGAAAACCACCAGCAGGCAGCATAAGCCTTCTGAAAATGGATGGATGGCATTGGATTGTGGTGATTTGATTTGTGTTGTGTGTTTTCACTTTTTGGAGTAGGGGTTGGGTGCTGGCTATGTTGGTGGTGGCCATTTTGAGGCATGGTCCTGGCCATGTGGATGGGGGGGTCAAGCGGCCATTTTGAAGGCAGGCAGTGAGCTATGAGACATAGGCCTACACCCATTGTGCCTTGCTTTCACCCATGGTGCCCAGGCGGAGTCAGGGGTACATGAAAGCACAACCCTCTGTGTGTGTGCTCTCTTGGATCATTGTTAAATTCCTGTTTCCCAAAAATTTAGCAAATCCTAATTATGAAAATTCCATATTGTGTGGTGTGCACGTGTGTATTCATAAATGCCTACTTGCTAACTGTTTATTCAAGCGCTAGATATGCAACATTTATATTTACTGATGTTCCTCTGTCTTCATTTGCGTTTAGGTGCACAAAACTACGCATCATCATTGAGCATCAGTGCCAGGAAGAAGTGCTGCTGCGGCCTGTTGTTAAGACATCTGAAGAAGATGGCTCCAAAAAGAGGTGCCCGTAGGTCCTCTTCCAAGAAAGATGTCTCTACTAAGGAGAAGAAGAAGCAAGTGGCACCACTTACCAAGGCGACTGGTTGCTCAACCAAGACATTTTTTGGGCAACAACAACCAAAAAAACAAAGGCCCACCATGAGTGCTGCACAGGTAGCCTGTTTAGTTGTTGAATCACCAACGACCAGTGATGTTGGATCATCGCAAGAAAGTAGCAGCACGCCATCAACACAGGTTTTAACTCATCTCACAAGTACTATTCAACAACCAAAGCCGCAACAACAACTGCATGGGCTACTAGTACAAGCAGAAGTACATGCGCAAGGAGCTGTCCGAGAAGGAGCTGTCCGAGAAGGAGCTGTCCGAGAAGGAGAAGGCCGAGAAGGAGAAGGCCGAGAAGGAGAAGGCCGAGAAGGAGAAGGCCGAGAAGGAGAAGGCCGAGAAGGAGAAGGCCGAGAAGGAGAAGGCCGAGAAGGAGAAGGCCGAGAAGGAGAAGGCCGAGAAGGAGAGGTCCATGGAGACTTGCAAGTAGAGGTCAGTGAAGATGGCCATGGAGCGGTGCAAGTTCCCACAATGGTTGTTCTTCCAGAAGTAGGGGCACAGGAGGAAATTGACTTTGGAGCCGGGGTATCATGTCAGGAAGACGAAGCCACTCCTCCTGATGATTCATTTTCTCCCAGCTCCCCAGCAAGGAAAAGATCAAGGAGGATGTGTAGAAGTTCCTCTTCAAGCCCCGCTCCATCAGACGATGATCTGGATCTGGATTGGCAACCATCTCCGATGTCTGAGAGGGAGGCACACCATGAGCTGCGAAAGGTATCAAATGTTAAAAGGAAGGGCCCCGGAAAGCTTATACTTATGGATCCGAACGTCGGACTTGATGAAGTGGTGCATTCTGATGTTGTTGAAGAGGATGACAGCAATGACCTAGTCATCACACATGTCAGTCCAGCCACACCGGCCATGCAGCAGACAGACATTTACACCCTATCCCGACGTCATGCTGAGCGTGACCCTGGCGACGTGCCACTGGTAGCACCACCAACGCAGTCAAGTAGTACCACAAGTTCAACAAAACCTACAGCTCCCATATTTTCTCCCCGGAGGGGGACTCCATCCCGCTCGACTCCCTCAAGTAAGGTTGCTGCAATAATTGCACAACCCAGTAGATGTCTGCAAGGCTCATCCACCACTGCTTCATCTGGCATTGGCAGCAGTATCACCTCGTGCGGCAAAACCAGAAGTTTCCAGTCCCCAGTTTGGAACTTTTTTAGTGTCCATGAAAAATATGATAACATAGCCGTTTGTTGCATTTGTAAGACTAGAGTTAGCCGTGGTAAGACTGGTACCAACTATGGAACCGGAGGCCAGATAGGTCATCTTGAAAGAAAGCACGCTGTCGAATGGTTTCCGCACCTAGCAAACGTCAAGGGAAAGCGATCCCAAAGGGCAAGTGGCCAAAATATACCCATAGTAGGTGTTTCATCTGAAGATGATGGGGAGGTAGAAGAAGCGTCAGACATGTGTCCGGTTGCACCCAGTACCCCTTGCAGCATCACACCCTCCGTAACACATAGCAGGCACACTGAGAGTCTGGGAGACACACCAATGCGGAAAATGTCAACACTGATCAGAAGTGGGTCGAAGAAGGCATCCGCATCATCCCGTAAATTTGTCCAGCGCACCATTTCAGGCATGTTCTCCTCAGATGCGCAATTTCAACGCAACCACCCAACTGTACGCCTCTATAACACTAAGCTGGCAAAAATGCTAGCGGTGGACCTTCTCCCTTTTTCGTTTGTCGAATGTGTGGGTTTCCTTGAACTCGTGGCAACATTGGCCCCTAAATGGAAGGTTCCTAGCCGGTACTATTTTGCCAGGGTTGCTGTTCCAGCACTACACAAAGAGGTGCTTGAGTTGGTGGGGGCAGCTTTGCAGAAGAGTGCTGTTCACACTATACACCTGACAACAGACATGTGGACCAGTTGCCAAGCCCTTGATTACATGTGCATCACTGCACACTGGGTCTCTTTTTCAGGGGTTATTAAACAGATAAATGCAGGTGGTGATTTGGTCGAGATTTTTAAGGGTGCTCGTAAACATGCAACATTAGCCATGTTTGGCATGGAGAAAAGTCATACTGCAGTCAACATTTTGGCTGACTTTAACAAAAAGGTCTTGAAATGGCTGCGCCCAAGAAATTGCAAGGTTGGTTATGTTTCTACAGATAATGGCAGGAATGTAGTTAAGGCCATGGAGGACGGTTTCTATATCAGAGTGCCGTGTTTGGCGCACTGTATCAACCTTGTTGTGCAAAATTTTTTGAAAAAAGAACTTGCAGTCGACAAAACACTGACCATCTGCAGAAGAATATGCACACATTTCAACCATTCTTTTAAGGCCCGGAAGGAGCTGAGGCGCAAGCAAAATGAACGTAGAATGCCAGTGAAAGCACTTATCCAGGAGGTAGCAACACGTTGGAACTCAACCTTCTACATGCTTGAGCGTCTGCATGAGCTGTTTCCAGTAGTCAATGAGTATTTCTACAACCTGGGTGGTGATACGACAGGAATGATGCTAGCGGTGGAGCAATGGCAGCTAGTTAAAAGCCTGACAGACATGCTTCGGCCTTTTGAGGTCTTCACGCGTGACGTGAGCAGGGAGGACTGTTCTTTGAGCAAAGCTATCCCACTGTTGCTGAAGCTCGAGCACCAAGTCAAGGTGGTGTCTTCACAATTAAAGGACGTTGGAAAGAACGAAGCACATGAGTTGGCGCAGAGATTATTACAACGCCTAGTTAGCAATGAACGGCTTGTAAATATCAAGAAACAACAGCACTACATTTGTGCTACTATTCTGGATCCACGTTACAAAAAGCCATTGTTTGGCAAAGTAATAATTCCTTTTGAAACATCGGATGTTACAGAGTACAAAGGTTGGCTAGCTCAGTCAGCCATTCGTTTTGAAATAGAACGGAAGGAAACTGTAGGAGAAGACAGTACTACTAGTGAATCAGCAGGCGATCAGGCGTCCCAAAAAAGCACTTCACCATCTGTGCCTGTGGCAGAAGTGAGTGACTTTCCCTCTGAGCCGTTAACCACACCAGCAACCGTATCATCTGCACCAGGCACATGCGATATGTCTGAAGCGAGTTGGCTAACTCAGCTAGGGTTTCCTGGTCCTAGAAAGGACACAGAAGTGCAAAGTACAGGAATCCGGGAGGACATTCTTTCAATGGTGCAGGCCTATCTGGATGACTCAACAGAGGTCAATATTACTGAGGACCCATTGGCGTATTGGCATGGGAAAAGAAAAATATGGCGAGAGCTCACCAACCTGGCTATCAATTACTTGTCTTGCCCACTCGCAAGCGTGTCTTCAGAACGTGTTTTTAGTTCTGCTGGTGGCATTGTGACTTCCAAAAGGTCCCGCCTCTTGCCCGCAAATGTGGAGCGGCTCACCTTGATAAAGATGAACCAGCACTTCATACCACCAGATTACAGAGTACGAGAATGCACGCAGGAAGAAGAGGACACCGCCCTACCCGAGGAAAGTTCTCCTCAGTTACCAGAAGTAACCCCGACTGATGATTTAGCAGAGTATGAGGACGAGTTCTGCTTCCCTGACAGCGAGTTCTGAAAATGACTCAATCAATCATTCATTAATTGTAAATAGTCCTCCTTATTCACTTTTATTCCTGTATGTCTGTCTTTCTTTAGCAAGTGCTTCATCACATTCCCAACAAAACTGTAATCACCCAATCAAACAACAAGCACATCAGCAGAACTGTCTTGATTTTGATGCAGCAGCATTCCACCGGTTCACAACAGTTAGTTGACAAGAACTCAGTCCTGGTCGTCTATCCTGAGTCCTCCTCCTCCAGACTCACCCTATCCATTACCCATAATGCTGATGCCTGGATTCTGCACAATGAAGAAATGAAGAAATGAAGGAGCCAGCCCTCAAACACAAATTACAGGTAAGATAAGCTTTTGGATGGGAGGTAGTATAAAGGAGTATTCGGAGAGGTGAGAGAGTGACAGTGGTACTAGCAGCAAAGTCCTAGGGCTCTTGAATTAACAAAGTCTGTGACAGGCATTTACTTAGGAAAAAATGTGGCCTATTGCACGTGAACGTGTAGGCGTTCTATTGCTCGCTTGCCTGTCTCAGGGGTGCTGTCTCTGGGGTTTCTAGGTTTTAGGGTTGTGTCAGCACCGCTACCACATTTCTAATGTTGATTGCTTTTGATTTGCAGAAAATCCACGCCGGGAAACTCCAGTTGTGGCCCTGCTGCAGAACGCGTTAGGACTCTGTGAATTCCAGGTGGAGCCAGCCCTCAAACACAAATTACAGGTAAGATAAGCTTTTGGATGGGAGGTAGTATAATGGAGTATTCGGAGAGGCGAGAGAGTGACAGTGGTACTAGCAGCAAAGTCCTAGGGCTCTTGAATTGACAAAGTCTGTGACAGGCATTTACTTAGGAAAACATTTGGCCTATTGCACGTGAACCAACACGATGACAGTGTTCTGTTAAATGAAATTACTGCAAAACCACCACCCACCCAGCTCAAAAGTAGTAAAAAAACAGGTATGCTCAGATAAAGTTTGAAAAAGTATATTTATATCCCTAACAAAATAATCTCCCGCAAGACCCTCCCTAACCCCAACAAATAGTCCTCAAAAGTCCCCAAAAAACCCAACTCCCAATTCCCACCCCCCAACAGTCTCAAAAAAAGGGGCAAGGGACACTCTATGGATGCAAGCTGGTAAGTTTGGCCTCCAGGGCATCATGCTTTAGGGCCAGGGCATCATATTTTTCTTGGAGGATGGCTTGCTCTAGGCGGAGGCCCTCCACCACATTTTGAAATTTGTGCCATTTCTGGACCTCCGCCTCTAGGTCTGACACTCTGCGGAGTGCACGGCGCAAGCGACCTTTAACAGTGCTGCGAGGTGCAGCTTTTGCTGCTCGGCGGTGGCGTCTTCCGGCACGGCTCCGGTTCGCTGGAGCACTGTGCTTACCGGCAGAACGTGGGGTAACAGAGGAGGATGTAGACGATGTTAAGTTGGATGCACTGGAGTGCGTGTCATCCCCCTCGAGTTCCACCAGTCGCCGATATTCCGCAACAGTTGCTTCCAGCCTCCGTTGCCGGGCCAGTACAGCCAGCATACTCCTCGTTGGTTTGGAGGTTTTAGTATTGCCAACTATATGAAGAAAGAAAGACATAATCTGTAAGCAATGCTCTTTAGGAATATGATTAACACAAAATGATTCAGCAGGAAGTTGTGTCACAGTACAACTAGCAACTAGCCAGGGCAGTACAAAACTATTCAGGCCAGTATCATGGGCGTCCGCAGGGAGGGGCGCTTGAATCACCATTTCCCTTCCCACAACTCTCTTGTATCCTTGGTTTGGTGCTCTTTCATATGAAAGAGATCTGGCAGAAGTGAGTGATTTTTCCTCTGAGCCGTTAACCACACCAGCAACCGTATCATCTGCACCAGGCCCAGGCGATATGTCTGTTTCCCTCCCTCTCTCTCTCTCTCTCTCTCTCTCTCTCTCTCTCTCTCTGTCTCACTCTTTCTGTCTCCCTTTGTCTCCCTCTACCTCGCTGTCTCTCTCTCTCTGTCTCCCTCCCTCACCCTCCCTCTGGCTCCCTCCCTCTCTATCTCTCCTTCTGTCTTCCTCTCTCTCTGTCTCTGCCTCTATCTGTCTTTCGGTCCCAGCCTGCTGTAATTACCATATTGTAATTTGTCACTGGGCCACCACTGGATACACATCATATCCTATCTAAGAGTCAGATAGTACCATGATCCAGCTTACCTGTACTCGCCACCGCCACTGTCTCCTGCCTCACAGTCTGTACTTGTTCTTGGTCCGACTCCTCCCCAGATTGACCCTCGGACTCCGAGTCAATGATGACCACATCCGAGCTGGCCCCGCCACCAGATGTTCCACCTACAAAATAGATTTAAGAATGTTAGATTACACCACTCCACTAGTATTTGGACTATGAATGAAAAAATGTGAAAACAACTGAAAAAGTAATTGACTGTCTACTGTAGTCTAAAGTAAATGTCCCTCCTTCCAGGGAAAGCTGTTGTCTTGCTTAATTTTTTTGTCACAATTGTTGAATGCTTGCTTAATTTTTTAACACACATTATTTTTCTCTGAACAGACAGAAACTGGACTTCTAATGACAAGAGAGGAACATCAACTTGAAACCAGGTGAAAGCTCGGCTCGACCACAAGAAATGTGTACCATTCCAGAACTCATCAAATCAGCACCAAGCACTTTTCCATTTCCAACTAACTTTATTTTAATATATGTGTTTACTTAAACTTTTAATAAAGCTTTTAAACTTGAATTGACTCTGTAGTTTTTCCTCTAGAGAGTCCGGACTAGAGTGACTGAGCGAAAAGTTTTGCAATTTTTGGAAGGAGGAATCTGTGCTGCTGACACTACCAGGTTTATTTATACAGTGTGCCAAACACGCCCCTCTGAAATATTATTACTCTGGTCTTTGGTGTCCATAGTTCGGTTTGTGGAGAATTGTCCCTGCAACAGTAGGATTATTGATTTTGCTCCTATCTAAACACTATTTCAAAACAATTAAATTAGGAATGCTTGGACAACAATAGGTCCTCTATATTTAAAAGAAAACTTACTGGGGCCAGCAAAGGAGCACTCGCCGCCCTGGCCTGCATCCTCCTCCTTTGGAGCCACTGCTGCAGCAGATTTGCCCCTGGGCGGACCTAACGTACAACATGAAAGAAATAACAGAAAACATTGATGATTGCTGCTTGCCGATGTCCTTGTCAACCAAATCAAACATTTAGAAAGAACAAGAACCTACTATTTCATCCAAAAAGAGGGCTACAAAGGAAGGACTGCACCTGAGCCTCTACTCTAGGGGCAGATTTACAAGCCCCTTGCAGCTCTTCTGCTCCATTCTTGCGTCAATTTTGTGACGCAGCGCCACAAGAGAGGCGCCATGGTGTGGCGTATATTAACACCCACCCCCCACTCCCCCCCTGCGTGGGAACGCACCCATTGAGGCGCAGGCCCAGGCATTCACGTGGCGCATCTCCTTAGATGCATCACGTTGTGCATGACTCGCAGGGATGCGCCACGTTTACGTCGCTGTGCATCAGGTAAGGCAGTGTAAACGTGGAACAAGGGGCTTGTAAATCTGCCCCTTTGTGTCTAGCATTACGCAGTTCTGTAACATACACTCATACTCAGCCCAATTAAATGAACACAAAATAGATAACAAATAAGCAGTGGCACCGGCACAGAGAAGGAGAACAGTGCACATGAAATGCACAGAAGATTTTGAAATATTAATGAAAAAATTGCTACTACTACTCACCAAGACCGGGGACCTCCACTCCCAGCACGTCTAGCAGGTCACGCTCTCGGTCAAGGATGTCGGTCCAGCGGTGGGTGACCTGATTGTAGGTGCGCTGGACCCCCGTGATCTTAAAAAGGGCCCGGCACACCTGCGCCCACCGCTTCCGTCGCTCCTGGCTGTTGGTGTAACCAGCAGCAATCCTGCCGCCTGCCGCGATGGTCCTGGGGAGACGGCGCTGCACGTAAAAAACAAGTGCGCCCACCTCCTCAGGGCTGAAAATCTCCCGAGGCACCACCATTTCCGCCCTCAATCGACCACACGGGAGCCGGGCACGGGCTGCGGTGCCCGTCTTGGGCAGCTTCACAGCTGTCTTGACCATGTTCTTGTTCTGGGCAGGTGTGAGCAGTAAAGAAGAGACAAAATGAAAAAAAATAAGAGTAGGGAAGAAGGAAAGTAAAAGTTTAAAAAAGTAGTTCAAAAGTAAACAAAAATAGCCTAAAACACAAAAATATAGATCTAGAAAAATACAGGGATAGAAAATAAGTTAAATAGATCAAAAAAATAGTAAAACAAGCAAAGGATGGCAGAGATATAGAGAGGATAGAAACACCATACCCAGACACATAGGAATGAATGAAAAACAAGATGGCGGCCCGATCACGCGCGAGTAAGTAAGTTCGCATGCGATTTCTCTCGCGAACTCGTGCGAACTTGTATTCGCAAGGCGCGAGTCGGGCGAGATTACACTTAGCGGGCGGAAACGGAAATACGTCACGCAAACAAAATGGCGGCGCCCATACTCAACCTTGAGGTAACTCGCACGAGTTCGCGGCTTCCACGGGCGAGTTCGCACTACGACGCGCCCCGCGAATAGGGCGAAATTACCGAAAAACGAGTTTTGCAAAAGCAAAACGAACGAGCAGGTGCAAAAGTTCGAGCTATTCATTTGTAACCATTTACCTGTAGTGCTTCCTGAAGGGGCCCTCCAGAATCCGGTTGCCTACTTGCAACTATTGTGTGACCCTGCTCTATCAGTCACAGAATAGTTACAAGTATGCCATTGCATCCTGTTAAAAAAAATTATTTACTTTGCATTTGCAACAAAAAGGAAAGGGAGCAGACAAGCAGGTGCCAGCCTTCATTAATGTCAGTTGGGGCAGGGCAGGTGTTGTTGTTTGCAAAACTTAAGGCACTTAGCAGGTGTTTGTTCACTCAGTGGTCAATCAGAGGGTGTTGTGATGACACTGAGGGTGGCATGGGTGTGCCAGCCAGAGGGTGGCATGGGTGAACCAGAGTGCCAGTGTTGACAGAGGATGGCAGTGCTTTGCTTTGCCCCAATAATGTACACTGGTGAACTAGAGGGTGATGTGATGACACAGAGGGTGACATGGGTGAGCCAGAGGGTGGCATGGGTGACCAAAGAGAGTGCCAGTGGTGACAGAGAGTGGCAGTGATGAAGAAAGCTTAGCAAACAGACTGGGCACGTACAAACAACAAGTTCGCTAAACTGGCGACCCGACAAGTAAGTTCGCAATTTGCGAAATAGTACAAAACCCTCGCGAACTTGCAGAAACCCGTGCGAACACACACACCCCCAAAAAATCCGCTAATCCGCGAGAATTCGCGGATTTCGCGTATTTTCGCAATCCGCGAATACGCAAATCCGCAAATTCGCGGATCGCGAATCCGCAAAATCCGCCCATGCTTATTCTATACCCTGTACTTGCCATTCTTTTGTACCCCAAACACTTTTCAATTCAACATTTTTGTCTCAATATTCAAAACCAAAAGTATTCATTTTTTCAAAGAATGAGTCTGAATATAACAATTTTGTGTTGGTTATCATGGTCTTGGTCCCTGTTTTGTTTGACAATTTAAAATAAAATGTTTCAGCATTACTTGTGTTAAAACCTAAAAATATGAATATTTGTCGTAAACGGTTCTTGAGCTCCCTTTTGGAGGTGTTGCACAATGTTCCCATTGATTATAATTTAAAACATTTCTAGGTTGTGCAGATCTATGTAAAAACTGGTTACCGTAGTGGTTATAGCAATACATACTATCATAATTTGTAGAACCCTGCAAATAATCATGTTTGGTAAATTTAGCAGACATTACTAAGTCAGACATCATATTATTAATGCTTTCGAAGTCCCAATCATCAGCAAATGAGTTTGGTTTTGCAAAGTCACTCAATGAGATCTTAATTTGGTGTGGATATTTCAGGATCTCGACCGGACCATAAATTTCATAGTCAGTGTTGTCCCAGGCTACCCCACCCGGTATCGGATTGGCTGTGAAGTTGGCTGAAGAAAGTTCTCTTTTCTCGACGTGTGAGGATGTGTGTGGTTTGAGGATCAAGTTGATTTTCTGACTTGCTGTGTCCATTTTAGCATATTTTCCCTCAATGAAGCGTCCCAAAGTAAGTACCATGATGAGCCAAAGTATGAGGATAAATGCACCAAAACCCACCCAAAATTCAATCCATGGAGAAATCAGATATGTTTCTTTCAGTTGTTTCAAAAGTTCCTTAGCTTTATCTTTAAAGGTTTTTGATGATGGCTGTGTCTTTGATTCACTGAAGCCTTCAGAGGAATCATCGAAGTTTATGAAGTAGCCGGATGCAGTTCTGTCAATTGTTCCAATTGGTTCAGGATTTCTGTTTCTTGCATTTTCACTTGTTACTTCATTATAGATTGGTGTGTCTCCGCTAAATGTTTTTATTTGGGTTTTCAGAGGTCTGAGTTCTATTGCATTGCTGCATAGTCCTTGTTGTTCTTCTGTAGGCGTTTCGAATGTGATGAGCCTCTTTGTTAGGACCTCTGTACTGGTAGCAAACCTTGGTGTTCTGCTACTTATTGGGAGTCCACTTGGCCTACTGTTTGTTATCGGCCACATGTTGTGGTTTTACCAGGTCGATTGATACAACTCGGTTCTCCTTTTTTCCAGCAAGTGGCGGTAGTACAACTGATCTTGTCCCGTTGACAGACAAGACAGGAACTGCTTTTCTGTAAGAAGGCCCAAATTCCTTCTTTACCGCGATCTTTTCCCTGACTAGATCCCGACTTTTGGAATCCAGACAGGTCTTGCTGGGACAGGTGGTGGTTCTTCAGTGGTTGTTGGCTGTTGTTTCAACTTTATGTTGCTCAGGTCTTTTCTTGTTTTGTTTAAGTCCTGCAAAATAGCCAAACGGTCTTTGATATCAAAGGTTTTTTCTTTCACCACTGAAGTCTGACTATCAATGTCAGAGATCATCATCCTAGTTCCAAATAATAATTCGTACGCACTGAATCCCTTCAGAGAATTTCTTGGCAAGTTATTGAGACTACGTTGGACACTTATTAGATGTTTGACCCACCCAGCTCCCGAACCTAATATCCTTTCCGTTATAGATTGCTTTATGCCTTGGTTTTTTCTTTACACCGTCCCGTACCCTCAGGAAGGAAGTGAGAAGATTCCCGCTGGACTATGCTCATTTGGCCATGTTTCCCCCCAGGCTGGAGGGCTTGAGTGAAAACAATAGTCAAACGTAGCATGCGCTTAGCGTATATGCCATTTAGACCCGCAAATCTTTGTATAACAGACCGGACGTCAGCCGAGTGCTGGTGATCTACATTATAAGTGGAACTAGCCTGTATATATTAATCGCAACCCTTCCTTTTTACTCCTGATTTTTCCTGGAGTAGAACGACGAGGTATTAAACTGTTTCTCTCCCCACTGCGATCTCTGTTGCAGTTTGGGCAGCTTTTTACAAACATGGTATGACGCAGGCTCATGCCTGGCCACCAGTACCGTGATTGTAATTTTTCCAGAGAATCTTTTAGTTTAAGGTGTCTGAGACCCTCGCCCATGTGTGCGTCTGCGATTAACAAGTTTCTCCTGTCCATGTTTGGAATCACTCTATCCCCCACTCCAGGGATTCGAGCAAAAGGGACGGAGTTTGCATCGATTATGTATGTATAATTGAGTGGATAGTTGATCGGTAACACTGAGCAGTCGCCTTTTGATGACGTTTTCACCGCCAGCACTGTTTCACCGTCAATGTATTTTAATGTACGCTTTTTTCGAACTACCGGAGCCGATTTAGTGGCTGCCGCTGCGGCTGTTTCAGCCAATGAATTCCCTACAACGTGAACGCCATCACGCTGATGACTCAGTGAGTGAGTCACGTGAGTCTTTGGTAGTTCTTTTTGTAAAAGAGCTATTTGTTCCCAGAGCAGTTTCTGCTTTATTGGTGCATCTGTGTCATCTTTGTAACCGTTTTGAATCCATGTCTGCAAATCGCTGTTATATGATTTGACGCAGTAATATGAATCTGACACTATAAGTGTCGGGAATTCGCGATCCGCATTATCTAGCGCCATTTTCAATGCTATTATTTCAGTTTGTTGTTCTGAATTAGTTTCTACTGAGTGTGTTTTTGTTAATAGAGGTTTTAGTTTACCTCCGCGCCACACTTCTTTTGTAATCTCACATGTGGGGTTGTATGCTTGTTCTCCCCAAACGGACGGTTGAGCATGTCCGTCTGTATAGATTACACAGGCGTAATGTCGTAAAGGCAGAATGTCGATTGGCAGAGGATATGTTTCTTCATATACTAGATTTTTCAATTCTTCTAGTTCTGGATCAAAGTAGTAGTATACTTTGTCCGTTGTGATTGAATTCACCCATTGTAACCATTCTGGATCCAATGTTGTTGTTGGTAAATTACACGGTGTTGTTAATGCCTCAAAGGCTGATTCAGCTGTTCTGACTGTGATATGTCTACCGTCTGCTTGATCTTTTTCTCTAGCTATTGCGGTTTGAACTGCATGAACAATTTTTTCTTTGTTGCTGAATTTCTGTTCAGCTTCTGTGTACAAGTGTGATTTGAATGCAATTGGTACCTTTTCTCCCTCATTAGAGGTCAGGTATGTGAATCCACATCTCCCTGGGATGACTCGAATCACAAGATTGCGTGTGTTATCACGTGTTTCTAATTTTGTTTTAATTAGCATGTCTGTTTGTAAGGATCTCAAAATTTCTGTGTGTATTTGAGTCCAATTGGATCTTTTAAAATCTGGTTTAATTAGATCATAAAGGGGTTTGACCCTTTCTGCGTAATTTGCAACGTATGTTCTTCCGAAATTTAGGAAGCCTAGAATCGACTGTAAGTTTTTTAGTGTTCTAGGTGCTTGGAGTACGGCACATTTCTCTAGGAAATTGTCAGCCAGGCTTTTGCCTTCACTTGATAACTCATATCCTAAGAATAGGACTGTCAGATGGGCAATTCTGGATTTTTTAAAGTTGAATTTGTAACCCTCTGCAGCGAACCCAAGTATTATGGTGTTCACTCTTTTCAAGTGAGTCTCCAAGTCATCATCTGTTAAGTAAATGTCATCGACATAAGATAATGCTTCATCATCATATAGATGAAGTAATTCTGTTACTCTCGCTGAGAATACCCCCGGGCTGTTCTTGTACCCCTGGGCTAACCGACAGAATTGTTTTTGAGTGCCATTTACTGAGAATGCAGTTAAATATCTGCTCTCTGGTGCTATGTTTTGACAAAAGAATCCATTGGAGATGTCTAAGGTTGTTTTGTATTTTTTGCGCACTATGTTATTCATTAGTGCAGCACTGTGTGAGTTTTGCACTGCAAAAGTTTTGCAACATGTGTTAAGGTGTCGGTAATCCAAAACTAGACGATAAGAATTGTCTGGTTTGGAGACCGGAAACAAAGGGTTGTTCATTTGTGAGGTGCAAGTTTCAATCACCCCCTGGTATTCTAGCTGATCTAGTATTTCATTTACCTGTTTTTTAGCTTCTTGCTTAATTGGGTACTGCCTTTGTGCAGTAGGTTGTGATTTTAACTGGATTTTGTGAGGAGGGGAGTCCTCATCCCATCCTACATGATTTTTATATAAAGCAGGTGCTAGAGCCACTGCCCACTTTCTGGCAAGTGTGTATTTTTTATGAATTGGAATTTGATTTGAGAAGGCAGGCATAATTACTTCTTCGCCATGAGGGCACTCCCTGACAAACTCTGGTGGCCAGTCTTTTTCAGCTAGAAGGATGTCATAACCCTTGGAGAGGTTATCCCAAAATAGTCCCCTTATTTTCCTAGTCTTATCTCCCTCTATACGTAATGTTATCTCGTATATCTTGTGAGGTTTGCTAACCCTGGTGTCTGCAGTTTCCACTTGAAGATATTCATTCGTGTCCACTGTCTCCAGATGATTCATAAGGACTTTGCGAGCTATGCTCACTTCTGCTGCGCTGTCTAGCATTGTCTGAGCCCATTCTCCGTTTTTCAGTTGTGTCCTCAGTATTCTCGGCATTGTTAACTACCTTGATACTGGCTACCTTCTTTTTTGGAAATTGTAATTTCTTTTTTAGTTGAGCAGGTTCCTTGTCTTTGGACTTGGCGTGCTCTTCTCTTTGTTCTGATCGTCCTCTTCTTTCCGATTTCTGCGAGGAAGTCTGAAAAGATTGAGAGGGACGTGTATCAATGTCTTGATATCTATCAGGCTTTTTTATATTATCCCTATTTCTAAGGTTATATCCTTTCCCAGAGGGGTCACTCTGGGGTGACCTGTGTCTTTGGTTCGGAGATTTCTCTCTTCGCCTAGGAGACCTTCCTCTGGACTGGAATTTCTTTTCTTTAGGATTGGATTGTTTGTTTCCATCCCAGTTCTTTTTTGGTGAATTATTATTAAAAAATATTTTTTCTGGACTTTCAGTCAGTTGCGGTTTTACTGGTATTCCACCTAAACTATCTCTACCTAGTTCCTCATAGGATTTTTCTATGATTCTGGCAATTTCAGCTGGTTGGTCTGCTATATCTGTCTCTTTTAACCTCTGGCGGATCGCCACGTTTGCTGCTTCACCTTTTATGTTGGCTAATAATATAGCCGAGACCTGCTTGAAGTCTTTCAGTAATTTCATACCAAGAGTTAAAGCAGGTTCTGGACCGTATTCGTCTTGAATTTGTTTTAGCACATCTGGTATCACCGAAATGGATGGAACACCGTGCGTTTTTGTGTAGATGGAAGCAAAGACTGTACCCCAAGTGTCTTTTTAGATGTTTTTAAAATTTAAAAAAAAATCTTTTTAGATTAGATGCACAATATTTTGGAACTGTTTATCCTTCAACGTTGACTATACCAAGAACCATACATAGGAGTTCCCTCCTGCGAGGTCTGGCGGATATAACCTTTCACCCACTCCAGACGTCTTTGGAGTATTTTGGGAAAAGGGGTCTGAGTGAGAAAGCACGACTGAGTTACTCTAAATGTCTTACGTTAGTTTTATCGCCCTTTCCAAACCCGTTGGGCGCCATGTAGTGTAGTTCCTATCTTCCCAATAGGCTCTGCGCATTGGAATAATACCTACAGCAGTAAAGGCCTAGGCCAGACGTTAACTAGGTCTACTACTGTCGATACTAGACTTAAAGTTTTGGGTTTGCCAGCTTAGCTCAGAGTTCACTAGAAACTTTCTCGAATGTTCAAGGAGGACTTAACTTCCCTGATTAGACAAGAAGGGATTTAGTTTCTGACAACCATAGAACATGACAACTTTGCTCTCCCCTAATCAAGAGTCAATCTCGAGAGTCGTGTGAACAAAAGGCAAATTATTTTACTCAGTCAGTACGTGCATTCTTAGTCTCATCAGAATGTAGAGAAAAGGAAGAGACGGGCGTGTTCAATAAAAAGGTGTTATTTATTGATCAGTCTCTTTTCTCATACAAGAGAAATGGATCGATATTATTGCAATACTTATAGTTAAGTAAAGTGCATACATTAAGAGCAGCAGTATAAAATAATACTGTAAAAACATTGATATGGTTTCTAAGCCATAAGATGTTTAAAATGAATAAAATATATTACATACACATATACATTTGACTAAACGTACTCAACTGGTGTTTCTAGATACGCCTACCCCGTGTACCTGACCTAAGTCTAATACGAGGGCGGGAATAGATAGTTACAGTTTAAGTTAAGTTTGTTTTTGCCAAGTGAATAACTAAAGAATTCTCTGTGAGGGGTTATTCAGTTCTGTACCTGGAAGTTAGGATGAATGAGGAATGGTATCTCTCTCTCTGGTCTCGATATTCCAGGCTGCCTGCGAGGGCCACCCGGAAACGCCGGTGCTGGATTCTCGGCAGGAGAAAGCAGCTTCTCTCAGCGCGTCAGGAAGGCGGGGCTGCTGCCAGCGGGGTCTGCTCTGCTCTTGGCTTCGGCAAGTATGGCTGCTCCGTCTCGTCACCACGCGTGTGTTTGCATATGGCAAGATCGGTAATATTTATACCTTTAAGGTGCCGAGATTGACGTAAGGATGGACATAGATACGTCAATAAAGATGTCATACGATTTGCTCGTTAGCACATTCTTTTACTAAAGTTCTCGGTGAAATCAAAACAATGGCCGCAGGGTTTTGCCCAGGTTGTCATAGGTTTGATTTGTTATGAGAACTCCGTATGCCTTATCAGGGGCTGGAGGAATATCGCTTGTCTAATTAGATCGCAAGCGTTATGACCTAATCAGATAACACGTTCCTGTGCCGTAGTGTGACTGCGTCAGATAACGGTATCTGCATCATGGGGGTTTTCTGCCTCATGGGCTGACTGCTAGTTAACTTGTTGGTTTGTTTAACTAGAATAGGGTCAGGAATAGGGGGATCGATTCAGAACCTATAGGAATACATGACAACATGACAGCTCTCATTTTGAGAAAGAGGTGTGCCAGGACTGAGAAAGACCATATTGTAAAGTGAATTATATCATATATAGTTTAAATGGTATTTAAAGATGTGTTTTTAGGCAAGGCAGTCACACGGGTGAACACATGCAATCTAGGAGGTGGGGTAGAGGTGATGAACAAATTGTACACAATCGCAAAAGTTGCTAAAAATAATGAGGAGGCAGGGCGGCATCTCACCACTGCCTAAGATGGTCATTTTCCCTTGAGACTCTGGATCACTGGGGAGAACACAAAGCTGGCACTCCTGTATCTGCTGCCCGGGCACTTCGCAGGTGAGGGATCCTAATGCCCTTACCTTTGAGGTATCCAGTGGTGCCAAATGACCGCCGATCCTGCCCCTTTCCAATGATATGAAGCCTCTCTCTGCTCAGCCCCTGGTGCCTACCAGTGACATAAGAGGACTGTTCCTCTGTCCACATGAGCCTCTATAGCCCTAAGAACTAACTCCTATGCTGCTGGTCTGGTCTCCTATCCACCACCATATTATATTACCTCTCCTCTGAGGTCTTTGTCGTGCCCAATGCTTTACAGCGTGAGTTACCAGGGATACTACACTACTCCCCCATAAGCAGGCTTAGAGCTGGATACAGGATCCGGCCACCGTTACCCTATTCCACCACTACTGACATTCTGAGGCAGTGATGCATGATTTAGTGGCTTAGCTGGAGCTTCCCAGACCCCCTATATCTGCCAACTCTCATTCTAACCTGCCTACTACACCAGCAGCACTCTCTAGCCACATTTTAGCCATTTCCCGTGACCACCCTGCCTCCGTCCCTAATGATAGCGGTCTCAAAGCCTACCCACCAAATCCTCAGAATGGCAACTGAAAATTCTTCGCTGTAGTTCCCATTCATAGAAATAGTTGGAGAAGACTGAAAGCACCACACAGTGCAGACATTGGCGGCCCCATAAAAAAGCATTGCTTGATGCCATCCTCAAAGAAAACACCTCCATCAGAACCTGCCTCTTTGCCAGAGACAAGAAAATCACTGATCTCACCCAAGGCGTGAAGACCATTAAAACCAACATGGGACCTTCCACACCAAAGTAGATGCTTTGTATCAATACCTCACCACAGTGGAGGGGTGGAATTGGAGACCTTTGGGCCAGACAAAACCTGATTGACCTGGAGAATCGCTCTTGCCGTGACAATGTTACATTTTACGAACTCCTGAAAAGGTTGGAACAATCAGATGTGCAAGCCTTCTCTCTTTAGTTTATTACGCAGATGACCAGCTTACCCTCCATTCCTTCTCTTGAAATCCAAAGAAAGCACAGAATATCCTCAAAACAACTACTGGCGTAAAGGAGGACAAAATCTCATCTCATTATTGCTCGCTTCCTCTGCCATGTTCACTAACATCAAATTTTTCTGGAGGTATGTAAATACGGTCTATATGATATTGAGCGTTGCCAGATCTCTGTGTGGGCGGATATCTGTGTGGGTGGAAAACATCCCACACACCACGCCAAATGCCGGTCATTCCTTACTCTCCACCCAAAATTGAAGAAATTAGAAAATAAATTCAGACCCCCACCTACCCCACCTTCAGCCTCCGGAGTATTTAACAACACCTACAATGTTCCCATATAGCGGAGACAAAAACAGTACCTTCTTCTCCGTAGACAGTCCAAAAGCGAGGAATCAAAACTGTAGAGGATCTGGCACACAAAGATGACTGGAACATACCGAGATCATGCCAGAACCCCCCTCCTGTCTGGGTGAAACATACTACTTGCCACTGTAAATTTGCCTCTGGATGTAGCTTTCAAGCCCTACGGCCCCTGGCCAGATGAGTACAACACCTCGGGTTTAATCTGTCGTCAGTGTTCTGCTTGTGTTTATATTTCACTATGTTTTTCATCATTGGTTTTTCACAGTAACAAGTTGGCCTTTTGTGGTGCTATGTTCTAGTATTATAGGTGTGTGATCCATTCATTATCAAGGGCACTAGTACCATTGTTGTGCATTCCATGGGCTTTCCCATTGCTTCATTGATCTACCGACCATAGCACCTCGGCCGTCAGCCCGGGCTTATGCCCCGATACTTGTCAACTACCCCCCACCCCTCACCGCCTCGCACTTAGCTCCTTGTCTTAATTGATGCAAGGATAGCTACTAAGCGCTCTTTTCCCCCTGTCCCCACTTGGGAATGACCTACACTTCCTAATATCCTTCCCAGAGGACCCCAGCACTCTCCATGCAACCCACTCTGCTGTGTGAATGCCCAGCCCACTCTCCAGACTCTCCCACCACTTCCCCCAGCATACTCCAGCCAATGGAGACAGGCAGCACTGACATTAACATGCTCACCTATTGTCCCCGAGGTCTGCTTTCCTAGCCCCATCCTGACAACTTCACGCCCAGGCCTACCCCATACCCACCCTTGCGATTGCACCCCTTTCATCCTCCATCTCCATCTATGGCCCTAGTGTTCATGCACCCCTTTATACTGGCCCTAGTACCCCAACGGCGGCTCTGATCCCTTGGAGTAGTCTATACCCTCCGTTGACAGTTGCAACAGTAGCGCATACCCTTATTGTTTCTTCATGCGCACAACCTTTCATCCTGATATGGAACTATTAAACCATCCTGAATGCAGCGTTCACTCACTGGATGTCTCTCCACCCATAGCCCGCCCTCTCAACCTACACCCCGCTAGAGTATGCCACCTCTCCCAGCTGCTACACTCGATCGCATCCCTCAAAACCCCACCCCCGGATGCTCTACACCGTCCATAGGGACTCTGGAATCCTTGGTTTCAATCCACCTCCCCCTTTATTACCACATCTGAGTATGACTCATACATCTTCGTTCCCACCTCCATTTCTTATCGCACTCTAACCGTCATTAGACTTAATGAGAATGGCCTGACCCATTACACGAAATGCAAGAAAATACTGCTCTACCTCCCAATAGGCAGACATTGCCCTCCTTCAGGAGATGCACCTATTCCAGAAAGAAACAGAGAAATGTAGGACAGACTGGAATGAGAAGGTCATGTACAGCTGCATAACTTCAAATGATGTTTCTTCTATACCACCTTCCCCTCCTTACAGGACACTAAGCTCTAAGAAGAACGAAGTGGCCATCCTCATCCATAAAAACATGGACAGACTGTGAAGGGTGCTAAGCCATTGCAAATATCGTCCCTAACAATGGTCCCAGTGGTGCCAAGTTCAACTTCTTGCCACGTCTTTCATCCTGGTTGGGATCAAGGAGCCTGGAACTTGGCGCCTGATTCTATCATAGACCGTACAGGACCCATAGACAAGGACAATTATAAAGACAGTACCCATTTGAACAAGCTCTGTGATGACCATGGACTGCTTGACATGTGGCGTCTCCTCCACTCAACATCCTTCTCTCTGAGGCAAATGGTAGGCAGTCCCAATTAGCCTATTTCCTGATTTCTCAACCTACCTCTCCGATCGCCTGGGAATATACCACCCTACAGGGTTCTGTCTCCAACCATGCCACGATCAATTACACATACACTGGAACTTACAGCTATCAATACGAAAACCATGGCATCTTAACACAGCCAGCACAATTCACCTCAAGGGAAAGTGGAGTTGCCCTCCCATATGTCCGCCCACATAAGGAACAATCAAGGCTCTATCACATTGGGCCAAACCCTCTGGGTTTGTGCCACCTAAAACCATCACCTCACCCACAACCACCAGCACACTCACAACCAACACCACATCCACAATCTCCAGTACAGCCACAAGCACCACAACCACACAAACCACCTCAACGGCAGACTCATCCAAACACACACCTACACACATTCCAACACCCACGAAGCACACACACTCACCCAAATACAAAACACCTGCAAAACTACACACATCCAAACATACACCAGGCCCACATGCAATTGCAAAACATGCATCTACAGAACCCACAACAACCACCGAAAAAGAACAGTCATCCAAACACACACCTGCACACAAACCCCACCAAACACAAATGCACACACTCACCGAACAACACTTACCTGCCAGGAAACAAACACCCAAACATACACAACATACACCAGACCCACATGAAACTGCAGAACAAACAGACCCCCAAATGACTCACTGCAGCCCCCTCTAACCCGAAAAAAACAATCCTCTACCACCCCTCCAACCATTACCCCTTCTCCTGAATTCATGTCTTAGCTGTCCATAACCTCTGTCAAATCTGAACCCACCCTACCAAGGAAGATCCTTGAGGTGCCTGCTATGTGCCCACTTGATGCCCCTTCTTGAAGAGGTTTGCATTTGGCAGTCTTTGTAGGAGGCAAGTTCGGGGCAACACCCCAACCTCATGTGATGTCTTTGTGATATCATGTGTTTACTCTTTTATGTTTTAAATAAAATACATTGATTTGAGAGAAGTATCTAATTTCTTAATATAAATTATTTTAATTTTACCAAGTTTGTCGAGCTTTATTTTTCATTTACTATTCTTTGAAATACTACAAGTGTTAATGATTGAAATGTGATTTACATATTTTAACTTACACTTATGACAGAAAATACAAGTGTTTTTAAATGTCTAATTTATAAAGTTCATACACTACTAAAAAAGTATGTGATGGACATTTACATTTTGGTTCAAGTATTCATCATGATGATGGACACTTACACCAACAAATTGATTTGCCATTTTTATTTTTATGTGTAAATAAGATGTGTGTATTTGTACTTGATGAACATAAACACATATGCATTACACCTTAAAACAATACTGAAACAAATGACAGTTAATAAAATACATGACATGCACTAGACAAGGGGAAATGCTAAATTGGTTAAAGTTTGAAACTGACATTGATTTACTGTTATTTTAAAACAAGCATTTCACCTTGTCAAGTGCAATTTCTACATTATATTACATTACAATTAACCCACTAATGTGCTATGCATATGTTAAAGATTTTATAGTTTAGAAAAATTAAGTTAACACACCTGTATGCTCAGTTTTTTATTTTTTTATTGATGTCTATTTTAGTGTAAGTATCCATTATCATGAAGGCAGTTTGCACCAAATTTGAAAATGCAATAAAACAGGTGTGTTTTTTTTTTTTTATTTCTTAAACATTACACACATATGCACTGCACATTGGTGTGTCAGTAGTTGTAAGAGAGATTTCAACATGCATGAGTCCAGATCAAATGTAAACAGACAAGTCAAAAGGTAACAAGTAAAAATACAAACTTACATTAATTTCCGGTGACAGCGGGGCTGATCTGCTTTGTGGTAAAGTAGCAACATCAAAGGCAGGACTTGAAGGATCAGCTCCATGACAGAAAAGGAGGTGTGAAACAGAAAGACGGTACGCTTTGTGCTTTTATTCATTACAATCAACCAACTCAGGTGGAGGTTTCCTGCACAGTTACTAACTGCGGGAAGGCACATCATCAGCGGCCCAGTGGACAATGTGGCTGTACTTCCTCCGACAGCCACTTTTGCCTATTGAGCCTTCAACGTGGGTGAAAAAATCTGGCAGAGACTGCGACACTCTAACAGTCTTCTGTCCAGCAACCCACTAGTATCTAAATAGAGCGGCAGACCGAGTAGTAGGCAGGCGGTGAATCCAATGGAAAATTTAATGCAGGAATGATTCTGCCAAGTTCTGAATCAGGCCCTTAGTCTGGCATGTGGCACACGCCACAGCATATCACAGATATCTGATGTTGTTTCATGCCTGATTTCGTTACAAACATCTAAGACAGTGCCAGTGGGAGATTTCCAAAGGGATCCACTTTCACTTTGTAAATAATGAGAATAAAAAAAAAAATGAATTCCTAATTCCTGTAAGTGGAGCTTGAACTCTAGCTAAATGATAGCATTGGCATTTCATTGACCAATAAACTGAGTACAATATTTAGATTAGGAGCTGTCTTAATGTCTTTTTATAAGGTATTGATATTGCAGTAGTTTTTCTTCTATTACCATGCTGGTTTTTTTAACATGCTGCAAACTTCATTTCTTATAAACAAAATAACCCTTCCTCTCTTTCATTTTGGCACTGCCCCCATGCTTTTGCTTCTTCCTGCCTCTCCCACTATACCTCATTCCACAAATTAAGGATTTTCTTTCACAACAAACCATGCCCCCTTCCACATACTACAGCATGTCACTGATTTCTAACAGGGTGTGCCGTGACTGGGTATGCCACAACCCTCTGAAATAGTGCTAGTCCGTGATTTCCATAGGATTCACTTCCATTTGGGTAAAATATGAGGAAATTGAAAAAAAACTATTAAAGGTGAATATCGGCAGGCGGTGTTTGAGCCCTAGTCCAATTATTAAATAAGTCATGGTATTCACCACTAGAACAATTGCTTTAACATGTTATTTTGGCTAAGTGTCTTTAAAAACAAATACACCCACACACATAAAAGCCCCCCCCTCCCTTGATCGAACAAAACAGTGAACGAGAAGGCAATGAGAACATTTTTTAAAAATCATTGTTGGGCTCAAGGGGAGATAAATTGTTCAGTATGAGAGGAAAACTGTGTGAGTTGCCGGAGTAGAATATTATTCAGGGGTTACATGCTGACCATCCGAGAAGCCTGAATTATGAAAAGACATGATCAATTTTGGCATGAAAGAAATAGGCAGCGAATAGGCAATTCATGATTTAAAAAAAAAACGCTTTGGATTTGTTTGATTCTACATGGATACGACTGCATTAAGTTAAATGACTATAGCACCTGATCATCTGCACATTCTGGAATCCTACAGGAAGCTAGACTGACCAGTTGTCAGATAACAATTATTCCCGTCAGAGAGGCTGTAAAATGGCAGGAAAGGGTGAAAATGATGATGTATCACTAAAAACAGAGAAAGATAGAGAAGATCCGATCAAGGGCTGCATTTGTTTGTAAAGTTACAGGTATGCCAGATCTTCCAGTACCCATCATCTCCAAAAAAAGGTTTCGACTCATCAGTGGATAAGAGCCACTTCACATGTTAGCAGCTTCCTAGATCGAAGACACTTCATACTGGTTATCATTATTACTGATTTTACTCACCCTACCTGAGGCAGAGTTTTTACCAATCGCATCTGCAGAGGAAATAATTTCTATTCTTGAGAAAGCCCTGACACCACACAGCCTGCTGAGACAACTGTTCCGAAACAAATACCTAGCGTTTGCTGAATTGCTTCAATCTCAAACTGTCTTGTGCTGAATAGGTTGATTTATTTATTTCTTGATGTATTGCATTTGGTTAATAAAAAGGACCGCCAGTAGGCACACACGAGCTAAGCGCCATCATGTTTTAATCTGCTGTGCACAGCCCTAGATCGTTCAGTTCATTTGGGGTGAGACTAACACAATGCAAAGACAAGCAACACGCTCTGGTTGCTCCATTCTTAAAAAGCAACCAAAAGCAGATCCTTCTGTTCTCACAAATGTCTGTCCAATCCTGGTTCTCCTGCAACCTCTAAAATCTTTACATCTTTTGCAAACATCCAGCAGTTCTATTGACAGTTCCCAATAACATATTGATGCAACAGATGCAGGACACGTACAGACCATGAGCTCTCTGGCAGTTTTGATATTGTTCCCTTCTGAATTTTAATAGATCGCTTGTGCGACAACAGTGTGAGAGCAAGGGCCCTTACGTATTTTGCATATTTTCTCACCAATCTATCTCAGGCATTTCATATGCCCCTCTTTTGTCCTGAATTCAAAACCCTTCCCTGAGCCCGAACATTTATAATCTGTATGTTGCCCCATCGGCCTCTCTTATCAGATCATTTGATTTTTCCTTTTTTTCTTATGTGGAAGTATTTACTCTTAGGCTCGACAGTAACACCTCTTTGCTGTAGGACCTGTGTAAATATTGCAAGGCTGCCATCAGCAACTGAATTAGGACTAATTAACTCAGACTTAATTCATCCACAACATAAATTCTGGGTCCCTAGCCAATATTCTCGGTGTCACCTTTAACACCAGTAACTCTTTTGAACTTCACATTTGCAAACTCCTCTCCTCTTGCTTTTTTACTTCATAGCTGGTAACAAAAATCCTACCATTTCTCTTCCTTGAACATCATAAAATTGTAATCCAAGCTAACACAATATCTAGTCTGTATTACTATTCTCGTCAGTCTTCCCAAAAGTTTTCCTGAATTGCTTCAGCTGGTGCAGAATGCATCTGCCTGTCGTATTCTTAACTAGGAAATGTTGCCATATCTTTCCTAATGTTATCGTCCTGGACTCGCTACCTATTATAAATGTTGCTGGTTTAAGGTCATATGCCTGTGTCTTTGGACAGTGCATGTTTTCAGTCTTGATTATTTAGAAAATCTCTTCAGTAAATACACCTTTGCAGGACCATAACGTTCTGCTCTTGCCAAAAACGTGGTCTTGCCCCATATATTTAATGTTCCAGAAAGGGTGACTGCTTTCTTCGATGCCTCACTGCAAAATTCTCTAACTCCTTTCCACCTTCTCTTCAGGTTTACTGATTATTATAGCACTTTGGGAAAATGTTGAAAATCTACCTTTTCTCTTTCATTTTTCCTTCCTTGACTCCTTGCTTCTGGACTGAGGTATTTCTAGTCCACGACACTCAAAATTGGGCAACGGTGTGCTTTATAAATCCCAATGTACTAATTATATTCATTCATGGAATAATATGTTGATTGTCTTAAGAGAATACCATCGGGTGAGGGGTGATTGCTATACAGCTCACCTGATGTGTGATGCAAGTATTACAAGGAATGACTTACTTCAGCTCTTTGTCAATATTGATTATGATTGAATCCCATTAAGAGACCTTGGTGTGTTCTTTGAAATGTTAACTGTATGAAATCACCTGCTGTGGTGGCCAATTGTGCAAACATCACCCATTCACTGCAAACCTGACACACACTTCTTTTCATTCAGTGGTCTCTGCTTCTTGGACCATGCCAGTACTGACATGCAGTGATAGATAACTATCTTGATTTTGAGCCCATGATCAATACTGAATAATAAATGAATGCTCTTACACCTGAAGTATCCTCTTCAGAAATGCATAGTGAGGAGTTTGAGAAGGACCATGCAATTGCGGTATCACTGGATTTGTGATCAGTGGACATCTGAAAAGTCTGTCCATAGAGGTAAAGATGGAAGAAATTGTAAGTGCCAGCATCTCCTGTGAGTGATGATTGCTTCTTTCTTAGCAGAGCAGTGCTGTTAACCAGTCCATGCAAGCCACTGACCATAGACTAACTGCTTGTTTCGGAAAATGTATGGGCTACTCGGTGAAGAAACTAAATGTCCCACAGGCAGAACCAGCTCAGGTCACACATTGCATGGATCAATAGCCTGGGCTGAGAAGGCCGCCTCTAAACCCTACAACTCTCTCCTGACCTGTCTGCCAACAGGACCTTATTATGCCAACATTTTAACCTAAGGCTGTGATTTGTCTAGCAGTGCTTTTTTAATCAATATAATTATTCCGTTTTCAGCAAGATAACAACAGCTCAGCCTCATCAAATTGGTCCGTATCCCTTCCATCATCCCATGAATTGTAGGTGACACGATCTGGCTGCTCCTTTTATGTACATGATTGAATTTTCCCTTAAAACATTCTCTATGAAATGAAAAGCATTGTGTACTCCTTTTTATATTATGATTGAAATTTCATGGGGCATGATCAAGATGGCAACCGAATCAAACGTGTTGTAGCTAGCTCCAATGCAGGTCCGCATAGCATCCCACAAAATCCTGCGCATAATGACCTGAAGGCGTCAAGGAAACTGTGGACGACCCACCTTGTGATACTGCCGACAAGTGTCCCACTCTGTAGAGACTGTGGGGCACATAGCGTGCATCGAGGATGCTACCACAACTGGCCTTCTGGCCGCGCTGAGCCAACGGGCATTGCCCACAGTGGGAAGTGATCACGGCTGTGCGCCGCTGCAAGTCTGACGGAATTAGACCGGGGCCTACCCCAATACAGCCAGTGGCGCCCCGAGACACTGATCACCTCCTCCTGGTCAGTTGCTGCTGCAAGCAGTGATCCAACTGCTGGTGGTCTGCCTGGGCCAGGGAGCTAAGACAACAACTTTTTCATTCGCCGGCAGTGCTGGATGGAGCTGCGCTGCCTCACCGGGCCAGACCTGGCAGATACCCAAGTCTGGGTGTGGGAAGCCCAGGACAGAGATTATTTGCACCTGTATCCCCTTTGTGCGACCTAGAGATGTCCCCTGCCTCCCCCCTAGTGGCTACTGTGGCCTAAATTGGTCAACATCCTTGGAGACACCTGGTGTCAGGGGTCTGATAGAATAGAAGTGTCTGGGATGGCAGAGGTGGGCGATACTTGCCAGAGGCCCTGTGGTCCTAGGATCTGTGTGCTATAGCTGATGCCGATTGACACTTGCAAGGTGGGGCGGCACAATGGGGGACCCATTGGCTCACTTGGGGCATATTGCCAGTTTTTGATGGACTACGTGTGGGACAGTAAAGTCACTATGCCCCTTGCAACAGCCCTCCAGGTAGAGCGAGAACTTGACGCCCACCAGGTCAGTGGTGGCCTTCAATCCACCACCTCTTTGATCTTTGCCTCGCCCCAACCTGGAATGAGCCATGGATGGTTACCTTGGCTGATAAGCCCCATTGACACAGAGTTGCTCCCCCCCAAGAGTTGTGAAGGGGATGTAGTTGGAGGCTGATGGAGTCCTGACTAGATAGCTCTGCCACTGCACCTCTCTGCTACTGTACCTTACCTGCCTCTTCACTGCTTCTACAAACTGCTGTGCCGGAGACTGTGGTGGCAGAAGACAAACATTGGTTCTGCCATACAAAACAAAGCTTATTAGCAAAAAAGTTTCTATCCTTTGATTCTCTAAAATGTAGGATCCTCAATTAATGATACAGCCCATACTGACAATAGTTATACAAACAAAAAAACAACTCAATTGAAAGAGACTCATGTGAGATATATTAAATTCATATATCAAATGTGACAAAAAAATATCAAAAAAGCTTGATAGAATAAATACACATTATATATTTACATAACAACATACGAAGAACAGCTCAATGACATAAAAATGGTCTAACAAGAAAATATAGGTGTAATAAATCAATAAAATCACAAAACAAACTACACCAGGCGTCCTAAATACATCAAAAACACCCTGGATAGACATTTATATTCTATTCTTTCTACTGGTATGTCTCCTCAGGCAAAGGACGCCAAAGATCAACATCGACATTTAGACCCTATGATGTGGGGCTGGACGAGCGCTGGCCAGTGGCACGATATGTGGAGTACCAGACAGCTGACCATAGCACCGAAACCTCATGATGTTTGCTGAGAATGGATGTTATCAGTGGACCTGAGGGCAGGGAAGAATACCTGTGCTCTCAAATGACTTTTTTAGTGCCCTCCTATACTATAGCTGCATTGGAGAAACACAAGCCTAACAAAAATCTAGCCTTGGACTCCATTGGGGATGATTCACAGGCCTCCTCTGATCACAATATGGGGAACTGAGCCATCTAGAAGCCCCCTTACGCAGTCACTCAGCCCAATTTAAAAAGGTGCTCCATTTCATCCTGAACACTAAAACCACATTGGAAGCAAAAATGTACACTACTCCCACCTTCCAGAGGAAGGGCACCAGGGTAAAAAAGGGCCTTCCGACCCACTCTTTGGCTCACTCCTGAAGTTATGGAATGACTCTCAAAGTGCTGCCTGTTGCTGTGACCTTCTCTGCACTCTGCAAGACTGCTTTGCTGCAGCTGGAAGGACTGTTTTTCTGCATGGAGTCTGCCTTGAAGCATCAGAGGCCATCCCTGTTGTGCTTCGCATCTTCACCTGAACCCCGGACACCAGAATGACTCCACGGGCTAGTTTGCTGGCCTCCTGTTCATAGCCACATGGGCACAAAAGACTCCCATCATCTTGAACCCACACCTAGACCAAGCCTGAGTGAGGTGAGTCCTGAACACCCAAGTGGCGTACTACCATTCCTAGCCCCTTGGCTGTGAAACTAAAGGTGCCCAGATGTCCAAATCATAAAAGTAAGGACTTAGACATTTTTGGCCCAAAACTACTCTGAGAACCAGGACACTGGGACCAATCTGCTCACCTATTCGGCCAAGATAGTGCTTCGCTGTTCGGATTGACTTCACAGCTTCTCACATTACGTTCTTCTACACAGCAGCAAATCCTCTTTAGGGGTCTTTTGCCAGACGGGTTATCCGAACTCCTGGGGGCATATTATCAATAAAATTATCGCTGCTTTAGCGGCAGGAAACTGCCGCTAAAGCGGCGATAATGGGCTTGATAATATGTCCTTGTGAATTCCCATAGCAGCCTCGGTTCTAGTGTTATCCTGGGTTTCTTTGGGAATTCACAAGGGCAGATTATCAAGCCCATTATCCCCGCTTTAGCGGCGATAATTTTATCACCGTTATAATATTCCCCTTGGAACTTCCTTCTGCTACAACCCTATGCCTTATCCCGCTATAGATTTTCGAATTCCATAAAAAATGACTAAGTCTCAAAGTAGAAATCTTCACCGCATCTTTGACAAAAGGCTCCTTGACAATGACGCTCTCTTATCAGACAACTCCTGCAACCTTGCCCTGCTGTACTTTACCTTCTCAGAACACTTTTTGTCAAAATTTCTTTTAAGTCTGAAGGTAAGCGCTGGCCAGGCCCAATTCACTTCTTCCGTTATTCCACCGCAGTCGGCTATATTTTTCTGCTTTGACCCACTCCTGCACAACTAGATGTCCCCAATTGGCACTTTAATCTTTTCGACTCAAGTTCTTATTCCTAAAAACTTTAAAAATTCCCTTTTTCCCTTTTTGTGTGCTGCATAACTACTTTACACATTGCCTCTAAGTTATGCCTGACTGCTTCTCTCTTCCAAGCTACCCACAGTTAAGCTTAGGTTAATTTAGTGACTTTTTGTGGTTCACTCTGCAAGGGACTGTGGTTGATGCTTGACCAGGGCTCACACCCCAGTCAACCAGCAACTCAATTTCTCACAACTTGCAATTCAATAAATCAGAGGAAACAGCCAAGTTGTTTTCAAAATGACTGTGTTATGAATAGTAATGATTACGGCCATGCCCAAACAACTTTTATCCAACAAAGACAAGCCACCACTCTGGATAGAATGTAAGGGCCAATATGAGCCATTGACAAGAAAATGAGTAATAAATACTTTGACTAAGTGGGCCCAAAGAAAGGTTGATTACACCAAGGACTCATCATGTACTTATGTACTTATTCCCTGTTTCTAGACAAACTAACTAATCTACCTACCATTCTGCAGTCTCGTTTTGTAGACCTAAATTTAGTGTGCCAACCACACACCATTGTTACAAAGACTGCAAGCCTGTCTATCTAAAGCAGTGCAAAGTAATGAAATTATTAAAACAGCATTTATCTACACTGGAGGTTCGGATCTCAAACTTTATTGGATTTACCTTCTGTACTAATAGAGAGAAGCTTAGCAAATTAGCATTGGAAATGCAGAAACATAGTTGCGAGATCCGAAAAACTACCACTAATCTCCATAATTTATTGATGTGTGGCACAGGTTTCAATGAATTCAGCGAAGAACAAATATTTTGTCCTGTTAATCTCAAGAAAAAAAAGAAAAATTGAAAAACTCAAACGAAATTAAAATTACTGGATAATTCCAAAAGAAACTGATTTAAAACAACAAGCCAATCTGTGAATTATCCAATATTGACAAGGCAGGCTATTAATTAAAAACAAGAAATTTCAACCCTTTTAACATCAACCAAATGCACTTCAATCCCAGGATGCTGACACATTCCTATCAACAAAGGAGCCCTGCCTTTATATTGTACTGCATCAACCATATTGTCAAACCATCTAATGAGATCTAATTTGTATTATCTAAATACAAACAAGAATGGACAAGAGGGATCAGCAACAAGCGGCTGTATGGCTACAACTCCTATACTACTAACAAAGGTGACAAGTATGGAAAATTATGCTAGTACACCATGTACTTATAAAGATGTCAAAGACTCAAAAAACACCCAAACACAAACTCCCGGTCTAGCTACAGTAGAAACGTAACCAGAAATTTTGGCAAAGGTTAGCTTTGCAGAAAAGAGTGGAGCCAAATAAAACATAGGCTCAGGATCAAATGAACGATAAATTACAATATCATATCCACCCAGCATACATTCTAAACGCTGATAAACAATATCAATTTAATAACAGAAAATTACAACCCATTGGAAATAGAAATATTTTTGCAATGTCCAACTAGAAATTCTAATATTGTTCATTGCAACCAAGTGATCCACCAACCATGACCAATGGTTTGATATGGCTTGCCAATATCAATCAAATAAAGATAGATCTGCCAAAAAAGGGAAAATGTATGTAATTATTGATCCTCAATCTCTAATTGTATATCTAAACCCTCATTATACATCTATTGGATTGCAAGACAAACTGAAATAAGAGAATATTCTAAAAATGCTAAGAACCCTTTTAACTGAATGACTATAACAAAGATTCAATAGCAAATGATAGGATGTAGCCTTGCGATTAGATCTGTTGACCTTGAAGCTGGGGAACCGGGTTCCAGTCTCGGCAACGACCCTCAACGTCCTGTGATTCTGGGCAAATCACTTAGGATCATATGTATGAAGCTAATTTTCACTCGCAAACGCTGCGAATCGGTAATAATAGCGTTTGCGACCGAAAATTAGCAATTTCCAATGTATGAAGGCAAAATTGATCGCAAATCAAGGAATCGCTAATATAGCAATTCCCCAAAATTGCAAGAGGCTGAAATTTGCGAAATCCATAGCGATTCCCAAATTTGCGATTATACCAATTTGCGATAATCGCAAATCCGGAAATCGCAAATAAGGATTCGCAATGACATGTATCAAAAATTCGCAAATTGCGAATTCACGAAATTCACATTTCTAGAAATCGCAATTACCACCAAGTGGGAGCAGGTGGTAACCAGGTGCAAAGTATTTAAGGAAGCCCACAATGCAATACACTCTTTTCCACAATGTGTGGGCTCTACGTGATAGCGAGGAGGTGAAGAGTGAGAGCTGTGGCGCAGAGGAGAAGACGGCAGGAGAGGATATTCCGTGCGCGCATCACCATCTACCAGCGCACTGAGGAGGACATCTATACCCACTACAGACTGGAGGAAGAGAGCATACTAGAATTAATTGAAGAACTCAGACCCTATTTAGAACACACCACTCGCAGGACACAAGCCATACCCACACACATCCAGGTCCTGTGTTCACTACACCTGCTGGCCTCAGGTAGTTTTCAGGGGGTGATAGCCACAGCAGGAGGGGTGTCATAAAGTGCACTGTCGTGCTTTTTCCATGCGTTCCTCGATGCCATGACACAGAGGATGCAACACCACATACACTTCCCCAGCAACTAAAAACAGCTATGACCCAAATGGACAAACTCATGCGGATCATTGATGCTAAGAATGAGGATATTGAAGCCAGAAGCCGCCGCAATAATGTGCGCATTTTAAGTATATCCGAAAGTATTAACACGGGCGCCTTGAACAGGACGTGGAAAAGATGCTCATGGCGGTTACGGATGAGGGAGCTCTATCCGCTCAATTAATCGTAGAGAGGGCGCACAGATCCTTGGGACCCCGGCCGCCCCCTGGAGCACCTCCTCGTCCCATAATAGCTTGCCTGTTAAAACTATCAAAAGGCGACGTAGTCCTGAAGGTGGCCAGGGAAAAAAAGCAGCTTAACTATTCCGGGGTTTCCTTCACCGCCTTTCCGGACTTTACAGCCCGGGTGCAGGAGGAACGCAGGAAATTCAACGGCGTGAAACAAAAGCTTCGCCAGGAACAAGTGGACTACGCTCTTTTATATCCAGCGCGGCAACGTATAACTCACCAGGGTAAACAAAGCATCCACACGACGCCACAACCGGTGGAGAAGTTTCTTAAAGAAATGAAAAGACGAAAGACCACCTCTGCAGACCAAGATGAGCCTACCCAACGGCCCTTGTCGGACGTGGAATGACTTGATGCTCACTCACAGAGCCCACCGGGCGGCAATATCGAGAACGGAGCGCACATCAGACATGAACTTGGGTGGACTTGATCTACGACCACTGTAATGTATACCACTGATAGTTAAATTGACATGTATTTTCTGTCACTGTATTGCTACCTTACGTATAACATGTGGAAACTTTAGAACGTACAATGCTTGATTTGTCATACCGGACACTGTTGCAGGTTTTGGGACTATTGGACGTAGACAGCCCTTGGCTTCTAGCAAGGTTCAGGTGCGCCATCTGGAGTGTAGACCCCCATGGGTGTACCCCTGCTATTTTGTGGTTTGGTTCTGTTGATGGGGGGTAGGTGGGGAGGGGTGAGGTATGTCTGGCATGATTGGGATGCTTCAGTGGGAGGGGGAGGGGATGGGTGGCGATGGTTCTTATCGGTTGATTGCATTGTTGGGGAAGGGGGGCGGGGGGGTCTGCTGGCTGCAGTGGGTGGGTGGACGGGAGGGGAACGGTTCAATGTGACACGTTTTTCACTGATGCACGAGATGAGCTGGCGGTGATTGGTGATTTATGGGTGTTGGTGGAACCATTGCGGGCACTGTGGACCTATACTGTATATATTGTACTTCTTACCGATGGGTGAGCCGCCTCCAAACACTTACACGATACTCTCCTGGAATATTGTGTTTAAGGATGCTAGAAAGTGTAGACAGGTATTAGCCTACTTGGATCGACATAAGGTACACCTGGTGTTGTTACAGGAAACGCATATGTCCCCTCAGTCTAATCCTTCTTTTGCTGGCAGATTGGCAGGCATCAGGGTTTTTTCTAACTACTCTTCCTATGCTAGGGGCACTGCCATATTGATAAAACGCTCAGTTCCTTTCACACTCTTGGGTCAATTGGTGGATACTGCAGGACACTACGTGATACTATGGGGGAGGTTGGGTGACGGGACAGTTACCATCGTCAACTGTTATGCCCCGAATACGGACACACCCGAGTTTCTCACACTGATATGGGGGAAGATATTGGATATTGGCTCCAGTCACATCATTTGGGGAGGCGACTTCAACGTAGCTTTAGTGTCTGCACTAGACAGGGCGGATGGTCTAGCACAGTATCATCCTAGGATGAGAGAGATGCTACAGGATATTGTGGAGGAGGGAGGTCTGGTGGACAGCTGGAGGCATATGCACCCCATGAGTCAGGGGGGCACGCACTTTACCTCATACACGGGCACATGGGCACGGCTAGATGATTGTTTTTTTTCTAGAGAACTGGTTGTTGGTGTGACTATTGCGCGGCATTTGGCTAGAACCTATTCTGACCACAGTCCTGTGTTTGTTGCGATGGCTATACCTGGTTGTGACCGCCCTAGACGGAACTGGCGTCTCCAACCTACTGCCCTACTAGACGCCGTCTTTCGAGAGGAGCTAAGGGAATCCATAAAAGATTTCTTTCCTCGTAATAAGGATACGGTTGATAGTGTCGAGTTGGTGTGGGAGGCCTTCAAAGGCAGAGTTCGAGGATGGTGTATTGCCAAGAGTTTTGGGGTGCTGCGCGATATCCAACGTACGCTACATAAGTTGGAGGGAGAATTAAAGGGGTTCGAGAGACGAATGCTGGGTAGGGATAGGGGGGCTGTGCACCAAGAATTTCGAGCCAAATTATCTGAATATGAGGAGGAGGCGCTGCATGAAACGAAATTTCGGAGCAAATATTGGATTGCCCGCAAGTATGGTGAAGGGGAGAGGCCAGGGAGAGCATTGTCTGGGGTCATACGTAATGACCGCGGCACTAACACTATCTTGGAACTCAAGGTCTTGGAGGGAGAGGCCTGTAGGGACAATGACCGGCTTCTAACTGTCCTTAAAACCCATTATGAGCGCTTATATACTACCCAAACCACGGGATAGGTAGATCTGGATGGATATCTGGGAGAGGTGGCATTAGCTGGCTGGATGACGTGCATAGGGAATTCTTGAGCGCCCAATTGGCAATGTCCCTGGCAATAAATAGTCATTTACACCCTGTACAAAACCACTATCACAATCACTGGAGTATGCAAACTGCAAACATTAAGTGGTCTTCAACTATAGAAAAGAAAAAGAGAGCGGATCAGACTTTACAACCTATTTAATTGGGAAGGCTGGAAATCAAGATCCATTTAAACTAGTGCAATTATGCAACCTAAATATACATCTAAAAAGACTGTCATTCAGTGGAGCTATTAAGAAGAAGTGAGAGCTCACAAACAAAACCATACAAAGGAAACAAATGACATCTTTGTTGCAGGCACTGAATCAAGAATTCGTAGACAGCAGTAGGAAAATTGTATTTGGGAGACTAATCTTTCCCACGAAGAACGGCAATGGCTAGACTAGTACAAGTTGTGCACTTCCATGAATGCCAGAGAATTTTGGAACTACATGAGCAAAATCTCTGCCAGAAGTACAATCTCAGTAAACAATAGTATTACTGTGGATAGATGGATCAATTTTGAAAGTTCCCTATACACTCAAGCAAACAGAAAGATGAATTAGTAAAATCGTGGGATTTCAACTGCTATCTTTAAATTAAAACTAGAATATTGGGAGGTAGCTATGAAAAAACTCTTTTGGAATTTCTACAGTGCAGGACATTTCCCTGCATCTTAGTGAGGAACCCATTCATATCAATTCCATTAAACAGCAAATGGACAAGACCAAGACAATGATATACTAATTGCTGCTTTCAATATGGGCTCAACGTATTATTATGTATCACTTCTGCTAGAAGACTTAAAAAGTGAGTAGAAGAAAAAAATCTACTTCCACGCCAATTAGTTTAATGCATACAGTAAGCCATGCAGTAGTCAATTATATGCTTGTTACTAGATTTCAAGAAACTATTTGACTGTATCAAAAGAGATTTATTTTGGACTAAACATACTAAATGAGGAATTTCAGAGAAACCTTTGACTACTCTTAAAAGCTTGTATTCAACCAACTGCGTCCAAGTTCAACTAGGTAATAATTCCAGTTTCACCCAAATAAAGGGATAAAACACAGATGTGTGCTTGCACTTTTGCTTTCCAATCCATACATAAGAGATTTTAAAGTGACCTTGTATAATCTGAGAGCCTGTCCTCCCAAATTCTGTTGCCATCAATCAACTATTATAAAGTTTGCAGATAAAATGATGCATCTGTATTATACTAGAATTCATTTAAGAAATACTCCAAAGAATATCTTCCAATATTGTAAACAAAATTAAGTCGAGATTAACTATGAAAAAAACAAAATATTATCTGTTGGTCTAGGTAACTACTTGGAACGTAAGAGGGCTGTTGCTGGAATTGGTTAATTCATTTTCTTATCTTGGTGTCACTCTCAATAAAAAAGGTGACCATAGGGTTTACCTGGAAGGGTTAAAGGTAATGTAGAATCACTAAGATTTTCTCTATTGAAATTATCCAGAAACTGCTGCCACTCTTTGATGAAATAACACTAAATATAACCAACTTTAACCTATGGTATTGAAGGCTTTCAAAAAGAGCTCCAAGCATGGTTAAAAATAGAACAAAATAAACTTTTTAGAGCAATGATTAATCTTCCCCAATTTTCAAATCCGGCACAGACTTGATTAGAATTTGGCCTGATCATGCAAATGGGCTCTGGTAAGGTATTGTTTCAATATGAAAAGGGCAGATCCAAAAAACGTTAGAGGAATTCTATGTCAAGACTTTGACAACTTGAATAAAAACACGATGGGCCAGATTCATAAAGAAACCGTTTTGCGATTTCCTAATCGCGAATCTTTGCGTTTCACAATTAGGAAATCGCAAAACGGCATGCAGGAAAGTGTGTAGAACACTTTTAGTGATTCCTAGGGTATTGCAAATGACCTATCTCATGAATATTAATGAGGTAGGTCGTAATTTGCGACCCCCTAGGAATCACAAAAATAACAGGGATGGTGGCCTGCTGGGCAGCCCATTTTCCTTAAAGTAGGACCAATGCCTGCTCTTAAAAAATGATTTTACAAATATTCACAAAGGAGAAGGGGTCCCTTGGGGACCCCTTCCCATTTGCGAATGGGTTACCACTTACTTGAAGTAGGTGGTAAAGTGCAAATGTTTTGTGACTACATTCATGGTCACAAAACATTCATGCAGACCATTAGGATTCGCTATTAGGAAGGGACGACCTAAACACGCCCTTCCAAACAACAAATTGCGAACCCATTTTGCGATTCAGTAACAGGTTACCTAATCACTAGGGGCCATATGTAGGTGGCCAAATACCGGTCGGTAACGGACGATTTCGGCCGTTACCGACCGGTATTTGGAGTTTGAGATGTAAGGGCCTTAAAAATGACAGATTCGGTAAATTTACTGATTCGGTAATTTACCGAATCGGTATTTACCGAATCTATAATTTGAGATGTAGGTGGCACTGTAATCAGTGCCATAGGGCCTTAAGGATTTGTTATTTACCACCAACTATTAGTTGGTGAGCGTTGACGGGCTTAGCCACTGCCTGTGCTGTACCTTATCTGCGACCCCTGAATTGGCTGGGTGGTGAGAGGTGCGATGATGGGGTCATTCCACTGATAGCTGCGGATACCCTAATATTCGGCGGAGGCGTTTGATGCACTGAGAGGCGCTGTTTCTACCACAGGACGCGTTGCACACCCCCTCATCTCCCGAGGGTACCGTGTACCGAGCACATGGCTGTTTGGCCCTGGTGATTGGCTGCGCCGCTTACGCCTCAGTCTACATTTGGCACCCATCCTACTATAACTAGGGGTGCCGCACCTACGAGCCATCACTTCTTCAAGGAGGGAGTGCTCTTGTGCTCCTCTCTAGGGCGGATAATATATGACACACGGACAACTTGCTGTGGCTTGAAGTTCCGAGGACATTATGGGCCGCCTAGACGCTCGCCAGTCGCGTCTCACTTTCGAGGCTAAACGGACTCCCAAAAAAACGCAACCCGGAGAGGAGCCCGCTGAGGACGATGCGCTGCCTGGAAAAAGCCCTGGCGCTGACAGTGACTTGCAGACCACATTTACAGAAATGCGGCAAGGGTTCGCAACCATAAGCATCGAAGGTTGATACGCTGACGACCCGCATTGATGGCATCACCCACAAGCTGGCCGGTCACAAAACTCGGCTTAAAGAGGCGTAGCAGCGGATACCCGACTCTGAAGACATTACAGAGCAACTAAAAACAGCTATGATCCAAATGGACAAACTCATGCGGATCATTGATGCTAAGAATGAGGATATTGAAGCCAGAAGCCGCCTCAATAATGTGCGCATTTTAAGTATATCCGAAAGTATTAACACGGGCGCCTTGAACAGTACGTGGAAAAGATGCTCATGGCGGTTACGGATGGGAGCTCTATCCGCTCAATTAATCATAGAGAGGGCGCACAGATCCTTGGGACCCCGGCCGCCCCCTGGAGCTCCTCCTCGTCCCATAATAGCTTGCCTGTTAAAACTATCAAAAGGCGACGTAGTCCTGAAGGTGGCCAGGGAAAAAAAGCAGCTTAACTATTCCGGGGTTCCTTTCACCGCCTTTCCGGACTTTACAGTCCGGGTGCAGGAGGAATGCAGGAAATTCAACGGCGTGAAACAAAAGCTTCGCCAGGAACAAGTGGACTACGCTCTTTTATATCCAGCGTATACGTATAACTCACCAGGGTAAACGAAGCATCCACACGACGCCACAACCGGTGGAGAAGTTTCTTAAAGAAATGAAAAGACGAAAGACCACCTCTGCAGACCAAGATGAGCCTACCCAACAGCCCTTGTCGGACGTGGAATGACTTGATGCTCACTCACAGAGCCCACCGGGCGGCAATATCGAGAACGGAGCACACATCAGACATGAACTTGGGTGGACTTGATCTACGACCACTGTAATGTATACCACTGATAGTTAAATTGACATGTATTTTCTGTCACTGTATTGCTACCTTACGTATAACATGTGGAAACTTTAGAACGTACAATGCTTGATTTGTCATACCGGACACCGTTACAGGCTTGGGGACTATTGGACGTAGACAGCCCTTGGCTTCTAGCAAGGTTCAGGTGCGCCATCTGGAGTGTAGACCCCCATGGGTGTACCCCTGCTATTTTGTGGTTTGGTTCTGTCGATGGGGGGTAGGGGGGGAGGGGTGGAGTATGTCTGGCATGATTGGGATGCTTCAGTGGGAGGGGGAGGGGATGGGTGGCGATGGTTCTTATCGGTTGATTGCATTGTTGGGGAAGGGGGGCGGGGGGATCTGCTGGCTGCAGTGGGTGGGGGGACGGGAGGGGAACGGTTCAATGTGACACGTTTTTCACTGATGCACGAGATGAGCTGGCGGTGATTGGTGATTTATGGGTGTTGGTGGAACCCTTGCGGGCACTGTGGACCTATACTGTATATATTGTACTTATTACCGATGGGTGAGCCGCCTCCAAACACTTACACGATACTCTCCTGGAATATTGTGTTTAAGGATGCTAGAAAGTGTAGACAGGTATTAGCCTACTTGGATCGACATAAGGTACACCTGGTGTTGTTACAGGAAACGCATATGTCCCCTCAGTCTAATCCTTCTTTTGCTGGCAGATTGGCAGGCATCAGGGTTTTTTCTAACTACTCTTCCTATGCTAGGGGCACTGCCATATTGATAAAACGCTCAGTTCCTTTCACACTCTTGGGTCAATTGGTGGATACTGCAGGACACTACGTGATACTATGGGGGAGGTTGGGTGACGGGACAGTTACCATCGTCAACTGTTATGCCCCGAATACGGACACACCCGAGTTTCTCACACTGATATGGGGGAAGATATTGGATATTGGCTCCAGGCACATCATTTGGGGAGGCGACTTCAACGTAGCGTTAGTGTCTGCACTAGACAGGGCGGATGGTCCAACACAGTATCATCCTAGGATGAGAGAGATGCTACAGGGTATTGTGGAGGAGGGAGGTCTGGTGGACAGCTGGAGGCATATGCACCCCATGAGTCAGGAGGGCACGCACTTTACCTCATACACGGGCACATGGGCACGGCTAGATGATTGTTTTTTGTCTAGAGAACTGGTTGTTGGTGTGACTATTGCGCGGCATTTGGCTAGAACCTATTCTGACCACTGTCCTGTGTTTGTTACGATGGCTATACCTGGTTGTGACCGCCCTAGACGGACCTGGCGTCTCCAACCTACTGCCCTACTAGACGCCGCCTTTTGAGAGCAGCTAAGGGAAGACATAAAAGATTTCTTTCCTCGTAATAAGGATACGGTTGATAGTGTCGAGTTGGTGTGGGAGGCCTTCAAAGGCACAGTTCGAGGATGGTGTATTGTCAAGAGTTTTCGGGTGCTGCGCGATATCCAACGTACGCTACATAAGTTGGAGGGAGAATTAAAGGGGTTCGAGAGACGAATGCTCGGTAGGGATAGGGGGGCTGTGCACCAAGAATTTCGAGCCAAATTATCTGAATATGAGGAGGAGGCGCTGCATGAAACAAAATTTCGGAGCAAATATTGGATTTCCCGCAAGTATGGTGAAGGGGAGAGGCCAGGGAGAGCATTGTATGGGGTCATACGTAATGACCACGGCACTAACACTATCTTGGAACTCAAGGACTTGGAAGGAGAGGCCTGTAGGGACAATGACCGGCTTCTAACTGTCCTTAAAACCCATTATGAGCGCTTATATACTACCCAAACCACGGGATAGGTAGATCTGGATGGATATCTGGGAGAGGTGGCATTAGCTGGCTGGATGACGTGCATAGGGAATTCTTGAGCGCCCAATTGGCAATGTCCCTGGCAATAAATAGTCATTTACACCCTGTACAAAACCACTATCACAATCACTGGAGTATGCAAACTGCAAACATTAAGTGGTCTTCAACTATAGAAAAGAAAAAGAGAGAGGATCAGCCTTTACAACCTATTTAATTGTGAAGGCTGCAAATCAAGATCCATTTAAACTAGTGCAATTATGCAACCTAAATATACATCTAAAAAGACTGTCATTCAGTGGAGCTATTAAAGAAGAAGTGAGAGCTCACAAACAAAACCATACAAAGGAAACAAATGACATCTTTGTTGCAGGCACTGAATCAAGAATTCGTAGACAGCAGTAGGAAAATTGTATTTGGGAGACAAAGCTTTCCCACGAAGAACGGCAATGGCTAGACTAGTACAAGTTGTGCACTTCCATGAATGCCAGAGAATTTTGGAACTACATGAGCAAAATCTCTGCCAGAAGTACAATCTCAGTAAACAATAGTATTACTGTGGATAGATGGATCAATTTTGAAAGTTCCCTATACACTCAAGCAAACAGAAAGATGAATTAGTAAAATCGTGGGATTTCAACTGCTATCTTTAAATTAAAACTAGAATATTGGGAGGTAGCTATGAAAAAAATCTTTTGGAATTTCTACAGTGCAGGACATTTCCCTGCATCTTAGTGAGGAACCCATTCATATCAATTCCATTAAACAGCAAATGGACAAGACCAAGACAATGATATACTAATTGCTGCTTTCAATATGGGCTCAACGTATTAATATGTATCACTTCTGCTAGAAGACTTAAAAAGTGAGTAGAAGAAAAAAATCTACTTCCACGCCAATTAGTTTAATGCATACAGTAAGCCATGCAGTAGTCAATTATATGCTTGTTACTAGATTTCAAGAAACTATTTGACTGTATCAAAAGAGATTTATTTTGGACTAAACATACTAAATGAGGAATTTCAGAGAAACCTTTGACTACTCTTAAAAGCTTGTATTCAACCAACTGCGTTCAAGTTCAACTAGGTAATAATTACAGTTTCACCCAAATAAAGGGATAAAACACAGATGTGTGCTTGCACTTTTGCTTTCCAATCCATACATAAGAGATTTTAAAGTGACCTTGTATAATCTGAGAGCCTGTCCTCCCAAATTCTGTTGCCATCAATCAACTATTATAAAGTTTGCAGATAAAATGATGCATCTGTATTATACTAGAATTCATTTAAGAAATACTCCAAAGAATATCTTCCAATATTGTAAACAAAATTAAGTCGAGATTAACTATGAAAAAAACTAAATATTATCTGTTGGTCTAGGTAACTACTTGGAACGTAAGAGGGCTGTTGCTGGAATTGGTTAATTCATGTTCTTATCTTGGTGTCACTCTCAATAAAAAAGGTGACCATAGGGTTTACCTGGAAGGGTTAAAGGTAATGTAGAATCACTAAGATTTTCTCTATTGAAATTATCCAGAAACTGCTGCCACTCTTTGATGAAATAACACTAAATATAACCAACTTTAACCTATGGTATTGAAGGCTTTCAAAAAGAGCTCCAAGCATGGTTAAAAATAGAACAAAATAAACTTTTTAGAGCAATAATTAATCTTCCCCAATTTTCAAATCCGGCACAGACTTGATTAGAATTTGGCCTGATCATGCAAATGGGCTCTGGTAAGGTATTGTTTCAATATGAAAAGGGCAGATCCAAAAAACGTTAGAGGAATTCTATGTCAACACTTTGACAACTTGAATAAAAACATGATGGGCCAGATTCATAAAGAAACCGTTTTGCGATTTCCTAATCGCGAATCTTTGCGTTTCACAATTAGGAAATCGCAAAACGGCATGCAGGAAAGTGTGTAGAACACTTTTAGTGATTCCTAGGGTATTGCAAATGACCTATCTCATGAATATTAATGAGGTAGGTCGCAATTTGCGACCCCCTAGGAATCACAAAAATACCAGGGATGGTGGCCTGCTGGGCAGCCCATTTTCCTTAAAGTAGGTCCAATGCCTGCTCTTAAAAAATGATTTTACAAATATTCACAAAGGAGAAGGGGTCCCTTGGGGACCCCTTCCCATTTGTGAATGGGTTACCACTTACTTGAAGTAGGTGGTAAAGTGCAAATGTTTTGTGACTACATTCATGGTCACAAAACATTCATGCAGACCATTAGGATTCGCTATTAGGAATGGACGACCTAAACACGCCCTTCCAAATAACAAATTGAGAACCCATTTTGCGATTCAGTAACAGGTTACCTAATCACTACGGGCCATATGTAGGTGGCCAAATACCGGTCGGTAACGGCCGATTTCGGCCGTTACCGACCGGTATTTGGAGTTTGAGATGTAAGGGCCTTAAAAATTACAGATTCGGTAAATTTACTGATTCGGTAATTTACCGAATCGGTATTTACCGAATCTGTAATTTGAGATGTAGGTGGCACTGTAATCAGTGCCACAGGGCCTTAAGGATTTGTTATTTACCACCAACTATTAGTTGGTGGTAAATAACGAATACCTGTGTATATGTAAATCTGTGCATGTACACCTGTGCCATGTGGCACGCATCCATGCCCTAAGGGCATGTATGTGTGTCACATGGCACACAAGCACTGATCAGGGGTGCAACAGGGTGTCAAAGTGACACCCTGCTCCCTTGACTATTCGGTAATTTTACCGAATCGGTATTTACCAATTCGGTAATTGCTATTGATTCCTATGGGCCTTTAGGCCCATAGGAATCAATAGCAATTTTAACGATCTTAACGATTCGTATTTACGAATCAGTAAATACCATTTGCCTACATGAGGCCCAAAGTTGTGTTTGCTGATCGGAAATGCATTTTTTGCATCGCAAACGGGCCGAATCTGTGATTTGGCTCATTTGCGAGGAGAAAAATGCTTGATGCAGCTGGGCTTATGGCACATAGCAATATTGAACTTTCTTTAAGAGCTGGAAATGGTTAATGCATGGAAACAGGACATCTGAAACAGTAGTTTTAAAAGTCTCCTGAATAAACACATCCATCCTCAGTCTCATGCTAGAGACATTCCGAAATTCTGCAGAAGTGGCCATTGTTTCTTGATTAAGGTTAATTATGTACAAGGAAAGTTTAAACCAGTGCAAAACACATTTATTTCAATGTTTAAAACATTGGGCACACATCTGAAAGGAATCCTGGACCATATTAAGGGACACTAGGCTACCTGATACCAGCAGAACCTGGCATCCTGATTCTGGGAATGCGACCGGTAGACATGAAAGGTATGACTGACACTACTGCCCGCTTAATCACCACATGTCAGGTGCGACCAAACAGCTTATCTCCTTTCCTGGAGGAAAAAAGAACCCCTAGCTAACTCTCTATGGCTCCACAGATTGAGTCAAACACTAGCCATGGAGCAGATAACTCATAAGATCTCTCACTCTGAAGAGAAATTTGATGGTAAATGGCAACCTCTCATAGCTGCATGTCTAACGGAATTTCTCTGTTTCACTCCCCGGAGAATAGGAGTGATCCACGTATTTGACTAACCTGTGTACCTTGGGCTGTGGGGACTGCCTCTTGTATTGACTTGTCTCCCCTACACACTCTGTAAGGCTTATGAGGGAGTATTCTGAATCGTGGCCCATGCTTTTCATTAAATACTCACAATTTTTACCATAAGTCTCAGCTGGCCTCGAACCGGGACTCTCATGACTCCCCCTGCGCTTTTCTCCACTTAGCAACAAGATTCTTGACCTTCATACCCAGTCACACCTTACCCTTTTAGCCATTATCCCCTCACTTTTGTTGCTCCCTCCTACTTGGTATCAGCTCACACTCTTTGTTCTGTTTTTTTCCTTTTCATCTATTTTTGCTTTGGGGATTGGGATGGGTGGAACGGGTGCAGTTCTACTGTTAAATTACAACTGTAAATCACGCCCAAAGTGACATAAGCCCTGTACAATAATGTTTTTTTAACATTAATGTAATCAAAATTGTATGCACTATATTGTAATGCTTTGAATTATTCAACCAATAAAAATTGTATTATTAATGGTACTCATCTGCCAAATGATAGCTATTTTGTAGGGGTGGGCAAAGACTTCTGATCCGCCGGCAGAGTTCGTGGAGTATTTCCAACTCTGTCCGGATTTCCGCAAAACTACACAACTGCTAAGTGACGTGTAGCAGAGTTTTTCTCACACACGGCTCACCAACGTTGAGTTGGTGAGTGGAAAAATTTGCATGCAAGATCTCCATCGGGAAGATTTCTCAATGTGGGTGCTCAAAGCAAGTCGCAACGGCTTGTGTTGGGAAATATGCTGCTCGAATTGAGGAAGCTTCTGCTTGAGTATAATTCCTACTTGAGTGGCAGAAAGAAACAGCGCGCAATGTGTAATACAGTTCACTGGGATGTTACAACATGGGAAAAGCCCCCAGCGCTAAGAATCATTGCAAGCAGTGTGACTTACCACACTCCGCCGCTTGTGGAACCCCGCAGAGCATTGCAGAGTTTTTTCAGCACTTCACGGAGTTCCACGGAGCAGAACTCGGTGAACTCCACCCAGGCCTGCTATTATGCTTGACAATGAGAAAGCCTATTTGTTTATTGCTGCATTACAAGCTTCATTTAACAAGCCAAGACTCATCATCAATATGAATTAAAGCTGAAAATGAAAAATTCACAAAGGTACTAAGCTAACTGTACCCTTTCTCCTCTGCTTTTTTCAATATTTATTAAACCCATTATCAGAAACGCTGAGGAAGAACTGGGAAATCTCTGTCTCTAAATATGTGGATCATCCACTCACACAATTAAATGATACACCTGTGATTTACTGGTTAAACTCAAACCCCTCAGACATCAGAATAGTTCCAGACATTTTACTCAGGTTTGTGTTTTTTAAGGTAGAAGATTACTGATGATAAATCTGAGGTGAAGACATGGAACATTCCTGAAATAGAAAGCAGCACATTACTATCATTGAGGAAGATAGTCAAACCAGTATGTTTTTAGGGTATACAGATATCGTAAAATGTTGATAACATTTACCTTGTAAAATATTCTCATAAATGATCATAAATTGGAAGTATCCAAATTTCCCCAACTCTTTAAAATGAATAGTCTTCCAAAATGTCTCTCTTTGTTTTTGCAGCTATCTTTTCAAATTCCGGATCACATGTTTACTAAACGTGAGACTCGTCTGGCAAAATACCATTCTGAGAGAAGCCAGTAAGAAATTATATAGTAACTTGGATAAAGAAGATTTGTCCGATTTGACCTTTTAAAGATATTAGTGGTCAGCCATTTTACATGACATCCATTTTCTACTTGCTCCCCGTACATGTGAGGTGGCTAGATTCAAGTTTTTGTCAAGTTTCAGTTCCCCCCAGTTCAAGAAGGCTACCCAACTGAGTGTAATTCTGCGAAGTACTCAAAAATCAAATTCAAGATTATTAACCATCTAGCATCAATATATTATGAGATTCAAAAGTATCACAAATGTTGTCTCTGAATTTACAGAAATGTGAAGTAAAATTAATCTATGTTACTCCAGCCACCTACAACATTACAGATCACGAATTCAACTTGTGTGATTTTTTAGATGCAAATAATGGGCTTCAATGATTTGAGCTTTTACAAGTACAGACAAATGATCAAGTTAATATAATATAATACATATTACATATATTATAATAGTTTCAATTAAAACAAACCGTCAGTAGTAATACTATATAGATTGAACTTACACTTCCGTCATGTCAATTTGTGATGGAATATATTCATCAGAACATGCTATGAAAATTATGATACACTTTTACAAGAAATTATGTAGCTTGCTTGTAAATTGAACTACAGAATTGACAGCTCGTTTGGGATCCGAGGTTAAGGAAAAGGGAACAATATTTGAATCAATTTGCATGCCATACAATAGATTTTCCAATGGTAAAAATTGTTGTCAGCTCTTAATTACTTTCTACATACTCTATTGTACCCCATTTAAATGTATCTAAACTCCAGTTTTGGATGTACGAGATGTAAGGCGATTAAAATCGTTCATATTCATGTGTTTTTTGGGCCAGTACTTATTCTGTTTTGCGATCAATTAAGAAATTATGGGGTAGATGTATCAACATCCAGATTTGCGAATCTCAAATAGCGATTTTTTAGAAATCGCTATTTGAGATTTGCAAATTGGTATGTATGTTGAAAATCAAATTTTTTTTGCGATTTCTAAAAATTCCTTAATTGCGATTAGCAAATTGCGAATCGCAATTAAGGAATAATTTCCCATTTATATCTATGGGCCAGGAGGCCCGTAGGAATGAATGTGAAGTTATTCTCAATTTGCGATTCGCAATTTGAGAATCGCAAATTGAGATTAATTTCAAGGGTGCAAGGGTGTCATAAGGACACCCTGATGCACCCCTGAAATTCACATGTGTGCGCATATGGCGCACATACATGCACTAAGGGCATGTATGTGCGGCAGATGGCACCTTCAAAAATGCAAAAAAGTGCTTTTGTGAAAGAAATCGCAAATTACCACCAACTTCAAGTTGGTGGTAATTTGCAATTTCTTAATGAGAAATCGCACAACTTGGGTGCTTTAGACATTGCATTTAAGGAATCGCAAAATGTGCGATTCCTTAAATGCAATCGCAAAATAAGGAATCGCAAATTTACGATTCCTTATTTTGCACTCAAATTTGCTACATGCATACCATTTAGCGAAAAAGAGTTTGCAAACGCCGAAATTCTGCGAATTTCTGTTTTTGCGAACCCATTTGAGCTTCATACATCTACCCAATACATACCATTTAGGGAAAAAGAGTTCGCAAACGCCAAAATTCTGCGAATTTCGGCGTTTGCCAACCCATTTGAGCTTCATACATCTGCCCCTATATGAGCAAAGTGCTAGGTTTGGAAGTAATCTGGGTCTCTAGAATGCTTGTATTTGATGGAGATAGCCCATATGCATGGCTCCTTCATTACAAAATACATGTTAAGCCTAAATATTGTAACTGCCTAATTAGTTGTGTATAGAAAGATGGAAAAATATCAGTGCTCTATTTTGATCAATGGAAAAACAGATGTGTTATGTTATAAACATGGAATTAGTTGTTGCTAGACATAATTTATCTTCAAGCAAAATAGAATTATACTCTCCAATGCATAACTTGATTTCCACTGTTGATTGATGGGAGCTATCTGGTTTAGGGAGAATATGTACGTAAATAATGCAAAGCATGCTGAATCCACTTGTTCTTCTAAAGTCAATCTGCTTTTTTGCCTTTTTTCTTTAATTGATTATGCTAATATATTACATTCTATGATATTCCAATAAAATGCTACCACTCTTTCACTAATTGTTATTGCATATCATTTCATTATCTATTCCTGAAGGTAATATTTTAAAACTGCAGTCATTGTGTCACAAGAAAATTCCACTTAGGAAAAGGCTTCACTTATGTTCTTTTTTATATATGTCTGTATCAGTGAAAAATCAACCTCACTTCCCTGAGTGCCTTAATACTTGCATATGTATAAATGCAAATACCAACTTGTGTTGTTACAGTTTGTTAATCAAATATTATTTCGTTTGTATGCCTGTTTGGAGATTTCCAAAGCCTCAGCATTTCTACACACTGAAATGCATTTTGAATGAGTTCTCGTTTTCTTATTCCATATTTTGTATTGCACATTTTAACTCGGCCGTTCTACTAAAGATTAGCCTCTGTCTTACTCTGGCACACTGAGGCAAAGATTTTAGAAAGCTATGGAGTCAGCTCTTGCTAGAGGTGCTTGTACCTTTTCCATTAAGGAGTTCTTTCATTCAGAGGGGCCTGGCACCTCCTCATTGCCGTCTGTCTGTAGGCTTCGATGTTAGCATTTGTTCTCACTTCAATTCATTTGCATTGAGAAAGATTTATAGATGTAGTGTCAACATGTATGGATTTTAGCATTACATGCTCCATCTGATCGAGGGCGACGGTCTGGTCCTTTGAATAGGCAATTGCCTTGCCTATTTTGAATGCGTGATGGCTATTTTTGCATTAAACACGCTAGACTTTCTGCTTTCCCGAGTATTTGTGTGTTTTCGTTCACACAGGGTTCAAGCGCAGGGAATTGGATTTGCTAACTGAACATAAATTGGAGCAACGTCATGATGTCATCCAAATGCAGCATGAGCAGTGTGTCATCAGCATATGCCTAAAATCTGATGCTGAATGTCCTATCAAGGTTGCTAGCAGTTAAGCCTAAATGTTAAAATCAAGGTAGAGTTGCAAGCTGAGCTCTGAAGTGCCCTACAAGTTATATTCTTTAACTCTGAATAATATGGAAATAGTTATACAACTTGTACTTGAGCCTCTAAAAAGAACAAAAGCCAACTTAGGGCAAGAGTTTTACTCAAATATCCTCAAGACGTTCTGACGAAATGGAAAGTGAGAATGTATGAAATGCCTCTTAGAAGTTCAACATAATTAAAGAGGCTTTACCACTTTTATCAAGAATCACATATATGTCGTTGGCCTCAGATACTAAAATCAATTCTGTGCCAAAAGGCCTAACCCTGATTGATAAGGATCAAAAATGCTAACTGCCACAATAAAGTCAGAAAGCTAAGTGTGATAATTTCATTAATCTTAGCTGAAATGGTAACAGTGAAATATTTCTAGCATTTGCTATGAAGTTAGGATTACCAGTGGACTTCTTCAAAGGAGAAGTGCCAACACCTTTTCCTGCAAGGTGGCCCCTTGCCAGATATATAAAAATTACTAAGGTACTCATTACGAGTTCGGCGGTGTGGGAGAGGGACCGCCCCACTCCAGCACCGCCAAACCTGTGGTTAAACCACCTGCCAGATTAGGAGTTTTCTCCTATCTGGCAGCCGGTTCTTTGGTGTTTCCACTACGGTGCCTATAAATAGGCACCGCTATTTAGAGTGCCAAAAACAGTAACTGCACGGCATGGACTGCTGCAGTCTTTGCTGTGCAGATACCGGGCTGCATGTACAAAGGGGGAGCACATGTGCCCTGACTGCATGCACTCCATGTACCGAGACACAAGCGGGGCCCTGTAAGGGCTCCTTCATTTCCTCACTTTTTTTCCTTCAACTTTTTGTGGAAGTTGTCCACCATGAAAAGTGTGGCAGTGAGAAAACTCAAAATATGCTTAGCGGGACAGCAGCAGACCAAATGGCGTCTTGGTAATCGGTGCGACAACTTAGATGTGCTGCGTGCACGCCCGACTGCCGTGCGGTAACTCGATAAGCTTCTGAGACATGACAGGCCCTGCGACACGCTTCTCCGGTGATGTGACGGCAACCTATGCGGCGGCTGCATGCTTCTCCGGTGATGCAACGTGCTTCGGTGATGTGATGGCGACAGCGGCAGCCCCGACACGCTTCCTCGGTGACACACTTCTTCTTCATTGGGTTGCGCTTCCAGCTCCCAGTGACACACAGTCTCTTGAAAGACCCAGCACAACAGCAGGCACTTAAATTCCCAGCAAGAGCATTCAGGGGGGAACTGGTGGTGAAGTCTTGTATCACTGAGACTTCAGGCAGGAGGCAAGCACAGTTCAAGCCCTTGGAGATTCTTCTTCAAGATGATGAAAGCACACTCAGTCCTTCGTCTCCTTTCTTTGGCAATAAAGCAGCCACTGCAGGCCAACCCCCAAACAGCATAAAGCACAGGGTTTGTCTCCTCCTTCAGTTTCTCTGGTTCTTTTCCTCAGCAAGGGGTCGTCTTGATTCCCAGAAGTGATCTAAAGTACTGGGGTCTGGATTCCCCTTTTTATACTCATAAATCCTTTGTCTCTGAAGGCAGAGAGTGTCCGTACCTAGTCCAAAACAGTTCTGGTTGCATTCTGCCAGCGAACAACTTCTCCCTTTGTCAGTGTGGGCCAGGGTCATCAGACACACCACAGGAGGTGGAGCCGCAATTGTGGAAGGCCGGCACAGCCCTATTCAGTCCCAGGTGCTACTCCCCCCAACACTCCTCATGCAGATAGGCCTATTCAGACTGTCCCCTGGAGCCACCCCAGCCCCTGTCACTCACAAACCAGATATGGAATACACAACCTAGCAGAGGGAGGCTTGGATGGTTAGGCGAGAAAATACCTTCTTTCTAAAAGGGGTATTTTCAAACATAGAATGTTAAAACCAACTTCACTAAAATATGTATTTTATCATTCTGAGTTCAGGCATACAAACTCGAATTTCTACCTAGTTACCTGAGTCAGTTAGGATTATAAGATGTTAAAATCAAACTGCCTATTCTGGCCCATGGGAACAGGTATCCTTGCAATAGTGAAAAACATAAATGGCTGTCATTCACTATCAGGACATGCCACACACATGCTACACACATCAGGTAATGTCCTACCTTTTATATACAATGCACCCTGCCCTTGGGCCTACTTTTGGGGTGTCTGATATGTAGAAAAGGGAAGGTTTGGGGACTGGCAAGTGGGTGCACTTACCAAGTCAACATGGCAGCACTAGGCTACACACAGACCTGCGATGGCAGGCCTGAGCCATAGGTTAGAAGTTGCTCCAGTGGGGGGCACAATCAGTGCTGCAAGCCCACCAGCAGCATTTGATTTACAATCCCTGGGCACACACAGTGCACTGAACTACGGTCTGACAAGTGAACCAAATAAGCCAATCATGGAGTCACTAATCCATTACAACAAGTTACAATAGGGAGCACTTGCACTGTGGCACTGAATAGCAGTGGCACTGTGCCCAAATCATCTAGACCAGCAAAACATATTGAAAAAACACAGGAGGCAACAGCAAAAAATGGAAGGGAGACCCTCGCAATTGGTGCCAGGTCTAACAGGCGCATGTGCATCAGTGTTTTGTATATTGCATTCTGATTTTGAATAATTATTAATGCCGCTTTTTGCACACAGCTTATGCTCGTAACATTAATGGGGAATAGTGAAAGGTGGGTGGTAAACAGTAAGGGTTTCTTTATCACATAATTAATAAATGTTAATTTTTTATCTACTTTAGTGTGCTGAGTGAACCATCTATCTTACTAAACTTAGCTAAAGTAGGAGGGGGAAGTTTCGTGGAGTGAGTCCGCTCTGTCAGAGGCAAGACAGAATGTGCCGAGCAGCGTAGTTGACATGAGAAGGGTGAAGGCCAGAATGCTGAAAGACTGCCAAATGATGTCCAAGTCGTGAGACCGGAGACACATTCTGTGGAAGATGCAAACAAATATTTAGAAGATGTTAAAATTTGTATCACATGAAGGGAACGTTAGTACAAACTAAGACCCAAACCCTGGGAATAATTGTAAAACAATGAATTTGTTGAATTAGAGGTGAAGTCACAGTGTTGTGACAACGTCACCTCACAAGCCCACCAATCCCTTTGCGAGTTTGATGATAGTTTGCAACAATTGTGGGATGGACATGTACATTTTAGGGTATAATTGTGGTGCCTTTAGGGGTGTGGTAGAGCTTAGGCTGGCAGGAGAGAAAAGGGGAGATGTGTCACTGTCTTTCGGTTTGCAGAGAGGCCTAGCTATTGCTGATCTGTCCTGTTTTCTGTCCTGTTTGTCCTTTGTTTCCTGATCCTATTTTGGGGAATCCCCACCATCTCCCAGGCCGTGGGGGTGATTTTCGTACAGACCGATAGGTTTGTATTTAGCCTAACTGGTTCTCAGAATTTAATTATTGATGTATCTTGTTAATGAAACTTTTGTTTCTCCACCTATCCACTCTCAATGATACATTGATATATATTATTTAGATGAACCTATTGTCTCTTCATCTATCCCCTCCGCTTGGGGATTATGTTTTGCATGTATTTTTGCTGAAACTTTTGTCTCTTACTCTATCCACTCCTTCAATGTATAAAGTCATTATTTGATGGATGAGCTTGTAATTGTTTAAGTTTGCATATGAAATTTCTCCTTTTCGTGAGATTCAGTGTTTGTAATTTTGTGACCAAATGCATTTGAGCATTATCCCTTTTTATTTGAGATAAAATTAATCATTAACTTTACCGAGAGTCTGTGATCATTTTATTGATTAAATGGTTGGTAAGTGAGTAGTTATCATTGCCTTCAACTATTCAAATAATTGTTCCATCGACCAACTAGAAGGAAAGTTGATATATAAGTTAGTTATGACATATCATTTAGATCCATAAAAAGGAAAGAATTGAACATATGAATGAATTGAACCCAGCGCATCAGGGATTCTGGGTGAATGTGTATGGGCTATTGCAGTGTGATGTTATTTGATTATTGATCCCTGATCAATTAATGGTATTGGTGCTGGATCAGTTTCTTGGTAGCAGAGGATGGTTTAATTATTGATTAATTTGTTAATGATTAGTGATTATTGATTATATGTTCTTAACACAAAAAGTTAGTGTCATGTTCTGTGTTGTCTAGAAGTACGGGTTCGGAGATACCTGAGGAATTCCGCGAATGGAATTTAGCCTGAGTAGGCAGAAGAAGAGTGTGGTAGAGCAGCCATACTGCAGAAGTACTTTGTCTGTTATAATAATACCTAAAAGCTGCAGAAGGCTGCAGGTGTTATATTAGGGAAAATTCTGTATGTAAGTAGAGTGTTTGAAATAGCGAAGGGTCCACTTCTGAAAATGTAGCCTTATTTCCAGGAGAATAGCAAGACTCCTTTTCATACCAAAAAGTCCTCTTGTGAAATCTTGGCTTTATCCTTAGAGAAGTAGCAGGTGCTCCCGGAGCTTGTCAGAGAAGTGAAATAACGCTGGTCGTTATCATTTCTTGCTTTGTGAGAAAATCTTCTTGAGAAGGTGAAGACTATCAGTTTATTTAGCAGAGCAGAAAAGGTAGCATTGTTTTGTGTCGTTACTAACCGAATCTTAAATAAAGAAAACACAAAAAAATATTGCCGTAATATTTTGTGAAGGGAGGGTCAAGTAGAAGGAGTAATACTGATGTCCGAAAAGGCCGTGCTAGCATCAGTCAGGCAGCGAGAGTATACTGAATTGTGATTGGTTGGTTAGTGTGAGACACGCTAGCATTGGTCAAAGACTCTGTTTATGTGGCAATGCTCTGATTGGTTGGTTGTGTGAGACTGGTTAGCATAGGACGAAAGTTGACCAATAGAATAAGTGAAATTACGGAAAGGTTGTTTTTGTTTCATGATAAGACCCATTAGCGGGAGGAATCAGAAAATGAAGTTGATGCAGCAAATAAAGAATTTCTTTAAAAAGGACAAAGCAATTATGACTAGTGAGTGAATTCCGATTCCACCTCCAAAGATACCTGCTTCTTTTATGATGTTGGAACAAGGATATCACACGTGTATGTGGTTAGAAAATTGGATAGAGCATACAAAGGATGATGGGTTTTTTCGCTTTCCTGCAACATGATATGTTCAATGTAAGAATATTTTGTCGAATTTGAGAAAAATAGAATGAATTCATTAGAACCCAATCTTAGCTTGACACAGTACGAAGCATTGGAAGAATGGGAAGTTGAGGCTAGAACAAGTCCAGAAATTGAATCAGTTGAGTTTGAATGCAGAAGCATTGACGGTACCAGTAACAATTGGTCGTGTAGTTCGGTTGTATGGAGATAGACAGAATGTGTCTAAAGTGCATGCATTGGCTGTATCAGAAAGTAGAATCAGGAGTGGTACGAATGAGGAAGAACAGGCAAATGCAAAGAATACATTGTTACATCTTCTGGTTTATGAGTTGATAACAGAGTCCCACAGTGAAGTATACAATTAGACCCAAGAAGAATAGGGCCAAATGTCACTCCAATAGCAGGGAGTTCAGCAGGTCCGTCACCGGAAGAATTAAATAATTGAATAAAAGAAATGACAAGGACAAAACCTCAACCACAGAGAATAAATCAGTTGAAAGTTGATTTGGAAGAAATGATTATTGGTACAATAAGTCCATATAGATTAGGAACTTACCGAGATGATAAACTGCTGTTTTTGAGTAAAAGTATTACCTGGAGGGCAAAGAATCTACATGAGAAAATATCTGAAGCGGCTAGTGCGTATGGGGTGGACGTAGAAAAGTTAAAGGTGTTACAGAAATTGTATAGGTTAGCTTTCACTGACAAGGACTTAGAAAGTTTAAATCCAACTGAAAAAAGTTGCAGATAAAGGAAATAATGAATATTTTGAAGAAATGGGGAGATGTAGATCGCTAGAAAAATAGATGGACGAAAAAGAAGGAAGAAGCAGCTAGTAAAGGAGCGTCTATGTTTCCCATGAAAGAACCAGAAGATGTTGAAAGGGCATGTCAGAGGAGAAAAGTACCAGGTGGTGGATATTTTCATGTACCTTGGTCAAGACAGGATATATTATCTTTAAGCATGGGCGTAAAATCCGCTCCGCTCGCGGATTTTTCGGATTTTCGGCAAATCCGCAATCCGCGAACGCTCGCGAATTTGTCGAAAATCCGTGAATCCGCTCGCGGCGGATTTTTTGCTTGGTTGCGGCGCGCGGCGTGGTGCACGGCGTTCACTTTCCGTCATTTTAGCGTTTGCCGAGTTGTTTTTCTTTGCGAGTGACGCGCCATTTTAGATCTTGCTGCGTGTTCCCGCGGGAGTTTGTCGCCCGCGAATACGTACTCGCGGCTTGCCACCTTGCACAGCACACCTCGCGAGAGTTCGCAATTGCGAACATGTAGTTGCGGCGGAAAGGAACAATCTCGCACTTGCGAAATAGAGATTTTGCAATTTCGCACAAGAAAATCACCAGCAAACAGGATAAACCTTCAGAAAATTATGATTTTTATCAGAATCACTCCTCAGGTTGACATTTGCATGGCCTTTTTTTTTGCAAGGAGTCCATTTTGGGGGGGGGGGGAGGAAGGAAGTGCCCCACAGTCTCCAACTTCCTGTTCCTGTCCAGCAGGCTCCTCCCAGTGCTTTGTCCATCTCCTGGTCACTTTCATTTGGATCTGGAGCTGGAAGGATTACTTTTTGTGGGTGCTGCTGGATATTTGGATTTGAGGCCTTTTTGACTGTCTTTGGATCACTTTTGGATTAGAAATCAACTTTCACAAGTAAGTTTGTTTGGGGCATTACAGTTGCTGCAAGTACAATTTTGGAACTTTTTCAGAAAATTAAATAAATTATATTGTGGGTAGCCACAGTATCCAGTAGGACCAGGGTTGGTTATGGGTGCATGATACAACTGTTTTGTTGAATTTAAACACCATTGAGGCCATGGATGGGCTGGGATTGTGCAGATTTTATTGTTTTTTGTCGTTTTTTTGGGCCTGCTGGTGTGGCCCTTTGCCCAGGGGTGGTGAGTGTTGCATGGGCCTAGTCTTTCTGTGGGGTGTCTTCTTGAATTTAAACATAATTGAGGCCATGGATGGGCTGGGATTGTGCTTATTTTATAGTTTTTTGTCGTTTTTGGGGGGCTGCTGGTGTGGCCTTTTGCTTGCCCAGGGGTGGTGGTGGTGCATGGACTGAGTGTGCCTGTGGTGTTGTCTCACTCTCTTTGATGTAAACATCATGGATGGCATTGGATTGTGGTGATTTCTGGCTGTTTTTCTGTTTTTTGGGGGTGTACTGTTGATGTGGTCTGGCCATGTGGGTGGTGGTGGTGGCCATCTTGAGTGCTGGCTGGTACAGGCAACATGTGCTTGGGGTGTAAGGGGGCCATTTTGAGGAGAGGCAGTGTCTGAGGCCTGCACTTATTTTGCCTACTTTTCATCCCTTATGCCCAGGGGTAGTGAGTGTTGCATGGGCCTAGTGTTTCTGTGGGGTGTCTTCTTGAATTTAAACATAATTAAGGCCATGGATGGGCTGGGATTGTGCTTATTTTATTGTTTTTTGTCGTTTTTGGGGGGCTGCTGGTGTGGCCTTTTGCTTGCCCAGGGGTGGTGGTGGTGCATGGACTGAGTGTGCCTGTGGTGTTGTCTCACTCTCTTTGATGTAAACATCATGGATGGCATTGGATTGTGGTGATTTCTGGCTGTTTTTCTGTTTTTTGGGGGTGTACTGTTGATGTGGTCTGGCCATGTGGGTGGTGGTGGTGGCCATCTTGAGTGCTGGCTGGTACAGGCAACATGTGCTTGGGGTGTAAGGGGGCCATTTTGAGGAGAGGCAGTGTCTGAGGCCTGCACTTATTTTGCCTACTTTTCATCCCTTATGCCCAGGGGTAGTGAGTGTTGCATGGGCCTAGTGTTTCTGAGGGGTGTCTTCTTGAATTTAAACACCATTGAGGCCATGGATGGGCTGGGATTGTGCAGATTTTATTGTTTTTTGTCGTTTTTTTGGGCCTGCTGGTGTGGCCCTTTGCCCAGGGGTGGTGAGTGTTGCATGGGCCTAGTCTTTCTGTGGGGTGTCTTCTTGAATTTAAACACCATTGAGGCCATGGATGGGCTGGGATTGTGCAGATTTTATTGTTTTTTGTCGTTTTTTTGGGCCTGCTGGTGTGGCCCTTTGCCCAGGGGTGGTGAGTGTTGCATGGGCCTAGTCTTTCTGTGGGGTGTCTTCTTGAATTTAAACACCATTGAGGCCATGGATGGGCTGGGATTGTGCAGATTTTATTGTTTTTTGTCGTTTTTTTGGGCCTGCTGGTGTGGCCCTTTGCCCAGGGGTGGTGAGTGTTGCATGGACTGAGTGTGCCTGTGGTGTTGTCTCACTCTTTTTGATGTAAACATCATGGATGGCATTGGATTGTGGTGATTTCTGGCTGTTTTTCTGTTTTTTGGGGGTGTACTGTTGATGTGGACTGGCCATGTGGGTGGTGGTGGTGGCCATCTTGAGTGCTGGCTGGTACAGGCAACATGTGCTTGGGGTGTAAGGGGGCCATTTTGAGGAGAGGCAGTGTCTGAGGCCTGCACTTATTTTGCCTACTTTTCATCCCTTATGCCCAGGGGTAGTGAGTGTTGCATGGGCCTAGTGTTTCTGAGGGGTGTCTTCTTGAATTTAAACACCATTGAGGTCATGGATGGACTGGGAATGTGCAGATTTTATTGGTTTTTGTCGTTTTTTTGGGCCTGCTGGTGTGGCCCTTTGCCCAGGGGTGGTGAGTGTTGCATGGGCCTAGTCTTTCTGTGGGGTGTCTTCTTGAATTTAAACACCATTGAGGCCATGGATGGGCTGGGATTGTGCAGATTTTATTGTTTTTTGTCGTTTTTTTGGGCCTGCTGGTGTGGCCCTTTGCCCAGGGGTGGTGAGTGTTGCATGGGCCTAGTCTTTCTGTGGGGTGTCTTCTTGAATTTAAACATAATTGAGGCCATGGATGGGCTGGGATTGTGCTTATTTTATTGTTTTTTGTCGTTTTTGGGGGGCTGCTGGTGTGGCCTTTTGCTTGCCCAGGGGTGGTGGTGGTGCATGGACTGAGTGTGCCTGTGGTGTTGTCTCACTCTCTTTGATGTAAACATCATGGATGGCATTGGATTGTGGTGATTTCTGGCTGTTTTTCTGTTTTTTGGGGGTGTACTGTTGATGTGGACGGGCCATGTGGGTGGTGGTGGTGGCCATCTTGAGTGCTGGCTGGTACAGGCAGCAACATGTGCTTGGGGTGTAAGGGGGCCATTTTGAGGAGAGGCAGTGTCTGAGGCCTGCACTTATTTTGCCTACTTTTCATCCCTTATGCCCAGGGGTAGTGAGTGTTGCATGGGCCTAGTGTTTCTGAGGGGTGTCTTCTTGAATTTAAACACCATTGAGGTCATGGATGGACTGGGAATGTGCAGATTTTATTGGTTTTTGTCGTTTTTTTGGGCCTGCTGGTGTGGCCCTTTGCCCAGGGGTGGTGAGTGTTGCATGGGCCTAGTCTTTCTGTGGGGTGTCTTCTTGAATTTAAACACCATTGAGGCCATGGATGGGCTGGGATTGTGCAGATTTTATTGTTTTTTTGTCGTTTTTTTGGGCCTGCTGGTGTGGCCCTTTGCCCAGGGGTGGTGAGTGTTGCATGGGCCTAGTCTTTCTGTGGGGTGTCTTCTTGAATTTAAACATAATTGAGGCCATGGATGGGCTGGGATTGTGCTTATTTTATTTTTTTTTTGTCGTTTTTGGGGGGCTGCTGGTGTGGCCTTTTGCTTGCCCAGGGGTGGTGGTGGTGCATGGACTGAGTGTGCCTGTGGTGTTGTCTCACTCTCTTTGATGTAAACATCATGGATGGCATTGGATTGTGGTGATTTCTGGCTGTTTTTCTGTTTTTTGGGGGTGTACTGTTGATGTGGACTGGCCATGTGGGTGGTGGTGGTGGTGGCCATCTTGAGTGCTGGCTGGTACAGGCAGCAACATGTGCTTGGGGTGTAAGGGGGCCATTTTGAGGAGAGGCAGTGTCTGAGGCCTGCACTTATTTTGCCTACTTTTCATCCCTTATGCCCAGGGGTAGTGAGTGTTGCATACTTGCATGTCCCTAGTCTTTCTGTGGGGTGTCTTCAATGTAAACATCATGGATGGCATGGGATTGTGCTCATTTTTCTGTGTTTTGTCGATTTTTTGGGGTGTATAACTGAACTGATGTTCCTCTGTCTTCCATTGCTTTTAGGTGCACAAGAAGACTCAATAGAACCACCAGTGCCAGGAAGAAGTCCTGCAGCGGTGTGTGCAGCATAACGTCACGCGACGTCACGTCTGGACACAGAACCCTCTGCAACTCGTGCAACTGCTGCCTGCTGACCTGCTCTGAAGAAGATGGCCCCAAAAAAAGTAACCCGTAGCTCCTCTAGCAAGAAAGGTGCCAGTAAGGAGCAGAAGAAGCAAGTTACCAAGGACACTGGTGTGCCGCCCGCCCCTTTTTTTGTGAGTAAAAAAAAAAGTATGCCTGCAGCAGCTGCAGCGGGATCTGCTGGGGACCAAGCTGGCAGCAGCACCCCCGCTCCATTGGGCTCAGTGCCACCACCACCACCACGCCAACTTAAGTCCAAGCCCTTGAGTGCTGCAGAGGCAGCCAGTATACTTCTTCAATCACCATCGACCAGTGATGTTGGCTCATCGCAAGAAAGCAGCAGCAATGTCCCTCAATCAACACAGGTTGTTGTAGCTCATCTGACGAGTGTTGAACAACCACAGCGGCAACAACAATCACATGTGCAAGTACAAGCCCAAGTACATGTGGAAGGAGAGGCAGCGCAAGGAGATGCGCATGCAGAGGTGCATGGAGGGTCACAACAAGTGCCCACAATAGTTGTTCCTCCCGAAGTAGGGGCACATCAGGAAATCGACAATCAAGGCGAGGTATCATTTGAGGAAGCCACTCCTCCTGATGATCCTTCATTGTCTTCCACAACCCTAGCAAGGAAGAGATCAAGGGTGGTGTCTACATCCTCTTCAAGCACACCTCCTTCTGATGATACGGATCAAACTTGGGAACCAGCACCACAGCCGTCTGAGAGTGAGGCACACCATGATCCAACAAAGGTACTTAAGCGTAAAAGGAAGCTCGTCCAAAGTCTCAGACTTATGGAGTGTGATGAGGCTCAACAAGAAGTGGCGGATACTGCTGCTGATGAAGACTCTGCCAACGACGACCCAGTCATCATAAAGGTCACTGCAGCCCCAGCGGGCATGCAGCAAACAGACATTTTGACCCTAGCCCGAAGAGCTGCTGCGCGTGATGATGATGATGATGATGTTGTCGATGAGGAGGCAGTGGAAACACCACAATCATTGGAGTTAAGTAGTACACCAACTCGTCCCGCTTCCATATTTCTTTCTGGCAAGAAGAGACCTGCGTCAACCTCGACCTTAATTAGTGGCGGTGAAAGTGGAAAACGTACAAAAGTTGGCCAATCCAGATCCTCCACTTCATCTGGCATTAGCTTCATGACCACCACCACCACCAGTATCGCCGCCTCCTCCAGGTCCCACAGACACTTCAAGTCCCCAGTTTGGGACTTCTTTACTGTTTGTCCCAAAAATCCAAGGTTTGCCATTTGTACCCTTTGTAAGCTTGCAGTTAGTCGTGGTAAGCCAGGTAGCAACTATGGTACCGGCGGCCAGAGTGGTCATCTTGACAGAAAGCACGGTGTCCAATGGTTTGCGCACCTAGCTGCGATCAAGAAAGGCCAAAATCAAGGAAACGTTGATGTTTCATCTGATGTTGACGAGCAGGAAGAAGACGTGTCAAACACTTCCCTTACACCCAGTACCCCTCTCAGCAGCACACCCAATGTGAGGCACACTAAGAGTGTTGGAGCGAGTGAGACACCAACGCACAAAAGTTCACCAGCGAGCAAAATTGGGTCAACGAAGTCATTATCAGCCCGTAAATGCTTGGTCCAGGCCAACATTAGAACAATGCTTACTTCAGACGTGCCATATGAACGCAACCACCCACTGACGCGTCTGTATAACACTAAGCTGGCTAAAATGCTAGCTGTGGACCTTCTACCTTTTTCTTTTGTAGAAGCGGTAGGTTTTCTTGAATTAGTTGCAACGCTCTGCCCTAAATGGAAGGTTCCGAGCCGGTTCTATTTTGCCAGAGTTGCGGTTCCAGCACTACATGAAGATGTGCTGCAGGCGATTGGGGCAGCTTTGCAGAAGAGTGCTGTTCACACAATACATCTGACAACAGACATGTGGACCAGTGGCCCAGGCGATGATTACATGTGCATCACTGCACACTGGGTCTCTTTTTCAGGTGTTATAGCAAAGCTAAACGCAGGTGTTGACCCGGACCAAGTTTTCAAAGCTGCTCGGAAACATGCAACACTAGCCATGTTTGCCTTGGAGAAAAGTCACACAGCAGAAAACCTTTTGGAAGAGTTTGACAAAAAGGTGTTGTCAATGCTATCCCCCCTAAAACGCAAGATTGGTTATGTTTCCACGGATAATGGCGCCAATGTAGTTAAGGCCATGTCACAGGGTCACCATGTTAGAGTGCCGTGTTTGGCGCACTGTATCAACCTGGTAGTTCAAAAATTCTTGAGTGATAAAGAGAGTCCAGCGTTCGAGGTAATGGCCACCTGCCGCAAAATGTGCAACCATTTCAGCCATTCTTTTAAGGCCCGGAAGCATCTGCGGAGACTGCTACTTCAACGTGGAATGCCAGTGAAAGCACTCATCCAGGAGGTGGCAACACGTTGGAACTCAACCTTCTACATGCTTGAGCGTCTGCATGAGCAGTATACGGTACTCGATCACTATTTCTTGACAGAGGCTACATCTCAGAAGGAGGACCTGCGGATGAGTAAGGCGCAATGGGCCATAGTTAAAAGCCTGACAGACATGCTTCGTCCTTTTGAGTTCTTCACGCGTGCAGTCAGCCAGGAGGACTGTAATTTGGGAAAAGCTATCCCATTGTTGTGCATACTGGAGCACCAACTGATGGCGGTTTCTTCTGAGTTTGAAAAAGATGAAAAAAAAAAAAACCATTTCATTTTGTCTGAGAAATTATTACATCGCCTACGTGGTGATGAACGTCTTAAAAACATCAACTCAGATCAGCATTACATTTGTGCTACTATTCTGGATCCACGCTACAAAAAGGCGCTGGCAGACAACGCATTCTTTCCTTTCGCTGATGCAGATGTTCAAAAGTACAAACATTGGTTAGCCTGGTCAGCCAAGAGGTTTGAAAAAGAACGGCAGGTTATTGAAGGAGAAGCCAGTACATCAGCATCAGCATCAGCAGGCCATCCGCAGTCACAAGAATCCACTTCTGCACCTGTGGCTGGGGCACAAGTGACCTCTCAGCCGTTAAAGACACCGGCAACTGGATCATCTGCACCACACACAATGACAACACTAACAGTGGCTGGGGAGGAGGATTGGCTAAGTTTGATGGGGTATGGTTCTCTAAAAAATGTCACAGGCACAGCAAAAAGTAAGCAAAGTGGAGGAACAGTTGATGACCTTGAGTCGATGGTGCAGGACTATCTGAATGACTCAACAGTGGTCTTTCTTAATGAGGAGCCATTGCAGTATTGGCATGGCAAAAAACAATTGTGGCCACAGCTCTACAACCTGGCTATAAACTATTTGTCTTGCCCACTCGCAAGTGTGTCTTCTGAACGTGTTTTCAGTGCTGCTGGTGGCATTGTAACTGCCAAACGGAGCCGCCTATCGCCCAAAAATGTGGAGCGGCTGACAATGATCAAGATGAATCAGCACCTCATACCACCAGATTACAAAGTGCGAGAAAGCACGCCACATGAAGACGATGAGGACAGCAACGTAGATGAGGGGATTTTTTCTCTGTTCGGTGCCACTGACCTCATCCAGCCTGAATTCGCAGAGTATGATGACGAAATCTTGTTCTTATTCCCTGACACCGAGCCCTGAAAATGAGACAATCAATCAAGAACTTTCTTTTTCGTCCTTATTCACTTTTATTCCTGTGTGCTTTGTGTCTCTCTTTCTTTGTTTTGCACAGTTAATTTAATTCAAACTTTAATCACCTAATCCCAAAAAGAAGACCATCATCAGAACTGTCTTCACTTGTTTGCTTATTGATTTGAAGGTGCCGCAGTCTACATTCCTCAGGTTCACAAGTTCTGAAGAACATGCTCCTCTATCCTCCTCCTCCAGACTGCGATTTCCCTCCAAGCAGAGTGCTGGATTACGCACAATGAAGAAAGACTCAGCACTTGTGGGGGTGTTGTACTTCTTTGCGGGTGAGTTGACGGTTTTGGGCCCATTGCTGTGAAGCTCTAATAATGGACAAAAGTGTTTTGGACCAAATATGAGGTGAAAATTTCTTGCCGTTTTTGCTGACTTGCTTGCCTTTGAGGTGCTCTTTGGCGGGGTTCCGGGGGTTTGTGTGTAATTTTTGGTGTCTGTCGAAGCACTGCTGCGACAGTCTAATCTTGATTGCATTTGCTTTTCAGGAAATCCGTGGTGGAAAACAGGAGTTATGATGATTGATGATGACCTAGCTGCACAGCGCGTTACTTTGGACCGAAGGCCGAGAGATATTGTAAGTATGAGATTTAGCTTTTTCGCTGTTTGGGGGTGTTGTCGGGTGTTTTTTTGCGGGTGGGTTGGCGCCGGCGGGTCTTGCCTGGGGCATTCCTGGGAAGGTCTAATACCGGATACAAGTATTTTGGACAAAATCCATAAGGAACAGCCTTTTTTTTGCCATTTCTTCAGACATCTTGCTCAATGTAGCTTTTGGGGGGCTTCCTGCTGTTCGTGGGTGGGTTGCGGCCGGGGTCTCTGTCGAAGCACTGCTGCGACAGTCTAATCTTGATTGCATTTGCTTTTCAGGAAATCCGTGGTGGAAAACAGGAGTTATGATGATTGATGATGATGACGACCTAGCTGCACAGCGCCGCGTTTGGACCGAAGGCCGAGAGACATTGTAAGTATGAGATTTAGCTTTTTCGCTGTTTGGTGGTGTTGTGTCGCGTGTTTTTTTGCGGGTGGGTTGGCGCCGGCGGGTCTTGCCTGGGGCTTTCCTGGGAAGGTCTAATACCGGATACAAGTGTTTTGGACAAAATCCATAAGGAACAGCCTTTTTTTTGCCATTTCTTCAGACATCTTGCTCAATGTAGCGTTTTGGGGGGCTTCCTGCTGTTCGTGGGTGGGTTGCGGCCGGGGTCTCTGTCGAAGCACTGCTGCGACAGTCTAATCTTGATTGCATTTGCTTTTCAGGAAATCCGTGGTGGAAAACAGGAGTTATGATGATTGATGATGATGATGACGACCTAGCTGCACAGCGCCGCGTTTGGACCGAAGGCCGAGAGACATTGTAAGTATGAGATTTAGCTTTTTCGCTGTTTGGTGGTGTTGTGTCGGGTGTTTTTTTGCGGGTGGGTTGGCGGGTCTTGCCTGGGGCATTCCTGGGAAGGTCTAATACCGGCTAGAAGTTAGTTGGACAAAATCCATAAGGAAACACCAGTTTTGGCACTTTGTAAGTTAGGGTTCGTTAGGGTTAGCCCTAGCAGCAGGATTGCATGTGTTTAGGGGGGTTCTATTGCAACGCGGTTCTGTTGTTGTAGAGCACTGTTGGAGCGATGCTGGCTATGGATACTTTTGCTTGCAGGCAAGTGGTTTGAATACAATCCACGGTCTGTATTTGGGTCTACTGTTACTTTCAAAGTACGTTTTGTAACCATTTTTCTGCTAGGCATCATCAAAGTGTGACTTTTTGAACCACACAGCGTACATACCTTTTATTTATTTATCAGTGGTATTGTAATAGCACTTCCTGTTTTCCGTTCAATAATTACAGGCCGGGTTTCAGTCAACATCCGCCAGGCAGGCAGTGGACAGGGTGTCTCTTCTGTCAGTGGTCACCACCACATTGATGGACGAAGCGTCAGCTGGAATGGAGGAGTGCCGCCAATAAGAGGAATTGTTTGCTGCATGCAACTTACTTACCAATTTCAACAGGACAACTCCAACAACATACGCAATACAGATACAGTATCCATTGTTGTCTTTTATTCTATGAGTGTGACTGCATGTGCTTACCTTTACTTTGTAACCAAAGATTGTCTGTAAACTCTGTATCTTCAATTATTGTTTGTCCATGCTCTGCTTTTTTTTTCTTCTCTCAACAAAACCTACCCAAAAAGAAACCCCCATTCCCATCCATTTTACAAACCCTAACCCTCTTCCCCCGGGCTGTGTTGTTTTGCTTGATGTCTGACTAAAATGACATCAATAATTCCACACACTTGCTGGGGAGGATAAGGTGATAGCAGCAACAGGCTGGTGAAGGAATACGAGGATATCTTCTAGACTTACTCAGCTTCAGTACTATATCTTCTAGTAGTAGTAGCCAATGTCAAATAAATTCAACGCAAGTACTAGTTATACTTGCAATACTTTACCATTTGTTAGGCTACATTATGGCACTGTTCTAGTGTACTGTCACCTGCTATTTTCTCGATCGTACCGTAACCGTTGTAATGCTACAGTAAGGAGTACAAACAAGGTTTCGTTTTCTTTTTTTCCATAGGCATGCAACTGCCACTGTGTCACACCACTAGTAACACCGCAATGAGGAAATGTCACCCGCCCAGGAATGACAACGTTAATCCCCATTTCACCTGGAGCCAGCCCTGGGCCTAGCCCTAATTTCTAACACAAATTACAGGTAAGATAAGCGTTTGGTGGGAGGTAGTATAATGGAGTATTATTTCGGAGTAGACAAGAGTTTGACGGTTGTACTACTAAAGTCCTACGACTGTTCAGGAAAACAAAGTTACTGTTACACCCCCGCCCCCCACCCACCAGACTGAAAAGCAGTAAAAAACAGGTATGGTCAGATAAAGTAGTTGAAAAATATATTTATTTATCCCTAACAAAATAATCTCCCTCACCCACCCTAACCCCAACGATTGTCTCTGAAACGTCCCAAAACGATCCCAACTCCCAAATCCCACCCCCCAAAAGTCTATAAAAAAAGGGCAAGGGACACTCCACTACTGGAGGGTGCTGGTGCTGGTGCATGATGCGGCATGGGCATCATACTCCTTGCGGAGGGTGGCAAGCTCGGAGCGGAGGCCCTTAACCAAGGTCTTATACCTCAGGACCTCCTGCTCCAGGTTGGACATGCGGACTCGTAGGCGGTGTTGGCGTTCCTTGCAGCTCCTGTGGGGGGCAGCTGGTGTTTCCGGTGCTTGGCGGTGGCGGTCGGCTTTCTTAGCCCGGCTCGGTCCCGCTGGTTTAGTCACGGAGGAGGATGCAGTCGAAGATGTTGCCCCGCTCGACTGCGTGTCCTCCTCCTCCTCCAGGGCCACCAGCCGCCGATACTCGGCGACTGTGGCCTCCAGCCTCCGTTGCCGGGCCAATCTAGCCTGCTCCCTCCTTGTTGTTGATTTGGAAGAAGGAGCAACTATATGAAGAAAGAAAGACATAGTCTGTAACCAATGCTCCTTATTAATAACACAAAGTGATTGAGCCGAAAGTTGGGTCACAGAGTACAAGTAGCAAATTGAAAGCACAGTACATAACTATTGAGGACAGTATCTATGTAACCCTCCCACTTCTGCATCCTTGCTCTAACAGTAGTGGTAGTTTAATGAACTAATTCTACGACCACTATGGACTTCCATTACAGTCGACTATGACAGTACACCAGTCTTATTCTTCTTCTTCTCTCTTGTTTAGGGAAATGGGTACGTTATCTTATGCAAGCCGGCAGAATGACATGGACACAGCACAGTGAAGTTGCACCCGAGAAAAAAAGTTGCACACCATGATGATGGAGACAGACTTGCGTTACTGTACCGGTCCAGTACATGCAGGTGGTGAAGCTATTACTTTTCTATTACGGGTGGCACTGAGAATACTCTGTTACAAGGGCTACTGCTTAATTAATTTACCTTTCACCCTACAGTGCAAATGAGTACTAGAAAAGGAAACTGAAGAAGCTAACTAATTTGATTATCTATCACTTCACATGGGACGTATTTAATGACAGATGAGATGACTTTAGGTGCTTTGCTTAATATTGAGTGAACACAGTGATACACCCACACATGAATGACGTACTACAAGTAAACTAAAGTTATTAAGAGAGGTACGGAGTGTCCACCGTAATAACCAGATATATGCTGTGAATGCAAACGCAATACAAAGTACTGCTACTATTCATGGAAGTATTGGACACATTTACAATTTCTTTTCCTTGCCTTCCCTGCACTGGGACGGACGTGCGGGTGCGGTGGTACATGCTCTTCAAGGTAACACTTACTTCACCTGGCGACCATCTACTCTCTCTAGATACACATTTGCTATGTAAGAGTCAGAGAATACCATGCTCCAGGCATCCATTCATTCAAAGTATACGCACACATACAGTTTCTGTTTCACCCACCCAGGCTGCTGTCCTTCCACCCATCCTTGCTTCATCATTGACCCAGCCATGCACCATACCATATTCTTTCCTTCCCAGCCACCTCTGGGTCCAAGCAAACACATATCGTTCTTCTTTGCCAGCCATCATACAAGTTCGCGTCCCACTTACTTACACCCTTCTTTCGCTTTTCGTTCATCCCATCCATCACGTTCGTCTAAGAACTTATTGGGATTCTTCTCACCAAAAACTTCACAGCTAAGTCGAAGTACATTTCGAGGAGGCTACTACCTGGTTGATTTGTAATTGTAATACACCCGTGCAGAAAGCACACTATGCAGTCTTCAATCTCAATAAGTAAGGAATATATAGCTTACCTGTTTCCGCCACCACCGTTTGATCCCCCACAGGAACGGCCACCAGCTCTTCTACCGCCGCATCCTCCCCAGAGGCCTCCGAGTCCAAGTCCAACACATCAGCCACCTCCGCGCTGGCCCCGTCACCAGATGTTACACCTACAAAGTACATTTAAGAAAGTTAGAATACACCACTCACTACTATATAATATTTGGTCTAGGAGAAATGTTAAAAAAACAGAATACAATGTAATAATTTGTGACTGTCTACTCCATAGTAAAAATGTCCCATTTTCCAGGGAAGGCTGTTGTCTTGCTGCACTTTTATGCACAACTGATGAATGCTTGCTTTTGATTTTTAACACGCACCACTTTTTCTCCTAACAGACAGAAGCTTGACTCCTGAGTCCTAAGAACACGACCAGGATCAAGTTCAAAGTAGGTGAGAGTTCGGCTCGACCACAAGAAATGTGTCCAATTAATCGTCAGCACTAACCACTTTTCCGTTTACAGTTAAATAGTTTTATGACAAAGTAGATTTCAATAAATGTGTTTACTTTTAATAAAGCTTTTACACTTAAATAGACTCTGTGGTTTTTGTTCCTCTAGACTAGAGTGGATGAGCTAAAGGTTTTGGAATTTTTGCAAGCATGAGTGCCTCTGACACTTCTTGACTGTGCTGTGACTCCGTACTACTCTCTTGTCCTGCGTACGATAATCTAGAGATCATTGGGGATCTATAATCGGTGACTTCGGGAGCTGAATGACTCTGCCACACTATCTAGTCAGTAAGGAGACAGTGCATAGAGGTATTGCTGAATATAATGGGAGTCCAATGGAATTGCCAAATGTCCAATCTTAGTTAGCTACACAGACAGACTAATAAGAATAGTCTAGTAATACCACAGGGAGTCATCATATTCGAGGCAGGATAAGAATTTATATCCAGTCTACAAGAAGATCAAAGACGATTTAGAAAAAATCGAATGAGGAACGCTAGGAAAAAATAGGTACTGTTTAGTAAAATGTAAACTTACTGGGGCCAGCAAAGGAGCCCTCGCCTGCCCGATCCTGGCCTGCATCCTCAGCACCCTCCTCCTGTGTCCTCTTGCCCTTGGGGGGAGCTGATGTACAACATGAAAGAAAGAAAAACCATAAAACATGGATGAGATTTTTCAACCAAATCAAACATTTCAAAAGAACAATAACAACATATTTTGGAAAAATAGCAAATAGATAGACAACTATTCCACGGGATCTATCTCATGTGGTATACTACGTTATTCGTATTGCCTGATTTGCGGAACGTTGACTTAGAAAGTTCCTATGTAACTCAATAAACAGACTACTAAAGAGGTTTGCCTAGGCCTGGCACTGCAGGCAGTAGTGCACAACACGTGACAGACAAAGTCCATCCTGCTTGCAGATCAGTGAATACTCAAACTATCAATCCACCCGCCACCACCGCCACTATTTCTTCTGATAGCCATGTGACTGTCTAAAGGAAGGACACTGGACTTCAGTCTGTTGGGGCTGATTTATAAGTCCCTTGCGGAAGTTGCGACTGATTTTCCTCCATTGTTGCGTGCCTTTTCTGACGCAGCGGCAGAACAAAAGACTCGCCATGGTGTTGGTGCGGCGTATATATTAAAAAAAAAAACACATATGGGCATATGGGCGATGCATCACGTTGTAAAGCCCTGCGCCATCAGGGGGCGTTCCGGCGCAAGGGAGGGCGTACCTGCGCAGGAACGAATCCTAAAAGTGGCTGAGGGAAATCTACAAGATGTCAATCAGTCATTTTTATGACAATGATGCATGACTCAAACCCTGCGCGCTTGAAGCCGACGTACGGCTTGATGCAGCATTGGGGAGATAGGGTACCCCAGAGCATTGCTGGAGCTGCGCCATCGTTGGCACGCAACTCCAGCAATGCGCTGCCTTTACGGCACAGATGCGTAAGGCTTCTGTGACGTTTTGGGCCAATGGGTGGTGGTGGCATGGCACACAATTACTGCCGCATCCCTGCTACTTTGCAGGGATGCGCCGGTAATTGAAAATATGACCCTTACTGTCTAGCATTACGCAGTTCTTTTCTTTACAGTACACTGATACATAATTTCTCAGGCCAATGAAATGCTTCTGAACACAACATACAAAACAAAGAAGCATAGTAGCAAGCAAGGCTACTGAGAAGGAGAGCAGTGCACCTGAAAATGAAATGCATAGAAGATTTTGAAATATAATTTACCTCAATGTAATCGGCAGCATTATTGCTCTTGGTAAAGAACAAAGATTTGCAAATAACAGAGCAGGATAAAACAGAGTAGTAAATGTACTACTACTACTACTCACCAAGCCCGGGGACCTCTACGCCGAGCGCGTCCAGCAAGTCCCGCTCCCGGTCCATGACATCGGTCCAGCGGTGGGTGGCCTGGTTATATGTGCGCCGGACCCCAGAGATCTTGTACATGGCCCGGCACACCTTCTCCCACCGCTGGCGGCGCTCCCGGATGCCATAGCCGGTCGCGATCTTGCCGCCTCCCAGGATCGTCTTGGGGAGGCGGCGCTGGACATGGAAGATCAGTGCCGCCACTTCCTCCGCGCTAAAGATCTCCCTCGGGACCACTTGCTCCCCCCTTAAACGCCCGCACGGGAGCCGGGCACGGGGTGCGGGACCCTTCCCCTTCTCAGGGTGCTTCCCGGCTCCCTTTACCATGGTCTGGGCAGAAATAAACTTAAATGATAAAGAAGAAATAGAATAGTGAAGAAGAAAATAAAAGAGTTTAAAAAAGTAGTTTAAAAGTAACTAAAAGCTGCAGAAAACACAAAAATATAGAGCTAGAAAAATAGAGGGTTAGATAATAAGTAAAATTAGATCAAAAAAACTTCAAACAAGCAAAGGATGGCAGAGATTGAGAGAGGATAGAGAAAGCATGCCCAGAACCATAGCAATGAATGAGAAACAAGATGGCCGCGCCCGTTCACGACCGCGTGGGTAAGTTCGCGCGAGATTTTCCTTGCGAGTACGCGCGAACTTGTACTCGCGAGCAGCACACTTTGCGAGATTACACATAGCGGGCGGAAACGGAATTACGTCACGCCAACAAGATGGCCGCGCCCGTGTACGACCGATAGGGTAACTTGGCAAACGAATAGCTAGAAGCGCCTCGCGAACACGCGCAAGATCACGCGAACATACACGTCGCAACAAAAACAATTTTGTATTCGCACGTATTCGCGGCTTCCGAAATCGATCTCGCACGGATTCGCGCCCCAAATAACGCGCGAAATTGCAAAAAAAACGATTTTAGCTAAAATGAAAGCAATGAGCAGGTGCAAAAGTTCAAACTTAACATTAGTAACATTCAAGGTAGTGCTTCCTGATGGGCCCCTCCAGAGTTTGCAACAATTCTATGACCCTGCTATGACCCAAACAGCAGGCTCATAGAATAGCACCATAAAGGTCCTGTAAAAAAAAAATTTCACTGCAACAAAAAGCAAATTACAGATAAGGAAGGAAGCAGGTGCCAGCCAGACTGGAACTTTCAAAATTACTGACACATTAATGAAACACAAATTAATTGATGGCAGTTGAAGAAGGGCAGGTGTGCTAGCTTTTTTCAACCACCATAATCTACAGTAATAAATAAACCTAATAGGTGCCTGTGAGGATGTACTAGAGGGTGGCATGGGTGTCCCAGAGGGTGGCAGTGGTGAAACAGAGGGTGCTGTGAACCTGTGATGATAAACCAGACGTAGAAACAACATAGTCGCGGCCGTTGCAAGCCGAAAAGTAAGTTCGCAATTGCGAACTTGTCCCAAAATCGGCGCGAACACGCGCCAACACAAAAAACGGAAAAATCCGCAAGTCCGCTAGAGTTCGCGGATCTTCGCGGATTGCGAATCCGTAAATACGCAAGTTCGCGGATTGCCAATCCGCAAAATCCGCCCATGCTTAATTATCTTATGCGAATGATTTTCCAAGACTGAGAGAGAAACCAGTTGAATGGTATAAACAGGTAGAAAGGTTTGTGAAGGTCTCGAAGGTTCTGCAAAAAGATTTAGATGGATTGTTTGAGATTGTTGTTCCAGCTGATTTATGGACAGAGTGAAATATCACTTTTGATTGGCCAAAAGATGAATATCCTAGGGACGCTAAAACAGTTGCACCATCAGAGGAGGTGATCACGTTTCTGAAAGGGAAAATTTCCCCTAAAGAAACAGATTGGGTTAAAATCGACAGGACTACCCAGGAACCAAAAGAGTCAGAACATGCCTACTATGAACGGTTGTTGCAGGTATTCAAACAGTATATTGGAGACAAGGATTTGGGACATTTCGTGTATCGTGTTGTGAAATTAATAATATGATTGAACAGCATTTGATTTGCTGGCAAAGCAAAATGATACAGAAAAGGGGGTGGTGATGAACAGAGTGTCTGAATTAAGCAGACCACTCTTACCCAGTCCAAAGATCAGGGCTTGATCCATCACCGTTATTTATCTCACTGCCCCATCCCAGCTCAGAACCTGGCTATATGCAAATTAGTCTGTCCCTGGCCCAGTGCATCATGGGAACAGGGCAGACCAAACTACCAAGCCAATTCTTCACCAGAAAGGAGACAAGCTACCGGGGACCGGTTTCTGGCATTTCAGCCTCTTCGGCCCGGCTTGCTTGAATCCTGATGGAGCAGTGAGAAAGGGACTCATGTCTGAGTATACCCTGCCACACCTATAGTGGCCAAAAACGATTCAGAAAAGGGGGTGGTGATGAACAGAGTGTCTGAATTAAGCAGACCACTCTTACCCAGTCCAAAGATCAGGGCTTGATCCATCACCGTTATTTATCTCACTGCCCCATCCCAGCTCAGAACCTGGCTATATGCAAATTAGTCTGTCCCTGGCCCAGTGCATCATGGGAACAGGGCAGACCAAACTACCAAGCCAATTCTTCACCAGAAAGGAGACAAGCTACCGGGGACCGGTTTCTGGCATTTCAGCCTCTTCGGCCCGGCTTGCTTGAATCCTGATGGAGCAGTGAGAAAGGGACTCATGTCTGAGTATACCCTGCCACACCTATAGTGGCCAAAAACGATTCAGAAAAGGGGGTGGTGATGAACAGAGTGTCTGAATTAAGCAGACCACTCTTACCCAGTCCAAAGATCAGGGCTTGATCCATCACCGTTATTTATCTCACTGCCCCATCCCAGCTCAGAACCTGGCTATAAGCAAATTAGTCTGTCCCTGGCCCAGTGCATCATGGGAACAGGGCAGACCAAACTACCAAGCCAATTCTTCACCAGAAAGGAGACAAGCTACCGGGGACCGGTTTCTGGCATTTCAGCCTCTTCGGCCCGGCTTGCTTGAATCCTGATGGAGCAGTGAGAAAGGGACTCATGTCTGAGTATACCCTGCCACACCTATAGTGGCCAAAAACGATTCAGAAAAGGGGGTGGTGATGAACAGAGTGTCTGAATTAAGCAGACCACTCTTACCCAGTCCAAAGATCAGGGCTTGATCCATCACCATTATTTATCTCACTGCCCCATCCCAGCTCAGAACCTGGCTATATGCAAATTAGTCTGTCCCTGGCCCAGTGCATCATGGGAACAGGGCAGACCAAACTACCAAGCCAATTCTTCACCAGAAAGGAGACAAGCTACCGGGGACCGGTTTCTGGCATTTCAGCCTCTTCGGCCCGGCTTGCTTGAATCCTGATGGAGCAGTGAGAAAGGGACTCATGTCTGAGTATACCCTGCCACACCTATAGTGGCCAAAAACGATTCAGAAAAGGGGGTGGTGATGAACAGAGTGTCTGAATTAAGCAGACCACTCTTACCCAGTCCAAAGATCAGGGCTTGATCCATCACCGTTATTTATCTCACTGCCCCATCCCAGCTCAGAACCTGGCTATATGCAAATTAGTCTGTCCCTGGCCCAGTGCATCATGGAAACAGGGCAGACCAAACTACCAAGCCAATTCTTCACCAGAAAGGAGACAAGCTAGCGGGGACCGGTTTCTGGCATTTCAGCCTCTTCGGCCCGGCTTGCTTGAATCCTGATGGAGCAGTGAGAAAGGGACTCATGTCTGAGTATACCCTGCCACACCTAAAGTGGCCAAAAACGATTCAGAAAAGGGGGTGGTGATGAACAGAGTGTCTGAATTAAGCAGACCACTCTTACCCAGTCCAAAGATCAGGGCTTGATCCATCACCGTTATTTATCTCACTGCCCCATCCCAGCTCAGAACCTGGCTATATGCAAATTAGTCTGTCCCTGGCCCAGTGCATCATGGGAACAGGGCAGACCAAACTACCAAGCCAATTCTTCACCAGAAAGGAGACAAGCTACCGGGGACCGGTTTCTGGCATTTCAGCCTCTTCGGCCCGGCTTGCTTGAATCCTGATGGAGCAGTGAGAAAGGGACTCATGTCTGAGTATACCCTGCCACACCTATAGTGGCCAAAAACGATTCAGAAAAGGGGGTGGTGATGAACAGAGTGTCTGAATTAAGCAGACCACTCTTACCCAGTCCAAAGATCAGGGCTTGATCCATCACCGTTATTTATCTCACTGCCCCATCCCAGGATTCAGGATTCAAGCAAGCCGGGCCGAAGACGGCTGAAATGCCAGAAACCGGTCCCCGGAAGCTTGTTTCCTTCCCGGTGTAAGAATTGGCTTTTGTAGTCTGGTCTGCCCTGTTCCCATGATGCACTGGGCCAGGGACAGACTAATTTGCATACAGCCAGGTTCTGAAACTGGGATGGTGCAATGAGCTAAAAAACGGTGTTGGATTTAGCCCTGATCTCTTGACTGGGTGAGAGTATTCTGCTTAATTTAGAGACTCTGTCCATCACCACCCCTTGTTGTAAATATTTTTGTCCACCCTAAGCGTGGAAGGGTATACTCAGATGTGAGTCCCTTGCTCATTGCACCATCAGGATTCAAGCAAGCCGGGCCGAAGACGGCTGAAATGCCAGAAACAGGTCCCCGGAAGCTTGTTTCCTTCCCGGTGTAAGAATTGGCTTTTGTAGTCTGGTCTGCCCTGTTCCCATGATGCACTGGGCCAGGGACAGACTAATTTGCATACAGCCAGGTTCTGAAACTGGGATGGTGCAATGAGCTAAAAAACGGTGTTGGATTTAGCCCTGATCTCTTGACTGGGTGAGAGTATTCTGCTTAATTCAGAGACTCTGTCCATCACCACCCCTTGTTGCAAATATTTTTGTCCACCCTAAGCGTGGAAGGGTATACTCAGATGTGAGTCCCTTGCTCATTGCACCATCAGGATTCAAGCAAGCCGGGCCGAAGACGGCTGAAATGCCAGAAACCGGTCCCCGGAAGCTTGTTTCCTTCCCGGTGTAAGAATTGGCTTTTGTAGTCTGGTCTGCCCTGTTCCCATGATGCACTGGGCCAGGGACAGACTAATTTGCATACAGCCAGGTTCTGAAACTGGGATGGTGCAATGAGCTAAAAAACGGTGTTGGATTTAGCCCTGATCTCTTGACTGGGTGAGAGTATTCTGCTTAATTCAGAGACTCTGTCCATCACCACCCCTTGTTGTAAATATTTTTGTCCACCATAAGCGTGGAAGGGTATACTCAGATGTGAGTCCCTTGCTCATTGCACCATCAGGATTCAAGCAAGCCGGGCCGAAGACGGCTGAAATGCCAGAAACCGGTCCCCGGAAGCTTGTTTCCTTCCCGGTGTAAGAATTGGCTTTTGTAGTCTGGTCTGCCCTGTTCCCATGATGCACTGGGCCAGGGACAGACTAATTTGCATACAGCCAGGTTCTGAAACTGGGATGGTGCAATGAGCTAAAAAACGGTGTTGGATTTAGCCCTGATCTCTTGACTGGGTGAGAGTATTCTGCTTAATTCAGAGACTCTGTCCATCACCACCCCTTGTTGTAAATATTTTTGTCCACCCTAAGCGTGGAAGGGTATACTCAGATGTGAGTCCCTTGCTCATTGCACCATCAGGATTCAAGCAAGCCGGGGCCGAAGACGGCTGAAATGCCAGAAACCGGTCCCCGGAAGCTTGTTTCCTTCCCGGTGTAAGAATTGGCTTTTGTAGTCTGGTCTGCCCTGTTCCCATGATGCACTGGGCCAGGGACAGACTAATTTGCATACAGCCAGGTTCTGAAACTGGGATGGTGCAATGAGCTAAAAAACGGTGTTGGATTTAGCCCTGATCTCTTGACTGGGTGAGAGTATTCTGCTTAATTCAGAGACTCTGTCCATCACCACCCCTTGTTGTAAATATTTTTGTCCACCCTAAGCGTGGAAGGGTATACTCAGATGTGAGTCCCTTGCTCATTGCACCATCAGGATTCAAGCAAGCCGGGCCGAAGACGGCTGAAATGCCAGAAACCGGTCCCCGGAAGCTTGTTTCCTTCCCGGTGTAAGAATTGGCTTTTGTAGTCTGGTCTGCCCTGTTCCCATGATGCACTGGGCCAGGGACAGACTAATTTGCATACAGCCAGGTTCTGAAACTGGGATGGTGCAATGAGCTAAAAAACGGTGTTGGATTTAGCCCTGATCTCTTGACTGGGTGAGAGTATTCTGCTTAATTCAGAGACTCTGTCCATCACCACCCCTTGTTGTAAATATTTTTGTCCACCCTAAGCGTGGAAGGGTATACTCAGATGTGAGTCCCTTGCTCATTGCACCATCAGGATTCAAGCAAGCCGGGCCGAAGACGGCTGAAATGCCAGAAACCGGTCCCCGGAAGCTTGTTTCCTTCCCGGTGTAAGAATTGGCTTTTGTAGTCTGGTCTGCCCTGTTTCCATGATGCACTGGGCCAGGGACAGACTAATTTGCATACAGCCAGGTTCTGAAACTGGGATGGTGCAATGAGCTAAAAAACGGTGTTGGATTTAGCCCTGATCTCTTGACTGGGTGAGAGTATTCTGCTTAATTCAGAGACTCTGTCCATCACCACCCCTTGTTGTAAATATTTTTGTCCACCCTAAGCGTGGAAGGGTATACTCAGATGTGAGTCCCTTGCTCATTGCACCATCAGGATTCAAGCAAGCCGGGCCGAAGACGGCTGAAATGCCAGAAACCGGTCCCCGGAAGCTTGTTTCCTTCCCGGTGTAAGAATTGGCTTTTGTAGTCTGGTCTGCCCTGTTCCCATGATGCACTGGGCCAGGGACAGACTAATTTGCATACAGCCAGGTTCTGAAACTGGGATGGTGCAATGAGCTAAAAAACGGTGTTGGATTTAGCCCTGATCTCTTGACTGGGTGAGAGTATTCTGCTTAATTCAGAGACTCTGTCCATCACCACCCCTTGTTGTAAATATTTTTGTCCACCCTAAGCGTGGAAGGGTATACTCAGATGTGAGTCCCTTGCTCATTGCACCATCAGGATTCAAGCAAGCCGGGCCGAAGACGGCTGAAATGCCAGAAACCGGTCCCCGGAAGCTTGTTTCCTTCCCGGTGTAGGAATTGGCTTTTGTAGTCTGGTCTGCCCTGTTCCCATGATGCACTGGGCCAGGGACAGACTAATTTGCATACAGCCAGGTTCTGAAACTGGGATGGTGCAATGAGCTAAAAAACGGTGTTGGATTTAGCCCTGATCTCTTGACTGGGTGAGAGTATTCTGCTTAATTCAGAGACTCTGTCCATCACCACCCCTTGTTGTAAATATTTTTGTCCACCCTAAGCGTGGAAGGGTATACTCAGATGTGAGTCCCTTGCTCATTGCACCATCAGGATTCAAGCAAGCCGGGCCGAAGACGGCTGAAATGCCAGAAACCGGTCCCCGGAAGCTTGTTTCCTTCCCGGTGTAAGAATTGGCTTTTGTAGTCTGGTCTGCCCTGTTCCCATGATGCACTGGGCCAGGGACAGACTAATTTGCATACAGCCAGGTTCTGAAATTGGGATGGTGCAATGAGCTAAAAAACGGTGTTGGATTTAGCCCTGATCTCTTGACTGGGTGAGAGTATTCTGCTTAATTCAGAGACTCTGTCCATCACCACCCCTTGTTGTAAATATTTTTGTCCACCCTAAGCGTGGAAGGGTATACTCAGATGTGAGTCCCTTGCTCATTGCACCATCAGGATTCAAGCAAGCCGGGCCGAAGACGGCTGAAATGCCAGAAACCGGTCCCCGGAAGCTTGTTTCCTTCCCGGTGTAAGAATTGGCTTTTGTAGTCTGGTCTGCCCTGTTCCCATGATGCACTGGGCCAGGGACAGACTAATTTGCATACAGCCAGGTTCTGAAACTGGGATGGTGCAATGAGCTAAAAAAACGGTGTTGGATTTAGCCCTGATCTCTTGACTGGGTGAGAGTATTCTGCTTAATTCAGAGACTCTGTCCATCACCACCCCTTGTTGTAAATAAAGCAAAATGATAGACGAAATTTTTAGGTATGCCTAATATTGTAGTGATGATTTATTTATTAAATGGGATGCACTCCTGGTTTTCACATTATATCCATCTTATCCATAATAATCAAGGTATGCGTGCAGACTGAGAAGGTGCCCTGCCCAAACGGCACCTATGTAATAGATAAATCCAAGGAAAGGGGCGTCCTCTCGCCCCAAATAGTCGCACTGCTGATTGGCACCATCTTGGCGACCATATATTGCTCCCATGTAAACCATAAATTCAATATTTTTCATCACATTTACTCCATCATTATGCGCCTTTACTTTAATTCATGCTTATATCTGGATCTACATTATTTCATTGTTCCAAACGCCATGATGCTGTACATCCCTCTCTTATCCCCCCACAATTAGTCCCTTCATAGCCAGTAACCAAAGCAAACCAATCTCTGAGCTCTGTACAGCATCATGGCGTTTGAAACAATGAAATAATGTAACAATGAAAAGATGAATATTCATTTGAAATGTAAATCTGCATAACCTGATGTTTGTCATGTCGCATAAGCTTATTGTTTATATTGTTGTTTTTTGTAGTGACCTCTGATGAAGGGCATTATTCGCCCGAAATGCATTGGGCTTTTTTAATAAATACACTGCCTTGGACGAATTTAGCATTTGTCATGTTCTTGCAAGAGGTCCGGAGGGGCACAGCGCAAACATAAACTTGGAAAAATGCTTATTATTCGGAATGTGGATCCAGATATAAGCATGAATTAAATGATGGAGTAAATGTGTTAAAAAATATTGAATTTATGGTTTACATTGGAGCAATATATAGTCGCAACTATTTGGGGCGAGAGGACGCCCCTTTCCTTGGTTTTAATATTGTAGTGATGACATTAAATCAAGACATAAAAAGTTATAAGAGAAAATTATGTGGGCACGGTGAAAGTAGCAGAACAGCAAGAAGCTTATAATAGCCCTCAAGCTAGTTATCAGGCAGGTGATCAGAGTCAGAATGGACAGAATTTCAGTGGAGGTAAAGGAAGGGAAAAAATGAATAAAGAGGAAGCTATGAAGAAATTTCCTTGTCATGTGTGAGGAAAGTTTGGACATTGGAGGAATGAGTGTAGATCTACTAAAAAGATTAATGGGGAAATCAAAATTGAATTCCACAGATGCAGAATGAGGTGGGCGTAAATCAACAGCTGCAGCAGCAGGTAGTTACCCAACAGTTACAGGTGCCACAAGTTCCCATGCCAAATAATGTGAATGCTGAAGTGCAGAGGTACAGTGCGAGCACTGGATATTACAGAGGTGACTGGCTTGGCAAGAATCAAAGTGTGATTCAGCAGTATTGAGTGCAGTGCAATGGGAGTGATTCAGACTCATCTCAATGACGGTGCCTGAGGGGGGAGGAAGAGTGTGTACTCGGCGCATCCTTGGCAGTAGATCAGTCAGGTCTATTTTTTGACGGAAAAGTGGAAGGTAATGAAATTACATTCCTATTGGATACTGGTGCTACCCGTTCTACTGTGATAGCAGCAGAAACTCCAAACCTACCCCTCTCGGGAGAAACTATCCAAGTTGACGGAGTCTCAAATAAGCATATTAGAACGCCAGTCACAAATCCAATAGAAGTTCATATTGGAAACTTGAAAGACAGGCATCGGTTTGTGGTATGTGACTCGAGCCCAGTGAATCTCTTAGGAAGGGATTTGCTATGTAAAATGAACTGCACCATCTACTGTACACTAGATGGTATTGCATTTCAGACATGGGATGAGGATATTAAATTCAAAATGATGCTAGCAAAGCAAGGGACAGAAGTGGAGGAGTTGTTTTCACTTCTCACAGAAGACAGTCTGCCTGAAGAGTTGAAAAATGCAGTGATAACGGATGTGCGGGATTTTACAGGAAAAGAAATTGGGCTACTGACAAATGTAGATCTGATTCAGGTAATAGTGAAGGATGGTGCTGTGTATCCGAACACACCTCAGTACAAAATTAGTCCAGAAGTGATTGCAGGAGTGGCTCCAGTAATTGACCAGATGATTGAACAAGGAATTTTAAAGGAAATAATTAGCAGTCCTTTTAATTCGACCTATCATAGGTATGGTTGTGCACTTTTAGTCCTAAGTCAGAAACATGGAATGGCACGTCATCCAGTAGCATCTTTTTCTGCTACTCTGGATTCAGCGGCTGCAGCGTTGCCAGGATGTTTGAAAGCATTAGCAGTTACTTGCATGAGTCTGGAACAGAGTGAATTGATTGTGATGAGTGTTGGACTTGGCCCTTTTGGCAGGTTCACCCTGAAACTTTTTTGCATTTGCCTAGCCTGTGTGTGTAACCTGGTGTTGGTGATTTTAGGCCTCTGCGCACTTTTTCACTGTGGTCCAGTGTGAAGTGCGTGCGCTCTCTGTGTATGTGTGGTGAGAGTGGCCTGCCCTCCCATAGGAATGCATGGGGATATGCGTGCCCATGGTAGTTCCTGATGTGTGCGGAGTGCAGGGTCGAGTTTGGTATGTGCGAAATCGTGAGATTAAATGCGACGCAAAGATGTATGCAGATTTATTGTGTCTAGTGGAGAAGTGCCACTTCTAGAAGTTGGCATGTCTGTGCCGTAAATGAGAATTGACTGTCTGGCTTGTGATTGGCTCCGGGAGTCAGGATGGGTCTGCCCCTGTAGTGAATGGAGAGATCTGCATGTTGATGGGAGGGAGGAGTGCACCTGGAACCTAAATAGGGCTGGGCCTTCCCTCCACAATGCTGGCTCCACCCCCTGTGGTGCATCTGATGTCCCTGACCCACCCTGGGAATAGGCAGAGGGGCTGAGCAAAAAAAAGTACTCCAGAACCAGTTGCATCTGGTACGCCCCTTGCCTGCATCTTTGGAAACAAAGGATTTGGTGTATAAAAGAGGGGCTGTGACCCCATGAAAATGTTCTTGTTCCTGACATGAATCTGCCAGGGGCGGCTGCTGCTGGGGCCCAGGGGAAGGCTTGCCTCCCTGGGCCCTGCCCAGCCCCTGGATACCCTGCCCAGCCCCTGGATGCTGGAGGACTTCTTTGGGCCCCTTTTTGCTTTAGGGGTTATTCTTTGGGGGCTTGGTGGTTTCTATGCCCCCCCAGCGCCTGAGGAGCGCTTTATTCTGTTTGTAACACTTGCCAAGCTGGTGAAGAGCGCATTGTTTACTTTGGGAGCGCTTCCGTCTCCCCCTGGCAGCGCTGAGCTACGATCGCCGCTGAGGGAATCCCGACGTAGGGATTCCCCCATTTTGTCCAAGTATTGCAGGTGCCCACCATGCATTGTGACTGCTGGTGTCCTCGTGGGGTGCGCGGGTGCCCACCCCGCTTATTTAATTATTTTTATATTACGGGTGCGACCCCGCTGCGCAATTTAAATTGGAGGGAGCCTACCCCTCTTTGTGCCCGCCGAGTGTCACCGCCGCGGCCCGCGACAAAAACAGGAAGTCAGGCAGCCATCTGCCTGGTGGTGGGCGGGACTTCCGGCTTTACGGAAGAAGTCCCGCGCAGACCCCGGCAGGGAGAGGAAGTCTTCGAGAGAGGGGGTTGGGAGCCCACCCTGCCTCCTCGAGTGCCGAGATGTCCGACGCAGGAGGATGGGAGCCTACCCCGCCTCCCTGAGCATGGCTGCAGAGTTCGGGACCCAAAGGGGGGCCCGGGTGAAGAGGAAGGAGGGGCTCTCCTATGGAGAGAGAGCCCCGCACGCACCGCCACACAGAGGAGCCCACCTGTCCAGGAAAGTCCATCATCCCAGGAGGGGGCCCGGGTGAAGATGGCAGGCAGCGCGGGGCTCCCAGGAGTCCAGGGAAGCCCCGCGAGAGAGGTGCTGCCATCGCTGTGAGAAGGAGTTCCCCCGTGTGAAGCCCGATGAGTGAGGAAGGGCTGGGGGGAGCTCCGTGCAGCCAAATGGTTATGCCTGATGAGGGCACAGCATCAGAGCGGCCCCGTGTGCCCAGTGGGCACCTCCAACATTTGGGGGTCCGTGTGTTCCATCTATTTTTCGCCCAATGATTGCAGGAGCAAGTGTATTCAAGGGGGCATATGTATTTTAAGAGCCCCGTGTGGCTCCAATGATGGACATGTTTTGTTTCAGAGCCAGAGGGCTCCAACGATGGGCATGTTTCGTTTCAGAGGCTAGAGGGCTCCAACGTGTGGCAAGTGGTTTGGAGGGCCAGTGAGAGCCCATGCCGCAGTTTTGCTGATTCACAGCTGCCCAGAAAGTAGTGGGCAGCTGCACCGTTTAGGCAATTCTTTTCAGGGGATATATCTTTGCAAATCTTGGAGTGAGACGCACTCCTTCGCACTACCTTGGCCTACCACAGCTGCGCAGCACTTAGTGCCAGCTGTAGCGTTTACGCCTCCAGTCATTGTTCAAGTAGTGGGTAGCTGCAACATTTAGGTTTGCGCAGATGGCACAACCCTGACTAGCGCTGCGTTGGCAGCGCGCCCTGACATTCTGGACACAGGGCATTTGAGCCCCTTCTTGTATGGCCAGTTGGCCAGGAGGGCTGGTATATGGATAGGGTGCAAGGCCCTAATGTGATTTATGTGCTCTAAATGTGGTGCTAAGAAATGTAATGCATTTAGTATGTGTTCCAAACCCTGTTTGATACCTCTAGATATGATTTAGACTTAGGAGGTTGTTTTACCTATTTAGGTTTGTGTTAGTGAGATTATACTTCACTGTGATTTACGCCCCTAAATGTGAGTTATACTTAGGAGGTAGGGTCTAATGTGGTTAGACTAGTGAGAGATTGTATAATGTGTTTATGCTGGTGAGGTAGGCGCAGGATATAATTTGCGCCTGATGTGGCTGTTCATAATGTAAAGTTATGTTACAGGTTGAGGTGGAGTACAGTGATTACCAGTGGCTACTGGTTGTAGGTTTATCATCTATTTTTCCTTGTACCAATTTCTATTAAGTGTTGATTCTGACAGTGGCCCACGCGGCCCTGTCCTGTGTAAATAATCCCTTGTGAATATTGCCCATACAAGTTGGCACAATGTTATTGTGTGGTTACTATCTGATGTGTTTTGAGAATACAAAGGCTATTTATATATAACCTTGTGTGGAGTTCCTTTTGTGGTGTGCCTGGGATGTTGTTGCTCTGTGCGTGCGCAAATGCTTTACACATTGCCTCCGGGATAAGCCTGACTGCTTGTGCCAAGCTACCAAGGGGGTGAGCAGGGGTTATCTTTGGCGTGTAAGTCCCTTGCCCTGACTAGTGTCGAGGTTTCTGCCTGGCTTTGGCGCAAGCCTTAGCCAACCAGAAATCCCAGTTCTAACACTCATTCAAAGTGTATGTGCAACATTCTGTTGAGATTCTTTTGACTCATACCAGGACCCAATATCTTACTTCTAGTCGGCTGACTAAGTAGGAGAGAGGGATTCTGGGTTTTGTTTGTGTTAGTGAGATTATACTTCACTGTGATTTACGCCCCTAAATGTGAGTTATACTTAGGAGGTAGGGTCTAATGTGGTTAGACTAGTGAGAGATTGTATAATGTGTTTATGCTGGTGAGGTTGGCGCAGGATATAATTTGCGCCTGATGTGGCTGTTCATAATGTAAAGTTATGTTACAGGTTGAGGTGGAGTACAGTGATTACCAGTGGCTACTGGTTGTAGGTTTATCATCTATTTTTCCTTGTACCAATTTCTATTAAGTGTTGATTCTGACAGTGGCCCACGCGGCCCTGTCCTGTGTAAATAATCCCTTGTGAATATTGCCCATACAAGTTGGCACAATGTTATTGTGTGGTTACTATCTGATGTGTTTTGAGAATACAAAGGCTATTTATATATAACCTTGTGTGGAGTTCCTTTTGTGGTGTGCCTGGGATGTTGTTGCTCTGTGCGTGCGCAAATGCTTTACACATTGCCTCCGGGATAAGCCTGACTGCTCGTGCCAAGCTACCAAGGGGGTGAGCAGGGGTTATCTTTGGCGTGTAAGTCCCTTGCCCTGACTAGTGTTGTGGTTTCTGCCTGGCTTTGGCGCAAGCCTTAGCCAACCAGAAATCCCAGTTCTAACACCCATTCAAAGTGTATGTGCAACATTCTGTTGAGATTCTTTTGACTCATACCAGGACCCATTATCTTACTTCTAGTCGGCTGACTAAGTAGGAGAGAGGGATTCTGGGTTTTGAAAATGTGACTGTGGGATGGTGCACTACCATGAATCCGGCAACTTTATTACCCAATTCTTGTTGTGAGGAAGTGAGAGAGGAAGCGGATCATGATTGTCTGGTTGTGATAGAATTATGCACAAAACCTATGCCAGACATAAAAGATAGTCCGTTGGAAGAATCAGATTGGAGATGTTTGTTGATGGATCATGTTTGAGAAATGAAAGAGGTCAATTATGCACTGCCTACGCTGTTTGCAGCGTAGAAGGAGTTCTTGAAGCATCCTGTCTAAAAGGAGTAAACTCCGCCCAGATAGCAGAGCTGATAGCTGTGATTAGAGCATGCAAAATTGCCAAAAGCCTAAAAGTGACAATATTCAAAGACAGCTAATACGGATTTTGAACTGTTCGCGATTTCGGCCAGCTATAGATGCAAAGGTGATTTCTGAGTTCCTTAGGTTCCCATATTAGAAATGGTAAAACTGTAAAAGAACGATTGGATGCCTTGCAATTGCCCAAAAGAATTGCAGTGGTCAAATGGGCTGCACTTAAATCTGGAGATGATTATGTGACGAAGGGCAACAGATATGTGTTGTATTCTACCTATTGCATATTCCCATGTATGCCTTAACCCACTTAATGCCCTTCTTGTGGAATGTCTCTGCGCTGTGATGCACTACGGAATGTTGGGTGCTGGTTGAAGATAAGCACAGTTATGATGGGGCTGAGCTGACTGCAGGCTGCTCCTGGTGGGGCTTATTCCAGGATACTTAACATCTTACAATAAATCTTCATGAAATACCTCAACCAGCTTGGAGTCAATTACTACATTTTGATGGCGACGATTTGATCTTACCTACATGTTCAACTCAAGAAATCAAGCTTCAAGAAGGCAAGTCTTTCAAAATCTTTATCTATCTTCCAACTTCAAACAAAGACTCTGGCACCAAGCCCCACCAGTGACCATTTCACCGGTCGCCCCCAACTTCTTCGTGCCAGATTCCTGTTCACATGTCTCATTAATTGGACTTTTCAACCATATCACATAACCAGTTTGGCTCTATGGATTAGCTGTTGAATGGGCCTGCCATATGTTGTATGATATTCAAGCTCTGTTCCTTTCAATCTCAAACAAATCCAAAAATGGGAGTTCATCCTGCTTACGTCTCCCTTCTACCTCGCACTGCCAGCTAAGTGATGTTGCGCAAGGACACCTGTTTATGTCAAAACCCCATCCATCAATAGGGCCCTAATGGTTTGGTGTTTAATCAAGATTTAAGTGCAGTGCTGGAGCGGCAGTGTTTCCACAGTATCTCAAGATTGTAACAGATTTCATCCAGTTGTTATGCCTTCAAGTGGTTTAAGACGTTTCACAAGCCTGGTGATAATCAATGGTTCAGTCACACCATACATTTCTTCAAACTTGGCTGACATCCCTGTTATTGAATCTCATACTTCTTGCCATTTCCTGCCACCTCCTGCTGCACTCACAGTACCTCAACTATGATGTTAAACTGCCTCAAAAATCAAGAGTTGCCAGCTCCTGCTTCCACGACGTCTAGCTGTGTGCGCTACAAAAGAGTACCTACATGACATTTTCAAGTGCTCTTTGCGTCTAAAGTAGGAACAAAAATTTCTACATAGGATCCTGCAATAAAAGGACCTGTCAAAATGCTGTCAACTGTGAACATATTCGACTAAGTAAACATCGCACGAAGCAGAGCTGTACACATTTACAACGTTGATACTTCAAATCAAGCAAGTATGCAGCTACCCAGTTATGAACTTATGGGGTAAGTCTATTTTTTCTCAATTGTGGCCCAGTCCTCTCCTCGACTTTTGGGCAGTTCAAGCAGTCTGAAGAAATAGCAATATCTTTTTTGTAAAAGTCCCAACCTTCAAGATGTCTCTACAAACTACCTAGTACATTTGATCTACAGTAGCATCCGGATTTGTTGAGACATATTTTTGTCTTTTACGGTCTCAGGCACTTGAAATATTGTACATGTCAACCGCTGTGCATATTTTTGAATTCAAGCACGAGTCTCACCCGGCACGTGCACACTCACCGGCATTTCTTTCATGCTCAGCTATTCCAGTCTGATCACTGTTCTCGAGGCTCCGTTGCTACAGAACCTGGAGCTCTGTAATAGACGCATTGCAGCACGCCTTCACCAGGAGCCATCCGGCGCAACGTACAATGCGTTCGGCACACTGTGATTGGCAACGTGCTCCTCTTGTGCCTCTGCCGTTTTCATTCTATTTACCAATCACATGCAAGGTACGCACCTTCAATTATTGTTGTTTGGGAATCACCTGTCATTCCCCAGTGTAGATGCTCCCCAGTGAAGACACCTATCTACCCGAACGTTACTTCAATAATTCAAAGGTACTTTTCAATTTCCACGCGCTAAGTTATCTTTGGGACCCTTCAAGATCTCCTCTTGTGTTTTCTATTGAAACTGTTTCTAGTGCTATATAAATGACGTTCTGCAAAACACTGGGGAAAATAATTCTCTTTGAGCACAGAGACTTGTCAGTTGTCAAAGCTTCACAGGAAAGCACAGTCAAGTCAAAACAAAGTCTCTTAATTTATTGTTAACAGCGACACTTGGTGGATATTGGTAGTATTTTGAGTGCTTCCATTTCTCAATATCGATTTCTTTCCAAAGGCAAGCAGAACGAATCTCTTGAAATAATTAATTGAGGATAATAAAACCTTCTGTCGCACCTCTAATAACTGTCAAAATGTCGGGAAAAGTATATCTGAACAGGCTGATACATTAATGAAACACCAAAGGGAGTTCATCCGTCTGATGGTGGTTGAATGCATAGCAGCAAAACCAATCACATTTTAGAATTATATTCTCAATGTATGGTAGACTGTGAACTCCATTTTAAATTCATGTACATACTCCTTGTTGGAGTTCTTGGTGTTTTTTTATTTTTTCCAGTAAAGGGACGCCTCGACTCGAAATCAACTACAAAGACCACGTTTTGCTGTCTTGAAAGGTACTTTTGGAAGTCATGCCATCTTCAGGTCCTATCAAATTTCAAGTTCTTCTCAATTGTCAAATACCATATTACTCAAATTACATGCTCTCAAGATTTCTATTACTCTACATTCTCAATGTATTTTATTTATCAATGTACTTGCATACTTTCAATTCATCAATTATATCAATAGACATGCATGTGATAGTTCTATTACTCCATGGTTTAAGTGTATTTGCATGCATGTTTACAAGTTTCTCTATTTGGGATTGCGCATTTCAAATTGTCTTTTTTTATGTGCACGGGTGTCTGTTGCATTTTCTAGTTGGACTGTAAATTTCAATTGTTCATTTATCAATGTGCATGCATGTGTTCATTTACTCAAGTACGAGGTTCAATTCTATTCTTGTTTTCAAGTTGTGCAGTATTTTTCTGCCAAGGTCTGTACAGTTCAATTCTCAATTCATATACTCAAGGACGGGGTACAATTCTATTCTTGTTTTCAAGTTGTGCAGTATTTTTCTGCCAAGGTCTGTACAGTTCAATTTTCAATCCATTTACTCAAGGACGGGGTTCAATTCTATTCTTGTTTTCAAGTTGTGCAGTATTTTTCTGCCAAAGTCTTTATGGCTCAATTTTCAAGTTGTTCAGTAGCTCCCGCCTTCCAGAATCAAAGCCTATTGAATAAAAAATTTCACTTCCTTGTCCCAGCTACTCTAGAAGTTCCATCTCTATTTCACCTGTCAAGTGTGTCAATTCAACCTGTGCTATGCCTTTGGTGAGGGCAAGCATGTCTCGAAGTGCTCCTGCACACATCCATTGTACCTGCCTACCAGTTAGTTTTACAGTGCATCAAGAATATACTATTCTTCCCATTTTGCAGTACCTCCTCCCGTCTATCAACCAGTGCTCCAAGTTTAGACATAGGACTTTAGATCAACTAGATTAAAGACACGTTGGGGACACGCACCTTAACTTGTACTTTAAATGTGCCTGGGAGGGTGACGACTCTATTTGTAGACATATTTTATACAGTGGGTAGACAGAGCCATGAACTTTTACGACGCAGATGTTTCATTTCAAGCACATTTGCTGCAGTGAGTAAATTTTAAGAAGTTTTGGTGTGTGGTTGACCTTACAGCCACCCGGCACATCAGTTCGGTAATGTGTCGCCATCTCAGTATTGGCCCTTCACATCAAGATTTTGGTCCTCTTTCTCATTCAGGATGTTCACCATCGGTGATGGCAGTGTTGAACACGAGTTCTATCTCGTGTTTCTAGCCCTAATCCAAGGAAATATTTTACGTGCCTTACTTTCTTCTATGTCGTTGTGGTGCATGTCAAGTCCACTGGTCATGCGTGTTTACATGAGCACGACTTTGACTCCCTGGAATTAATTTTGCCTCAACATTTACTCTATTTCTCTTCATGTGCCTTTAAAAAAAAAAAAAAAAAAAAAAATTCTCACGTGTCTGACAGTGTGTCTAGGACATGCTTTACAAGCCAGGGTGTTTACCTCATGCTCTTCCACACCGGCAAAGTTTTGTTTTCCTGCCATGATGTCCTTGTTAACTGTATCTACCTTGGACTTCAACGCTTCACTATGTGCAGTGTGGTGGTATACTTCTTAATTTCAAAATGCTATTATTTGCTAATGTATGGTTTCAAATGTTACTGTAAATTATTCTACTGTTATTTTTGTGTTTTTAATTCACATGCATGCCTGGACTTGACTTTAATTTTTCAAGTCAAATGTTTTCTCAAATCGTTTTCTTACAAGGTTGCATGTGTGTAATTTTGTTCAAATTCAATGGTATATTTCCACTTGAGGTTGTCCAGGTTGCACTTTACTCAATCCTTTATATTTTTCGATTTGTGCATGTCAGGTGACCTCTGCTTGAAGTTTTCCAGGTTTGCACATTCTCAAACTTATACATTTTCAAAAGTGCTATTACATACTGTTTAATGCCTTCATCCCTCTCATTCTTTAGCATGCCTTTATCCTCTATTTTCTATTTGTGCAACGCTTCTCAATTAGCCTAGCATTTTCACGAAGTATTGCAAAGCTCAACTCCTCGATGTTTTCAATTTCTATTTGTGCCGTTTTCTCTATCTATAATTGCACATTTCAATGTATGTCTTGTTGGGAACGTTTGTCAAGTTTTTATTGTTTATTTTGCTCAAGGTTTTCCAGTTTGTACATTCTCAAAAGTCTTAATATCAATTTTACAGTATTCACTTGGTGGGATTGCAGTTCAATCTAGTTTCTAGTCTATTGTATGAGTTCTCGCTTATCTAGTCTTGTTATTTTACATTGTTGTTTACAGGAAAGGAATGGGTCAATTTATATTATTTATTCATTTCCTTCTCTGTATCACTATGAGTTTTGTACTCTTAAAGTCAAGTTGTTTTACATTATATTTAATTTAGTTTCAATGCTCCTCTGTTAATTGTTTTGTTTTGGAAGAAAAGGAGGTATGTTGTATTCTACCTATTGCATATTCCCATGTATGCCTTAACCCACTTAATGCCCTTCTTGTGGAATGTCTCTGCGCTGTGATGCACTACGGAATGTTGGGTGCTGGTTGAAGATAAGCACAGTTATGATGGGGCTGAGCTGACTGCAGGCTGCTCCTGGTGGGGCTTATTCCAGGATACTTAACATCTTACAATAAATCTTCATGAAATACCTCAACCAGCTTGGAGTCAATTACTACAATATGCTGACCAAATAGCATGTTATTGTGTACGAAATACAATGGCTTTACACAGATCAATTGAAAGAGGAAATACTGAATGCCATCTTATGTTCACAACAACATTTGAAACTTGGGATGAAGTTAGGCAGATGCAAGAAGAGGCAAGTGATGAGGAAAAAGAAATTTGGAAAATTACAGGCATGTAGAAAGAGAGCAGATGAGAAAATATGGGTTCATTATGATGAAAAACCAGTTTTACCAGATTCTTTACTTTCCCACATGGCCAGGGTTTACCATGGAAATGCACATATTGGAAGAGATGCAATGATCAGACTCTTCAAGCAGACATGGTAGAATCCGAAGTTCAGGGTCATTGCAGAAAGCCTTTGCCAGAGGTGTATTATATGTCAGCAGCAAAATCCAGGCAGAAAGACAGTTGTTAGTCAGGGATGAATTGGAAGAGCGGGAGGTCCATTTACCCAACTCCAGCTTGACTTCATTTACCTTCCCCCTTGCAATGGGCTAAAGTATGTGCTAGTCATTGTTTCTAGTTCTCTCGCTGGGTGGCAGCCCATCCCACGAGAAGGAATGATAGCCTTACAGTAGCTAAACAACTTTTGGGAGATCTGATCCCTAGATTTGGAATTCCAGTCACTTTGGAAACAGACAGAGGAACACATTTTAATAATGAAATATTTTGGCTGATTTGTGCAGCATTTAAAATTTTGCAGAATCTGCATTGTGCCTATTGAGCTTAAGCATCTGGAGTGGCTGAGCAAATCAACGTCACTATAAAATGCAGGTTAGGGAAAGTGTGTTCATCCACATCACTGGAATGGCCTGATGCTTTACCCCTTGTGCTGATGAGTTTAAGAAGTATTCCTGACAAAAAGACTGGATTGAGTCCCCATGAAATTCTCATGGGAAGAGCAATGAGACAGTCATATATACCAGCGAACAAACTGATGAGTATATCTAATGATCTGGTGCTTGACTATTGCAGAGGATTGGCTGAACTGGTATTTTCTGTGTCTTACCAGGTTGGAGAAGTTGCCACAACAATACATCGTAATCAAGCACATGATCTGAGTCCTGGCGAATGGGTTTTCATCAAGAAGCATGTAAGAAAATCATATTTAGAACCCAGGTGGCACAGACCTTATCAAATCATACTGGTGACGACAACAGCAGTAAAGTGTGCTGGCTTTCCAAATTGGATTCATGCGAGCCATACCAAATGAACCCTAGATCCACCTGAAAGACTAAAGGAACAACAACTGGTATATAGGAAAATCCTATTTAGAACCCAGGTGGCACAGACCTTATCAAATCATACTGGTGACGACAACAGCATTAAAGTGTGTTGGCTTGCCAGATTGGATTCATGTGAGCCATACCAAATAAACCCTAGATCCATCTGAAAGACCAAAGGAACAACAACTGGTATGCAAGAAAATCATATTTAGAACCCAGGTGGCATAGACCTTATCAAATCATACTGGTGACGACAACGGCAGTAAAGTGTGCTGGCTTGCAAGAAAATCATATTTAGAACCCAGGTGGCACAGACCTTATCAAATCATACTGGTGACGACAACGGCAGTAAAGTGTGCTGGCTTGCCAATTTGATTCATGCGAGCCATACCAAACAAACCCTAGATCCACCTGAAAGACCAAAAGAACAACAACTGGTAAATCAAAAACAAAGACCAGTGGCTGAAGTGTGTGAAGCTGATGAATCTAGAGTGAAGATTTCGAGGAACAAACAGACGGTGCACAGCCGAGCCCAAGTCGAGTAGAGTGGATGCAAGATTCTAGGATTCAAGAGACTGCCGTTGAGCCAGAAAGAAGTGAGTTCACTGTTGATCCAGAAGAACGTGAACTCCAAGCTGAGCCAGAAACAAGTGAGACAGTTTTTGAACCAGAAGGAAGTGAGTTCACAGTTGAAAGAGAAGGTATTGTTGAATCTGAAGAACCCGAAGAAACCGAAAATCAAGAAGGGGAACAGTCAGTAGAAAGGGCAAATAAAATAACCTGGGAACCAGATGAAGAAAGTGGTCAAAGCTAAGAAACCAAGAAAGGACAGTGAAAAGATTAAAATACACTCTTGTGAAGAGAAGGGTAAGAAAAAGGCCAGAACAAAGTAATGAGGTCTCAAGTCAAACAGAACAAAAAGAGTCAGGGAAAGAATTAGTAAGAAAAACAAGAAGAATAAGAATTCCAAGCAGGAAGTACAGAGCACCTGAATGGACATATGTCATATTGAAAGAAATTGAAAGCTCAGATCCAAGTGAAGAAAAAGACAATTCTGACAGTAAGCACGTTGATAAAAGCAAACTAAGACCCCCTTAAAAGAACTGTGAAAAAATTAAGGTGCAACCTTGCTGATTGAAAGAAAACCAAAACAAGAATCAAAGCAGACTGAAGAAAAAGAATAAAAGAAAGGGGTAAAGACAAAAACCTTGAAGTGTAGGATTACACTACTATTTTAAGATGTTTTTCTTTTTATAATTTACAAGTATAGATAGATTTTTAAAAATGTTATAAATAGAAACAAAATGGCTGAATCAGAAGTGACTGAACTTCCAAAATCTAGTCTAAAACATAGGTGTATTAAAGCTTGCTTATGTAGTGTCTTTCTATAAATTTTTATGTGGCTATTATTAACTGTCCTTGTACCTGTTCTAATATTAACTTATAAAGAAACAATACTAGTGATGTAATAAGTGAAAGAATGAGTGATGTCACTAATGAAACCTCAAATACTAATGTAGTACCATTTGATGGAAGCATTCCTCATCAAGATAAATCAATTAATTTTTTCTCGTTAAATGTCTTTACTAAATTACTCTATGAATACATAGAAACCATGAATGTGAGTGATTGTTACGTGTCAAAAATAAATAGGGAGTTACCCTTTTACCCGGAAAAGGAATGGGTTAACAATCTGAAAAAACAAGTATCCTTTTCCCGCACTTTCCACAAAGAATTGAGTTACCAAATTTACAGGCTTGTATATAACAATACAATTCAACATAAAAAAATGAGTTACCAAATTTACAGGCTTGTATATAACAATACGATTCAACATAAAAAAACAGCAGACTGCTGAGCATAAATTATATATAATTTATGCTCAGCAGTCTGCTGTTTTTTTAACTATAACTTTAATAAATGGATGACATTTTACTCTCATGTCTGTGAATATTCTTATGTTGAATCGTATTGTTATATACAAGCCTGTAAATTTGGTAACTCACACATAGATTAGATCCATCACCTTTGAGTAATCCTCTGTTTAAGGATAGTGGCCCATTAGAAATATTTTCTTTGTGGAAAGTGCGGGAAAAGGATACTTGTTTTTTCAGAGTGATTGTTTGGTGTGAATGCAATTACCTTCATCTGTTTCAGAAGGTCATGCAGCAAAGTTACAAGTCTGTTTTATGTTACAGAGAAGCTCGAGTACCACTTCTCTAATATAGATTTAGTATTCTCAAAAATTCCTGTAATCAAAGAATTAAATAAAGTTTTGAGTAGTAAGAATGCACGGTATATGGGAGAGTCTTTCCATATTACTAAAACCTTAGACATAGAGTATGTTTATAAGAATAACTTAACTTGTACTTTGTGGGTTGAGGAAAAGATTTTTATAGACATGGTAGAAGATAGAACAGAACGTTTTCAGAAGAAAGCTGCTGAACAGAAGTCACGAATACCACCATGGGATTTTAGAGACGGAAATTATGAGAAGGGCGAAAAATACGCTGCAATGTTCCAGGACTGCTCACAGAAGGGAACAATTTGTTTGAGTAGAACAAAAACTAACTATAATAATTATTTTATTGATTCTAGTGAATGAGAGTATACCTTTCAAATTACTGAAGGTTGGGGATTGAAATGGTGAACTGGTCGTGTCTTTCTTGGAGTCTATTATGTGTGTGGGAAGAAGCCTACTATAGGTTGCCTGCACATTGGTATGGAAGTTGTTATTTTGCTATTATCTTTTTGAAAGTATATCACATGGACCGAAGCAGTCACAAACTGAACGAAGTAAAGCAAGGACTAACACGTAACAAAAGAGCAAGCTTCTCAGAAATAGTATGTGATATTTTTGGTGCACTGAAACCCACAGTTGGAGTCGTTCTGAATTCACACAAAATTTGAAAGTTTTCCACAGCGGTTGATCGCCTATCTACAGATACTGCTGGTGGGTTTTTAATGGTTGACATGGAAATGGTTGCAATCAGATCAATGGTTTTACAAAATTTACTTGCCCTTGAAATTCTTTTGGCAAAGGAGGGTGGAGTCTGTGGTATATTGAAAGTCCAACATTGCTGCACATATATCCCTGATAAGAGTAAAGGATTTGAAAGATATATAAAGTATATTACGAAATTACATGAAGATGTGACCCAACTGGAGGTTGATGGTGTTTGGGAGAGACTTGGTAAGACTGGGTAAATGGTTTTCTATCTTGGTAAGACTTGGTAAGACTAGGTAAGACTTGGTAAGACTTCTACCTTTGTAAGACTAGGTAAGACTAGGCAAAACGTCTACCTTGGTGAGACTAGGTAAATGGTTTTCTACCTTTGGAAGTAGTTTATTAGGAAAAATAATAATGCCAATAGTTTCAGTGGCCATGGTAGTCTTAGTAATAATAACAGCATATACGTGTTGTAAGTGTAAAAGTGGGAGAGAAGAAGTGACAGAATCAAAGAATCAGCGAAGAGCAAGAAAGAGAAGAGATAGAATTAGAGCAAATGAAAGGAGAGTATTATGACTTGATAAAAGATTTAGATGAGGGTGCCCTAAAAAGAGAGTATACAGAGTTTTAAAATGAATGAGGATGGCACTCGGTATGGTAGGTATTTTATGATGGCTCTTAAAAGCCATCAGAGAGGGAAATTGATGGAGCAGGGTTTCGCAAAAATGAAACCTGCTGGAATTGATACCACATAATACGCACTAACAAATATAGTTGTAGTAAAACTAAGGTACACCCAACATTAACACAAGGGAAACTGCTTTGTGTATGCCAGAACTAACACATTAATAAATAATATTGTAATAACCTTTGTGTTTCAAAAGAAAACAAATAAGTTGCATGAATAGGCCGCATGTGCATCAGTGTTTTGCATGTTGCATTCTACTTTGGAATAATTATTAATGCCGCTTTTTGCACTAAGCTAATGCTAGGTAACATTAATAGGGAATAGTGAAAGTAAGGTTTTTTTATCACATAATAATTAAATGTTATTTTTTTATTTATTTTCGTGTGCTGAATGAACCAGCCATCTTCCTAAACTTAGCTAAAGTGTGAGGGGGATGTTTTGTGGAGTGAGTCCGCTCTGTCAGAAGCAAGACAGAATGTGCCGAGCACCGGAGATGAAATGAGAGGGTTGAAGGCCAGAATGACGAACGACTTCCAAATGATGTTCAAGTCGTGAGACCGGAGACACATTCTGCGGAAGATGCTAAAGAATATTTAGAAAATGTTAATATTTGTTTAACATGAAGGGAACGTGAGAACAAACTAAGATTGTAAAAAATTAATTTGTTGAATTAGAGGTGAAGTCACAGTGGTGTGACAACGCCATCTCCCAAGCCCATCAATCCCTTTGCGAGTTTGATGATAGTTTGCAACAATTGTGGGATGGACATGTCAATTTTAGGGTATAATTGGGGTGCCTTTAGAGGTGTGGTGAGAGCTTAGGCTGGCGGGAGAGAAGAGGGGTGATGTCTCACTGTCCGTCGGTTTGCAGAGAGGCCTAGCTGTTCCTGACCTGTCCTGTTTCCTGTCCTTTTTGGCCTTTGTTCCCTGATCCTATTTCAGGGAACCCCCACCATCTCCTAGGCCGAGGGGGTGGTTTTCTTACAGACCAATAGGTTTGTATTTAGCCTAACTCGTTCTCAGAATGTATTAATTGATGTATCTTGTTTCTGAAACTTTTGTCTCTCCACCTATCCACTCCGTCAATGATAGATTGATATGTATTATTGATATGAACCTATTGTCACTTTATCTATCCACTCCATTAGGTGTATTGGGTTTTGCCTGTATTTTTGCTGAAACTTTTGTCTCTTACTCTATCTATTCCTTCATTGCATAAAGTCATTATTTGATGGATGAGTTTGTAATTGTTTAAGTTTGCAAATTAAATTTCTCCTTTTCTTGAGATCTAGGGGCACACTAGGATGACGGTCAAACTTTGTCCGCCTGCCATCCCGTCGTAAAAAGGGACCGCCCGCCATAAGGGCGGGGCTCCCATGGGTGCCATTAGGAGGCGCCTGCCACAGTGGTGGGCGCATCCTGCATTCCTAACATAGTGGTGGGCGGTGCACTCAGCACCGCCTGCCACAATGCCAGGAAGGCATGTTGTGCACTTCCATGCACAACATGGCAGGCACCATGCGGTGCCTGCCATGTTGTTCAGGGAACTGCATTGGGGTACCATAGGTACGCCCCATGTGCACCCCCACACTCCAGGAGTCCCTGGGGGTCCGCAACGGGCCCCCCAAGCAGACTCTGCATGCCGCCAGGGAAAGGCATTTCAAAACCCGCCATCCTAATAGGGCCCTGAGTAATTGTCATTTTGTGACCAAATGCATTTGAGCATTAACCCTTTATATATGAGATAAAATTAATTATAAACTTTACTGAGAGTATGTGATCATTTTATTTATTAAATGGTTAGTAGTTATCATTGCCACTAACAATTCAACTAATTGGTCCATCGACCAAGTAGAATGAAAGTGGATATAAAAGTTAGTTATGACATCATTTAGATCAATGAAAAGGATAAGAATTGTACTTATGAATAAATTGAACCCAGCACATCAGGGATTCTGGGTGAATGTGTATGGGCCAGTGTAGTGTGATGTTATTTGATTATTGATCCCTGATCAATTATTGGTATTGGCGCTGGATCAGAGGGCTGAAATATTTCAGACACTCACCCCCAGTCACATATCTGGGTTGAATCCATCCTCATTCTTTAGCTCACTTTGCCACCTCAGTTCAGACCCAGCCATATGCAAATCAGTCCTGACCCTTTGTCTCATAGGAACAGTCCAGCCCGAACTGCCAAGCTACATGACCTATTCCGCTGCACAGATAAAGCTGCTTGCTGAACTGTACCAGTGGTGTACTCAAAAACATGCATATTTAACTCTTTAAATGTTTGTGACTGTGTTAACTTCATTCGTATGGACTTAGCGGCTATAGTATATTTTTATGCAAAGCACAAGTTCTGACAACCATCCTTTTTACAATAGTATAAAATGTCCGACTAAAAACAGCTGTTGCTGATCTAATGGAAACAGACCAGTGTGACTAGCCATAGGCAAAAACGAAATCGTTTTTAAATTAGATTGGAGTGTCGGAGAAAGAAGAGCTGACAGGGGTCATAAGAGAGACGTTGCTAGGCTAGAGAATCAGGAATCAATAGAACCTTTAAAATTGTAGAGTTCAAAGGATAAGGTGAGTTCATTAAAAACGTTGCATCGCAGAAATGTCAGAACTATGAGAGGACATTGAGGATGTTCTAAGTTTGGAAGAACAGTAACAAGCAAGGGAATACTGATTTTTTCAAGCTGTTAGAAGAACCAAATACAAGAAAGCTAATTTAAGCAATATAAGTTCCTGGCCAACTTTATTCCAGTGTATTTCAAATATGTACTTGTCACACAATTTGATATGTATTATTTAAATCGTTTCCCAAAATATCTGGACAGCACTAAAAGGGATGGGACCTAATTCACAAAAGAAATCCCGAATCCGTACTCAACGGCCTAGAATCTAGCACAGTTGAAGATTTCTGAATTTAAAGAATTTTACAAATGCCTCCAGGTGTAGTCCTGGAAAACATTTGCAAAGACAAACGATAACCATGCACAGACAATTAATCATGCACCATTCTGCATACTGTAAAATTGTGCAAGGGGAAAAGCCTTCAAATATGTGCTGTTGCAATTTTTTTTCTTTCTTCATTTCACGGAAAATAATTTCCCACGTAAAAATCTCTTTTACGCAAACACTAACTTTGGAGGTATCTGTTTCCGTTCCACCCAATTACCCTCATCCCCCCTTGAAATAGATTTACTCCTGTTCCTGACAAGGTAGAAAGTGTTTTGAATATGTTTGTGAATACCTGCAATCTCTCTAGTTTGTGGGTGTTCAAGAACTTTCAAAAGCATTGACACACGATTCATCACCCATTACCTGTCCCGGCAGCAGAATTTACTAATGCATAATGTTAAACCTTTTTGTGAATAGTTTGCAATATTGGGGAACAAATTTAGGGGTATATATACAAGCCCCTTGCGTCACTTTTGCGCCGTCGTTGCATCACTTTTGTGACGCAGCGGCGGTGTAAAAGTTGCCGCCCATTTACAACGTGATGCATCTAGGGACATTCGTCACGTTGTAAAGCCCTGTGTGACATTATACCTGCGTCAGGTATAATGTATGCAGAGTAGACATTCCCAAGCAGAAAAGCCTCGTAAAAGTGACGCATTGAAATCTACAAGATTTCACTGAATCACTTTTAGGAAGACACTGCGCCAAAACCTTATGCCTGCTTGAAGCAGGCGTAAGAGTGACACATGGTATCTGGAATAGGCTGCAACACGCATAGCTGGAGTTGTGTGGTGCTTGCGACACAACTCCAGCAATGAGTGACTTTTCTGTCAACAGATGCGTCAGAATTTCTGATGCATCTGTCAATCCTTGCGCCATGATGTACAGCGCATCCGTGGTGAAGCAAGGGTTTTGCATGCTGGCGCAGGGAAAGTGACGCATCTCTACAGATGCGTCACTTTCTTGTAAATCTCCCCCTTAGTGTTTTGCGGATGAGATGCTCTGGCACAAACGTGGTGGACATCCTGTCGGCCATTTTATAAGACCTGCTGGATTTAATGAACTTGTAAAACACCAGACGAATTATCTGTCGCATTTGTGACGCATTATCTGATTTGCCAAATACCAAATCAGGCTCTTAGTGAATACTTTGAAATGCATTTGTATGTCAAGCCATTGGAAAATATAAGTTGGACTCACAAGTACAAATATCTGTGAAGTGAATCCCGAAACTCTGACTAATTATAGATTTTGGTATGACATGCCAGACTTTGAAGATTTTTTCAAATAGAAAGCACAAGTCTGGCATCCTATATTGTTTTACAAGGCACAACAATATAACATTATTGTTGCCATACTACGGTTGTTAGATGCCCTTATTCATGGTCTAAAAGTATGGCCTGCTGTCTATATTTACGTTGCTGTATTAAATGTCATATGCTCACACACTTACACCTATTTGCAAGAACCACATACTTGTGGTGCTTAGCACTTTCTGTTATATAGCTGTTGAACTGTAGTTTATTTGAAAGTGTTATTTGAGGAAAGCATAGTGAATATTGCCATGGGGGCCGTCAAAGCTCAAAATGTATTTTTGCCTACCACATAAAGCATGCTACATATGAATATCCATGTGTTCAAAACCTTACATTTTGCATCTAGAATAAAAACATACTATACACCATGCGATCGTGACACGCTTTCCTGTCAAATACAGCATCCTGGAGGAATTAGCCCACCCAGGGGACTTCGGTCCTGCACACTGAAGGTCTGATTCGCAAGGGGTTTTGCACTTTTGAATACATTTAGACTTTTATGTTTCTTTTTATACATATAAGCACCCCTAAGGTTGGCCCTGGACGGGCCTAGAGGGCAGGGTGCAGTGTATTTAAAAGACTGTCTATGTATTTGTAAATATTACATGTCCTGGTAGTAACAATCTCTTACATTCGTTTTTCACTATTACAAGGTCTACATCTCATATAGAATAACGCAGTTACCTCATTACATTTTATAAGTGTAATTTCCAAATGGGAACAGGTAATCCCTTTATGTTTGGTGTCTCTGGAATCATAATTTAAAAATCCTAACTCGCGGTAAAGTCGGATTTTAAATTAGAATTCAGAAAATGTCACTTTTAGAAAGGTGGCATTTTTTGCTTTTGCCATTTGGTACCTACAGCCTGTCTCTGGGTCACATGACTGGGTGTAGTTGATAGTTGGGCTTTGTGTGTTTCTCCTAGACCAGGTTTGACTTCCTACTTCAAAGGCACAACTGGGTGAATATATATATTCTGTACCTCAAACCTCATCACTTCAGTACACTTCTGGGCCTGTGGATACACTGGCAGTAAGAATGACTGCTATGCTGCCGGATGGGACTACCACTCTGCTGGACTGCTACTCTGAAAGAAGAGCTGCCCTGCAGTGCTGACCTGTTTCCAGCAGCCCTCTTGTCTGGGTGAGAAGGACTGGACTTGCATCTGTTCAACCCACAACCCAGAGTGACTCCAAGGGCTAGTTGGCTGGCCTCTTAATCTGACCCTTGCGGGTATCAGAACACTTTACAGATTTACAGAGAGCTGCACTATGAAAGTAATACAATCAATATTAAGTTATAGGTGTCAACCAGGGAATGGTGGGAATGCTTCACAGGATCGTGCAGTAGAGGGCCATAAGTACCGTTTTAAAAACTATAGGAATAGGCAATGTTAGTAAACAAGAGGATAGAGTCCGAGCTGAATAAGTTGCGAACCAAGAGGTCGTTAGTGAGAGTAGTCAATAGTGTGGTTGCGTGAAGTACGGTATCCTGGAATCTAGGTAAGGAATTTGTTCAAAAGGAGTACTTTCACTTCTTTCTTGAAAGAAATACTTGAGGGATTCATTCTGACGTCAGGAGGCAAGGTGTTCCAAATTCTTGGAGCCATCCTCGAGAAGGATTGGTTGTAAGTTTTCTTCTTGAGGAATCTCTGTGGTTTCAAGTGTTGGAGTTTCTGGGGGCTCTGGAGCCCCCAGAATGTGCAAGCTTCCTTCCGAATACCTTGTACCTGCACCTGGACTCTGCCATCAGTGAGTCTAGCCTGCCAAGTGGTGCCACCCCAGTACTGGACCCTTGTAAGTGTGCTTAAGGTGCTCTTCCAGCCCCTGTGGATCCAGCAGAACTGAGGCATCTCCTCTGCTGCTCAGCTCAACCATGAGCAGAACCGACACATCTCCGCTGCTGCTTAGATTGGACCCATGACACAGACCTGAACCGCCACCACGGAACTGCCACTGCACAATGCATCCCAGGTGCAGGCCTGGGCCTCCCTTGTTGATGGCTGCATCAACGATAACGCTGGTCTCTGCATCACAGATTCTCAGCTCTTCCAGGCCAATGCATCGCTCTGACTGCACCCCTCGTCCCCAATGCCAGCCTTTGTAATGGAAGGTCAGTCAAAGGGATCCTCGACAACGATGCAGGTACTCGCATTGCAGTCTAAACACATCTCAGAACTGGTGCATTGCTTCAGCTGCACGAAACGTATTAAACACTAATCCTCACAATGTTCTGTAAACTAAGATTTTAGTTACTCTATTAAGCGGGCCTAACTCGGTCCCTGTAGCCTGCCCACACTCTATTGCAGTTGGCCTGAACTTGTGACTTTGACCCTGTCCAGCACAACCAGATATTCACAGTTGGCGCTTTTTGCTTTTTAGTGTTATTTTCACTAGAATTGTTTTAATTACACATCTCCGGTTCTACTGATTGTATTTTTTGGCATTTTGGTCATTTTATTTATTACTAGCAGCCCGTCCCGACGTTGTCCGGGTATGAAATTGAATGTGTGTAATGTGTGTATTTGGCAAGGGCAATTTATTTTAAAATCTCGTGGTAGACAACATTTTTTGTTTCATTAGAATAGGGACGGAGAAGGGCCAGATGCAGCCCTGGTTGATGTTAGCAGGCGCGTGTAATGTCGTTGAATGAGAGAGTTATCAGCCGCGGTTAAATCTGTTTAATGAGAGAGTTCAGTGACAGCGAGTTGGAGAGGCTGCAGTAATTGTCCCTGCAGAGACGCTGATTTGTGTGTTCCCCCGCTTGATGCCCAGATGCAGGCCTGTTTGATGTTAGCAGGCGCGTGTTCCCCCGTTTGAGGCCCAGCTGCAGCCCTGGTTGATGTTATCAGGCATGTGTAATTAGTGTACTGATCCGCCACCTGAGCCCGGCTAGATCCCTGGTTGATGGTAGCAGGCACGTCTAATTTCGTTGAATGAGAGAGTTCAGTAACAGCGCGCAGGAGAGGCTGCAGTAATGTTACTTACCAGGCCTCCAGCTGAACTCGTTTGTCATGCCCCCAGCACACGGCCACAGCAGACGATCTTCTGATTAATGTACGACCCACATGGCATGAAGGGCGGAACGTAGCACACGCCCCCAGCGTTTCTCACGCCCCCAGCGTGCCCCTTGATGCGGGGCAATTGCGTTCACATGGCATGAAGGCCGGACACACGCCCCCAGCGTTTCTCACGCTCCCAGCGTGTCACGCCCCCAGCGTGCTCCTTGATGCTGCGCAGCAACGTAATTGGCGCTTGTATGTACGACTCACATGGCATGAAGAGCGGACACTCGCCCCCAGCGTTTGTCACGCCACCAGTGTTTGTCACACCCCAGCACACACCCACAGCCCACAATGTGATGGCCGTACAACACGCCCCCAGCATTAGTCACGCCCCCAGCACACGCCCACAGCACAACGCAGACACGCACACTACTGACTACTTTGCTGGCACGGCTCTTTTACCTTTTAAATGTATATGGTGTCCTACGGTACAATTGTATGTCTTGCACTGTATGATTGTGATGAACACCACTGTTTCTTGAAAAGTTAATAAAAACAATTTAAAAAAAAATGTATATGGTGGCCGTCTGCATAGCCTATGTCCTTCTGCTGCAACTGCTCTTTCCAACACTGTATTGGGTGTTGTGATTGGTGCTGTGGTTACTGAGATTACCCGCCTCAAAGGTTTGGGCTCTCTCTTTATAATATTAGTATGGAAAGAAAGTTTGATTTTTTTAACCGGATGTATGACATTACAACGCACACTTTTACCACGCATACTATTACAACGCATTTTTTACAACGCCAATACTATTACAACGCATACTTCTACAGCGAATACTATTACAACGCAAAATAGGGTTTAAAATTAAAAAGTACCTTTACAACGATTTCTTTTAAAACGCATACCATTACAACGCAAATATATATATATATTTTTTGATAAATAAAACCTGGCACGGGATGCAGGGAAATTAGGGGTTTTGGGTGGGAAAGTGTATTAAAATATCTTTAAAAAACTGAACTTAATATGATCAAATGATAAGATTTTTTTAATTAATACTCGAGTATTAAATTTAATACTCGAGTATAAAAATTATTGGTATTAGTATTTAAAAATTACATATTTTACAGATTGAACGATTTATAAAAATAAATATATTTAAATATTATTTAAGAAATATAGGAATATATTTTCGTAAACACAAACATTTTGCTTACACACAGTCGCCATTTTAAACAATGTAGTTTATATATTTGTCCTTCAACTCTTTCCATGAAATTATACCACAACAATATTTTCAAAATGGATGCCAAAACGGAACGAAAATTACTAAACAACACTTTATCCCACGATAAATTAAATTAATACTTTCCACATTAATTAAAAGATTATTTTAAGACATTTAAATATTATTTAACAAATATAGAAATGATAAGATTTTTTTTAATTAATACTCGAGTATTAAATTTAATACTCGAGTATTAAAATTATTGGTATTAGTATTTAAAAATTACATATTTTACCGATTCAATGATTTAGTAAAATAAATATATTTAAATATTATTTAATAAATATAGGAATATATTTTCGTAAACACAAACATTTTACTTACACACAGTCGCCATTTTAAACAATGTAGTTTATATATTTGTCCTTCAACTCTTTCCATGAAATTATACCACAACAATACTTTCAAAATGGATGCCAAAACTGAACGAAAATTACTAAACAACACTTTATCACACGATAAATTAAATTAATACTTTCCACATTAATTAAAAGATTATTTTAAGACATTACCAACGGTGTATTTTTTACAAAAAACGATCAGCATGAGTAAAACATTATAAATACAAGCAAGACACCATTTTTCATTCAGTTGATTTTCAACTCCCAGAGTGACCAGACGTCAAAAGCTGACCCTCTGACCCCTTCAGCTTGTTAACAGCTGTGGACTACTTCAAAACACTATTCGCAGAAATACAAGTAAGTTTAAGAAACGAAAACTGATTAATGTTAGTTTTAAGCGTTTTAAACGCATTAATTAATAATTATAAGTTCCGTATTTATTTAAAATAAAACAGTATTAAGTTTCGATTTACGAAATACCTACATATATCACTAAAAATGCGAACATTATTTTAACACGACTAATATGTTAAGTACATATTTTGAACAGTTAAAATAAAAACGGAACAAAATATACATATAATTTTCGTTGAAAGACACAAAATAATTTTTCATTTTCAGAAAAACTGTTACAAATTTTGTCGATAAAACCACCTTTGAAAAATAAAGCATTTTATGAGAAGAGTCACATTCCTCTACAAGATTTTTTTACAGGTATTTAAAAGTAATCATTTAATTTATTAACTCTCAGTAGCAGTAGAAAAAGTGTGAGATGATGTACAAATAACAAATAATATTCCAAAACCTAGAAGATAAGGTTGAATGTAAAGGGTGGAATGGTATATAGATTTTAATAACTACTCCAACCCAAGGAAGGTACAAAAGCAAAAGTTATATATAATATACATGTTTGAATTACTAATCCTAATCCACTATGCTAAAGGAGTAGTGAAAGGGTAAAATATTTTCAGATCACTAAATTAAATTAAAGTAAAACTTATTTAAATTGTCACTTTTCTCTGCAGTAAAAACATTAACAGAAATAATAACATTATATATTTTTAAAAAAATTTAAGATTCTGAAAATGATCTTCTAAAGCTCTCTGACCAAAAGAAAATACCAAAAGAGCAGACAACAACGAAATCCATTGAAAAATCAAAAACACGACCAGAATCCAGACAAAGAAGTATTTATCAACATTAAAAGGTAATTGAAAGTAAAATTTACCTCAAATCGTATACCTAACTAGTGTGCAAAACAAAAATCAAGATGTCATATTTTTAAAAATGAAATATTTCGAAAATATTTCTAATTGTGTAGGACACAGAAAAAAAAAATTTTAATTGTAAATCAATAAATGTACAGTAAATGTGTGGATCTTAATTACTATTGTAACCCCATTAGATGCATTAGTATGGTCAATGATAGATACTTCATTGTTGTCATTTATCATTACAACTCCTGCAATGTCCATCATTATGATAATTGCTAGATAATATAGGGTTGTCATTTTTTAAAGTAACTCCATAAAAAAGCATCAGTAAGGTAAATTCTGGATAGTGTAGGGATACAACTTACTATTTTCAGACCATAAAGGTACAGCAGTAGGTAAGTACAAGGTAGTCTAGAGATATTAATTACTAATGTAAATCCAGAAAAATGTTGCAGTGGAGAAAGTGCTGGAAAGCGTAGGGGTATCAATTACTTTTCTTACTCCATGTGTAGACTTTTGTATGTAAAGTAATAATTACTAAATAACCTGCAATAAAAAACACATTATGATGTTTCTTTCCTTTTCATATTATCGTTGAAATAAAGAATGCTAATTTCTTTAATTTGTTTTACTCGAATTTCAAAATTGTCCATCTCTCAAAGCAAAGCGAATACAACATCAAGACGATCAGCAAACGAAAAGAAGCAAGATAAAATATTATCCAAATACAGCAATCCAAGAAAACCAAAGAACAGCAGGAAAAAAAGCTATTTTAAAAATACACACCTGATTGTTAAACATAGCACCAAGCAAGTATTCTAAAATACTCATTGCTAAATTTAAGTATACTTTCCAAATCTACATAAAATACATTTTAAGTACAGTACAGCAATATAAAAAGACCTAGATACATTTGAAGAATAAAGTACTATTCTAACTCCAATAAAGTGCAGCAGTAGGAAAAGTGCTGGACAGTGTAAAGGTATCAATTACTAATCTTACTCCAGTAAAGTGCTGCAGTAGAGTAAGTGCTGGTTAGTATAGGAGTATCAATTAATAATCTAATTCATAGAAAGTGATGTAGTACTAAAAGTGCTGGATAGTATAGAGGTATTAATTACTAATCTTACTCTAGAAAGTGCTACAGTTGATAAAGTGCTGGATAGCGTAGGGGTATCACTTACTATTCAAACTCCAATAAAGTGCTGCAGTAGGGAAAATGCTGGATAGTGTAAGGGTGTCAATTACTATTCTTACTCCAGTAAAGTGCATCAGTAGGGAAAGTGCTGGTTAGTATAGGGGTATCAATTACTATTCTAAGTCATAGAAAGTAATGTAGTACTAAAAGTGCTGGATAGTATAGAGGTATTAATTACTAATCTTACTCTTGAAAGTGCTACAGTTGAGAAAGTGCTGGATAGCGTTGGGGTATCACTTACTATTCAAACTCCAATAAAGTGCTGCAGTAGGTTAAGTGCTGGATACTGTAAGGGTATCAATTACTATTATAAATCCAGTAAAGTTTTGCAGTAGGGAAAGTGCTGGATACTATAGGGGTATCAATTACTTTTATATCTCCAGGAAAGTTTTGCAATAATTAAAATGCTGGATAGTGTAAGATTATCAATTGCTCTTCATACTCCAGTAAGCATGGGCGTAAAATCCGTTCCGCTCGCGGAATTTGCGGATTTTCGGTAAATTCGCAATCCGCGAACTCTAGCGAATTTGCCGAAAATCCGTCGATTGGCATGCGGCAGATTTTTTTGCTTGGTGATACAATATTGCGGCGCGCGGCGTGGCGCACGCCGTTCACTTTCCGTCATTCAGCGTTTCCCGAGTTGTTTTTCTCGATATTTTGCGAGTGCTGCGCCATTTTGGATCTTGCTGCGGGATCCCGCGGGAGTTGGCGCCCGCGAATACGTAATCGCGGCTTGCCACCTTACCTTGCACAGCACGCATCGCGAGAGTTCGCAATTGCGAACACGTAGGTGCGGCGGGCAGGAACAATCTCGCACTCGCGAAATAGAGATTTTGCAATTCTGCACAAGAAATCCACCAGCAAACAGCATAAACCTTCAGAAAATGATGATTTTTATCAGAATCACTCCTCAGGTTGACATTTGCCTGCACTTTTTTTTGCAAGGAGTCCATTTTTTGGGGGGGGGAGGAAGGAAGTGCCCCACAGTCTCCAACTTCCTGTTCCTGTCCAGCAGGCTCCTCCCAGTGCTTTCTTCATGTGCTGGTCACTTTCATTTGGACCTTGACCTGGAAGGATTACTTTTTGTGGGTGCTGCTGGATATTTGGATTTGAGGCCTTTTTGACTTTCTTTGGATCACTTTTGGATTAGAAATCAACTTTCACAAGTAAGTTTGTTTGGGGCATTACAGTTGCTGCAACTACAATTTTAGAACTTTTTCAGAACATTAAATAAAATATATTGTGGGTAGCCACAGTATCCAGTAGGACCAGGGTTGGTTATGGGTGCATGATACAACTGTTTTGTTGAATTTAAACATCATTGAGGCCATGGATGGGCTGGGATTGTGCTTAATTTTGTGTTTTTTGTCTATTTTTTGGGGCTGCTGTTGGGGCCTTTTGCCCAGGGGTAGTGAGTGGTGCATGGACTGAGTCTGCCTGTGGGGTCTCACTCTCTTTAATGTAAACATCCTGGATGGCATTGGATTGTGGTGATTTTTGTGCGTTTTTCGTTTTTTTTGGGGTGCTACTGTTGATTTGGACTGGCTATGTGGGTGGTGGTGGTGGCCATCTTGAGTGCTGGTACAGGCAACATGTGCTTGGGGTGCAAGGGGCCATTTTGAAGAGAGGCAGTGTCTGAGGCCTGCACTTATTTTGCCTAGCTTTCATCCATTATGCCCAGGGGTAGTGAGTGGTGCATGGGCCTAGTCTTTCTGTGGGGTGTCTTCTTGAATTTAAACACCATTGAGGCCATGGATGGGCTGGGATTGTGTTGAATTTTGTGTTTTTAGTTGTTTTTTGGGGCTGCTGGTGGGGCCTTTTGCCCAGGGGTAGTGAGTGGTGCATGGGCCTAGTCTTTCTGTGGGGTGTCTTATTGGATTTAAACACCATTGAGGCCATGGATGGGCTGGGATTGTGCTGAATTTTGTGGTTTTTGTCTATTTTTTTTGTGGGGCTGCTGTTGGGGCCTTTTGCCCAGGGGTAGTGAGTGGTGCATGGACTGAGTCTGCCTGTGGGGTCTCACTCTCTTTAATGTAAACATCCTGGATGGCATTGGATTATGGTGATTTTTGTGTGTTGTTCGTTTTTTTTGGGGTGCTACTGTTGATTTGGACTGGCTATGTGGGTGGTGGTGGTGGCCATCTTGAGTGCTGGTACAGGCAACATGTGCTTGGGGTGCAAGGGGCCATTATGAAGAGAGGCAGTGTCTGAGGCCTGCCCTTATTTTGCCTAGCTTTCATCCATTATGCCCAGGGGTAGTGAGTGGTGCATGGGCCTAGTCTTTTTGTGGGGTGTCTTCTTGAATTTAAACACCATTGAGGCCATGGATGGGCTGGGATTGTGCTGAATTTTGTGTTTTTTGTCGGGTTTTTTTGGCTGCTGGTGGGGCCTTTTGCCCAGGGGTAGTGAGTGGTGCATGGGCCTAGTGTTTCTGTGGGGTGTCTTATTGAATTTAAACACCATTGAGGCCATGGATGGGCTGGGATTGTGCTGGATTTAGTGGTTTTTGTCGATTTTTTGGGGGCTGCTGTTGGGGCCTTTTGCCCAGGGGTAGTGAGTGGTGCATGGACTGAGTCTGCCTGTGGGGTCTCACTCTCTTTAATGTAAACATCCTGGATGGCATTGGATTGTGGTGAATTTTGTGTGTTTTTCGGTTTTTTTGGGGTGCTACTGTTGATTTGGACTGGCTATGTGGGTGGTGGTGGTGGCCATCTTGAGTGCTGGTACAGGCAACATGTGCTTGGGGTGCAAGGGGCCATTTTGAAGAGAGGCAGTGTCTGAGGCCTGCACTTATTTTGCCTAGCTTTCATCCATTATGTCCAGGGGTAGTGAGTGGTGCATGGGCCTAGTGTTTCTGTGGGGTGTCACTGTCTTCTTGAATTTAAACACCATTGAGGCCATGGATGGGCTGGGATTGTGCTGAATTTTGTGTTTTTGTCGTTTTTTTGGGGCTGCTGGTGGGGCCTTTTGCCCAGGGGTAGTGAGTGGTGCATGGGCCTAGTCTTTCTGTGGGGTGTCTTCCTGGATTTAAACACCATTGAGGCCATGGATGGGCTGGGATTGTGCTGAATTTTGTGTTTTTTGTCGAATTTTTGGGGACGGCTGTTGGGGCCTTTTGCCCAGGGGTAGTGAGTGGTGCATGTACTGAGTCTGCCTGTGGGGTCTCACTCTCTTTGATGTAAACATCCTGGATGGCATCGGATTGTGGTGATTTTTGTGTGTTTTTCGTTTTTTTTGGGGTGCTACTGTTGATTTGGACTGGCCATGTGGGTGGTGGTGGTGGCCATCTTGAGTGCTGGTAGAGGCAACATGTGCTTGGGGTGCAAGGGGCCATTTGGAAGAGAGGCAGTGTCTGAGGCCTGCACTTATTTTGCCTAGCTTTCATCCATTATGCCCAGGGGTAGTGAGTGGTGCATGGGCCTAGTCTTTCTGTGGGGTGTCTTCTTGAATTTAAACACCATTGAGGCCATGGATGGGCTGGGATTGTGCTGAATTTTGTTGTTTTTTGTCGTATTTTTTGGGGCTGCTGATGGGGCCTTTTGCCCAGGGGTAGTGAATGGTGCATGGGCCTAGTGTTTCTGTGGGGTGTCTTATTGAATTTAAACACCATTGAGGCCATGGATGGGCTGGGATTGTGCTGAATTTTGTGGTTTTTGTCGATTTTTTTGGGGCTGCTGTTGGGGCCTTTTGCCCAGGGGTAGTGAGTGGTGCATGGACTGAGTCTGCCTGTGGGGTCTCACTCTCTTTAATGTAAACATCCTGGATGGCATTGGATTGTGGTGATTTGTGTGTGTTTTTTGGTTTTTTTGGGTGCTACTGTTGATTTGGACTGGCCATGTGGGTGGTGGTGGTGGCCATCTTGAGTGCTGGTAGAGGCAACATGTGCTTGGGGTGCAAGGGGCCATTTTGAAGAGAGGCAGTGTCTGAGGCCTGCACTTATTTTGCCTAGCTTTCATCCATTATGCCCAGGGGTAGTGAGTGGTGCATGGGCCTAGTCTTTCTGTGGGGTGTCTTCTTGAATTTAAACACCATTGAGGCCATGGATGGGCTGGGATTGTGCTGAATGTTGTCGTTTTTTGTCTTTTTTTTTAGGCTGCTGGTGGGGCCTTTTGCCCAGGGGTAGTGAGTGGTGCATGGGCCTAGTGTTTCTGTGGGGTGTCTTCTTGGATTTAAACACCATTGAGGCCATGGATGGGCTGGGATTGTGCTGAATTTTGTGGTTTTTGTCGATTTATTTTGGGCTGCTGTTGGGGCCTTTTGCCCAGGGGAAGTGAGTGGTGCATGGGCCTAGTCTTTCTGTGGGTTGTCTTCTTGAATTTAAACACCATTGAGGCCATGGATGGGCTGGGATTGTGCTGATTTGTGTGTGTTTTTTCGACTTTTTGGGGTGTATAACTGATGTTCCTCTGTCTTCCATTGCTTGTAGGTGCACAAGAGAACCACCAGTGCCAGGAAGAAGTCCTGCTGCGGTGTGTGCAGCACAACGTCACGTGTGGCCACAGACAACTCTGCAACTTGTGCAACTGCGGCCTGCTGTTCAGAGTGACATCTGAAGAAGATGGCCTCAAAAAAAGTTGCCCGTAGCTCCTCTAGCAAGAAAGTTGCCAGTAAGGAGCAGAAGAAGCAAGTGGCGCCACTTACCAAGGAGACTGGTGTGATGACGACCGCCACTTTTTTTGGGGAAAAAAAAAGTACGCCTACTGCAGCAGCGGGGTCTGCTGGGGACCAAGCTGGGAGCAGCACCTCCGCTCCATTGGGCTCAGTGCCACCACCACCACGCCAACTTAGGTCCAAGCCCTTGAGTGCTGCAGAGGCAGCCAGTATAGTTGTTCAATCACCATCGACCAGTGATGTTGGCTCATCGCAAGAAAGTAGCAGCAATGTCCCTCAATCAACACAGGTTGTTGTAACTCATCTGACGAGTGTTGAACAACCACAGCCGCAACAACAATCACATGTGCAAGTACAAGCCCAAGTACATGTGGAAGGAGAGGCGGCGCAAGGAGAGGAGCAAGCAGAGGTGCATGGAGGGGCACAACAAGTGGCCACAATAGTTGTTCCTCCAGAAGTAGGGGCACATCTGGAAATCGACAATCAAGCCGAGGTATCATTCGAGGAAGCCACTCCTGATGATCATTCATTGTCTTCCACATCCCGAGCAAGGAAAAGATCAAGGGTGTTGGTGTCTACATCTTCTTCAAGCCCACCTCCTTCTGATGATATGGATCTTACTTGGGAACCAGCACCACTGCCGTCTGAGAGTGAGGTTGAGGAGGCACACCATGATCTGACCAGGTAGCTAAGCGTAAAAGGAAGGTTCGTCGAAACTCTCAAAGTTATGGAGTGTGATGACGCTCAACAAGAAGTGGCGTATACTCCTGCTGCTGAAGACTCTCACGACAACGACGCAGTCATCATCACTAACGTCACTGAAGCCCCAGCGGGCATGCAGCAAACAGACATTTTGACCCTAGCCGACAGGCTGCTGAGCGTGATGATGAAGTCGACGAGGAGGCAATGGGAACACCAGAATCATTGATGTTAACTAGTACACCACAACCTACCGCTTCCATATTTCTTACTCGCCAGAAGGGACCTCCATCCACCTTGACCTCAATTAGTGGTGATGAAAGTGCACAACATGGTAAAGTTCAGCAATACACATCCTCCACTTCATCTGGCATTAGCAGCACGGCAACCACCAGTATCGCCTCCGCCCCCACAGACATTTCAAGTCCGCAGTTTGGGACTTCTTTAGTGTTTCCACAAAAAGGGAAAACATAGCCATTTGTAGCATTTGTAAGCTTGCAGTTAGTCGTGGTAAGCTTAGTACCAACTATGGGACTGGAGGCCAGAGAGGTCATCTTAAGAGACAGCACACTGTCCAATGGTTGGCGCACCTAAAGGAGATCAAGGAAGCCCGAATTGCAAGTCGAGAAAACGTTGATGTTCCATCTGATGATGATGAGGAGGAAGAAGTGTCACACACTTCACTTACACCCAGTACCCCTGGGAGCCACACTAAGAGTGTGGGACAGAGTGAGACACCAATGCGAAAAAGTTCCTCAGCGAGCGTAACTGGGTCGAAGAAGTCATCATCATCATCCCGTAAAATGGTCCAGGGCAACATTAAAACAATGTTGTTTTCAGACGCGCCATATGACCGCAACCACCCAATGGTGCGTCTGTATAACACTAAGCTGGCTAAAATGCTAGTTCTAGATCTTCTCCCTTTTTCTTTTGTAGAAGGGGTTGGTTTTCTCGAATTAGTGGCAGCGCTCTGCCCTAAATGGAAGGTTCCTAGCCGGTACTATTTTGCCAGAGTTGCGGTTCCAGCACTACATGAAGATGCGCTGGAGGTGATTGGGGCAGCTTTGCAGAAGAGTGCTGTTCACACTATACATCTCACAACAGACATGTGGACCAGTGGCGCAGGCACTGACTACATGTGCATCACTGAACACTGGGTCTCTTTTTCAGGGGTTAAAGCAAAGCTAAACGCAGTTGCTGACCTGGACCAAGTTTTTAAAGCTGCTCGGAAACATGCAACACTAGCCATGTTTGGCTTGGAGAAACGTCATACAGCACAAAACATTTTGAATGAGTTCAACACAAAGGTCTTTCACTGGCTGTCTCCAAAAAAACGCGGCATTGGTTATGTTTCCACGGATAATGGCGCCAATGTAGTAAAGGCCATGGAACTGGGTGACTATTTCAGAGTGCCGTGTTTGGCGCACTGTATAAACCTGGTTGTTAAAAAATTCTTGGATAAAGAAAGTCCAGCATGGCAGTTAGTGGTCACCTGCCGAAAAATGTGCAAACATTTCAGCCATTCTTTTAAGGCCGGAAGCATCTGAGGAGCCTGCTACATGAACGTCGAATGCCAGTGAAAGCACTCATCCAGGAGATGCCAACACGTTGGAACTCAACCTTCTACATGCTTGAGCATCTGTATGAGCAGTTTACGGTACTCGATCAGTATTTCTTAACAATGGGTACAGCTGTGAAGGAGGTCCTGAGGTTAAATGCGGCGCAATGGGAGCTAGTTAAAAGCCTGACAGACATGCTTCGTCCTTTTGAGTTCTTCACGCGTGCAGTCAGCAGGGAGGACTGTAAATTGGGAAAAGCTATCCCATTGTTGCGCATGCTGGAGCACAAACTGAAGGCGGTGTCTTCAAAGTTTCAAAACGATGAAGAAAAGCAAGAAGCTTTTGTTTTGGCGGAGAAATTATTAGAGCGTCTACGCGGCGATGAACGTCTTCAAAAGATCCACTCAAAACAGCATTACATTTGTGCTACTATTCTGCATCCACACTACAAAAAGGCGCTGGCAGGCTCTGCATTATTTCCTTTTAGTGATGAAGATGCTACAAAGTACAAGCGTTGGGTAGCCTGGTCAGCCATCAGGTTTGAAAGAGAATGGAAGCAAATTGAAGGAAAAGGCAGTACATCAGCATCAGCAGGCCATCCCCAGTCAGAAGACTCCACTTCTGCACCTGTGGCTGTGGCAGAAGTGACCTCTCAGCCGTTAAAGACACCGGCAACCGCATCATCTGCACCAGACACAACAGAAATATCGGGTGATGAAGAGGATTGGCTAGCTGAGATTGGTTATGGTTCTGAAAAGGTCCGAGAGAAAATTCAGCAAAGTGGAGGAAACGTGGAGAACTTTGAGTCGATGGTGCAGGACTATCTGAATGACTCAACAGAGGTCTATGTTAATGCTGACCCATTGGCGTATTGGCATGGGAAAAAAGAATTGTGGCCAGAGATCTCCCGCCTGGCTATACATTACTTGTCTTGCCCACTCGCAAGCGTGTCTTCTGAACGTGTTTTCAGTGCTGCTGGTGGCATTGTAACTTGCAAACGGACCCGCCTCTCGCCCAAAAATGTGGAGCTATTGACAATGATCAAGATGAATGAACACCTCATACCACCAGATTTCAAAGTACCAGATCGCACGACGCAAGAAGACGAGGAGGACAGCAACTTAGATGAGGGAATTTCTTCTGTGTTAGGTGACACTGACCTACTCCTGCCTGATGATTTCGCAGAGTATGAGGACGAACTCTTCTTCCCTGACACCGAGGCCTGAAAAGGAGCCAATGAATTCAGACATTTTCTTTTTCGTACTTATTGACTTTTATTCCTGTGTTTCTGTCTTTCTTTGTTTTGCACAAGTTAATATAATTAAAACTTTAATCACCTGTACTTTTGCTTTTTGGCTGTTTGGGGGTCTTCTACTTGTTTTTGCCTGGGTTGACGGCTCTGGGGCCATTGCTGGGAAGGTCTAATACCGGATAAAACTGGTTTAAACAACATCCATGAGGAAAAAAGGTTTTGCCTTTTCTGACTTTTCGCTCAATGTAGTGTTTTCAAGGGCCTGTTTGGGGGGCTTCCTGGTGTTTGTGGGTGGGTTTCGGGGTATGGGAGCACTACTGGGTATGGATAGTTTAGATAGCAAGAGGTTTGAAGGAAATCCATGGAGGCAGAGGGGAGTTAGGGCCTAGCTGCAGAGCGCGCGCTGAGTGATTTTGGAAATTTTCAGAAAAGTGACTAAGTTCACATTTTTGTACTTTTGCTTTTTGGCTGTTTGGGGGTCTTCTACTTGTTTTCGTCTGGGTTGACGGCTCTGGGGCCATTGCTGGGAAGGTCTAATACCGGATAAAACTGGTTTAAACAACATCCATGAGGAAAAAAGGTTTTGGCACTTTTTGTAACTTAGGGTTCGTTAGGGTTAGCCCTAGCAGCAGGATTGCCTGTGTTTGGGTGTTCTTGAATTTTGCAACTGAGTTCTGGGGTTTTAGAGCACTCGTGGGAATGTGTAATTTTTGTCGCAAGCGATTTGAAGAAAATCCATGGTGGGAAAGGGGGGATCACTTACTCGGTGAGAGGCACTTACTGTTGAAAACATTTAGCCATTTACACTTAAAGGAAGAAAATGACACAGACTTAAGTTTCAGGAAAACTAACTTACTGTTAAACCACCACCCACCAGACTCAAAACAAGTAGTATGGTGGGAAAGGGGGGATTTGGCATAGTTAAAGAAAGCCTTTGCCACTATTCTTAACTTAGGGCTTGTTAGGGTTAGCAGTATTTCTATTGCATGTGTTTGGGTGGGGGGGCTTTCGAGTCTTGGAGCGATGCTGGCTATGGACACTTTTGCTTGCTTGCAAGTGGTTTGGAAATACAATCCACGGTGGGTAAGGGGGTATTTGGGCCTACTTTTACTTTCAAAGTACGTTTTGTCACCAGTTTTCTGCTAGGCCTCTTTTTTTGAGATCTGATTGGGGGTCTTCTACATTTTTGCGACTGGCTTTAGTAAGGGTCTGGGTGGGAGGCGGGAGCACTGCTGGGAAGGTCTAATTTTGTTCTAAAACACAGTTTACAGTACACCTAGCTTGAGGGGAAAGATCCGCTAAATTAATTTGCCCATACTTATTTATCCTTCAAAAGGTGACTCAGACAGAGTACGCACTTTCAAAAATATTGTACTGTCTATTTGGAAAACAAAGTGTGACTTTTTGCACTACACAGCGTACACACCTTGTATTTATTTATCAGTGCTCTTGTAATAGCACTTCCTATTTTTCGTTCAATAATTACAGGCCGGGTTTCAGTCTGTGCAATGGGGAAAAAAGGATGGAGTCAGGCTTCACATTAGCGAGCCGCAATTCAGCATCCGCCAGGCAAGCAGTGGACAGGGTGTCTTCTGGTCACCAACATTGATGGACGAAGCGTCAGCTGGAATGGAGGAGTGCCGCTAATAAGAGGAATTGTTTGCTGCATGCAACTTACTTACCAAATTCAACAGGACAACTACAACAACATACAGATACAGTATCCATTGTTTTCTTCTATGAGTGTGACTGCATTTCTTGGATCTCTCTCTGCTTCTAAATTGATCCCTATTCTACAGCCATTCTATAGGTTTTACTTCAGCTAATTTTTAAACCTAATTTAATGTAAGAATAAGAAGTGTTTCTCTGAGTGCAGAGATAGGCAAGTGAAAACGCTGCATCCCTGTACTGTCGCATTCTAGTACTACTTACTTTTCAGTAACAATGCATGCAGTAGGGCATGCACTTCCTTTATGTCACTTAAAAAGATTTATGGTTAGCTTTGTACCCAAAGATTTCTTTATCTTGAATTATTGTTTGTCCATGCTGTGCTTTTTTTTTTCTCTCAACAAAACCTACCCAAAAAGAAACCCCCATTCCCATCCATTTTCCAAACCCTAACCCTCTTCCCCCGGGCTGTGTGGTTTTGCTTGATGTGTGACTAAATGACATCAATAATTCCACACACTTGCTGGGGAGGATAAGGTCATAGCAACAGGCTGGTGAAGGAATCCGAGGATATATTCTAGACTTACCCAGCTTCAGTACTATTTCTTGTAGTAGTAGCCAATGTCAAAGAAATTCAACGCAAGTACTAGTTATACGTTCAATACTTTACCATTTGTTAGGCTCTGTGTGGCACTGTTCTAGTGTACTGTCACCTGCTATATTCTCTATCGTACCGTTGTAATGCTACAGTAAGGACAAACCAGGTTTCATTTTCTTTTTTTCCATAGGCATGCAACTGCCACTGTGTCACACCACTAGTACCACAGCAATGAGGACATTTCATCCGCCCAGGATTGCCAACCTTAATCGCCATTTCCCGTGGAGCCAGCCCTGGGCCTAGCCCTACTTTCAAACACAAATTACAGGTAAGATAAGCGTTTGGTGGGAGGTAGTATAATGGAGTATTAGGAATAGACGAGAGATTGACGGTAGTACTACTAAAGTCCTAGGACTCTTCAGGAAAACAAACTTACTGTTAAACCCCCACCCACCAGACTCAAAAGCAGTAAAAAACAAGTATGGTCAGATAAAGTTTCAAAAAGTATATATTTGTAGCCCTAACAAAATAATCTCCCGCAAGACCCTCCCTAACCCCAACGATTGTCCTTCAAAAGTCCCACAACCCAACTCCCAATTCCCACCCCCCAAAAGTCTCTAAAAAAGGGGCAAGGGACACTACACTACGGGAGGGTGCTGTTGACTTTAGCGGCCAGGTCGAAGCGGAGGCCCTCCACCAAGTTCTTATAGGTAAGGACCTCCTGCTCCAGGTAGGACACTCTTAGGGATAAGCGGCGCTGGCGTGCCTTGCAACTCCTGTGGGGGGCAGCTGCTGTCTTTGCTGCTCGGCGGTGGCGGTTGGCTTTGGTAGCCCGGCTCCGTACTGCTGGAGCACTGCGCTGGCTGGCAGCCCGTGGGTGCACGGAGGAGGATGCAACTGTCCCAGTGGATGTTGTACCGGTAGACTGCGTCTCCTCCTCCTCCAGGGCCACCAGCCGCCGATATTCGGCGACAGTGGCATCCAGCCTCCGTTGCCGGGCCATTTGAGCCAGCTCCCTCCTTGATGGTCTTCTGGTTGATTTGGAAGGAGCAACTATATGAAGAAAGAAAGACATAGTCACTCTGTAACCAATGCTCCTTAAGATTAACACAAAATGATTGAGCAGAAAGTTGTGTCACAGTACAAGTAGCAAATTGAAAGCACAGTACATAACTATTGAGGACAGTATCTATCTAACCTCCCACTTCTTCATCCTTGCTCTAACATCAGTGGGAGTTTAAGGAACAAATTCTACGAGCACTATGGACTTCCATTACAGTCGACTATGACAGTACACCAGTTATTCTTCTTCTTCTCTCTTGTTTAGGAAAATTGGTACGTTATCTTATGCAAGCCGGCATAATGCCAGCGCAGTGAACTTGCACCCGAGAAAAACAGACGCACAACATGATGAGTGAGACAGACTTGCGTTATTGTACCGGTCCAGTACATGCAGGTGGTGAAGCTCTTACTTTTCTATTACGGGTGGCACTGAGAATACTCTGTTAAAAGGGCTACTGCTTAATTAATTTAGCTTTCACTCTACAGTGCAAATGAGTACTAGAAAAGTAAAATGAAGAAGCTAAATAATCTGATTATCTATCACTTCAAATGGGATGTATTTGATGACATATGGGATGACTTTAGGTGCTTTGCTTATTATTGAGTGAACAGTGTGCCCACACATGAATGACGTACTACTACTAAACTAAAGTTATTAAGAGAGGTAGGGAGTGTCCACCGTAATAACGGGATATATGCTGTGCTTGCAGTTGCAATACAAACTACTGCTACTATTCATGGTAGTATTTGGACAAAATTACAACTTCTTTTCCTTGCCTTTCCTACACTGGAACGGACGTGCGGGTGCGGTGTTACATGCTCTTCAAAGTAACACTTAGTTTATCCAGTGACCGTCTACTCTCTCTAGATACACATATGCTATCTAAGAGTCAGATAATACCATGATCCAGGCATCCATCCATTCAAAGTATATGCACACATACAGTTTCTGTTTCACCCACCCAGGCTGTTCTCCTTCCACCCATCCTTGCTTCATCATTCACCCAGCCATGCACCATACCATATTCTTTCCTTCCCAGCCACCTCGGGGACCAAGCAAACACATATCATTCTCCTTTGCCAGTCATCATTAAATTTCTCGTCCTTCCACACTTACTTACACCCTTCTTTCGCTTTTCGTTCATCCCATCCATCAAGTTCATCTCAGATCTTATTGGGATTCTTCTCGCCAAAAACTTCACAGCTAAGTCGAAGTACATTTAGAGGAGGCTACTACCTGGTTGATTTATAATACACCCATGCAGAAAGCACACTATGCAGTCTTCAATCTCAATAAGTGAGGAATATATAGCTTACCTCTGCCCGCCACCACCGTGTGAACCCTCACAGGCACGTCCGGCACTTGCACCGCCTCCTCCCCAGAGTTGTCCCCCTCGTCCAATACCACCACCTCCGCGCTGGCCCCACCACCAGATGTTCCACATACAAAGTACATTTAAGAATGTTAGAATACACCACTCACTACTATATAATATTTGGTCTAGGAGGAATAAAGAAATGTGAAAAAAACAGAATACAATGTAATAATTTGTGTCTGTCTACTCTAAAGTAAAAATGTCCCTTTTTCCAGGGAAGGCTGTTGTCTTGCTGCACATTTTGGCACAACTGATGAATGCTTGCTTTTTATTTTTAACACGCACCACTTTTTCTCCTAACAGACTGAAGCTTGACTTCTAAGAACACGAGCAGGATCAAGTTCAAACCAGGTGAGAGAGCTCGGCTCGACCACAAGAAATGTGTCCAATTAATCGTCAGCACTAAGCACTTTTCCATTTTCAGTTAAACGTTTAGTTTTATGACAAAGTTGATTTTTATAAATGTGTTTACTTTTAATAAAGCTTTTAAACTTAAATAGACTCTGTGGTTTTTGGTCCTCCAGACTAGAGTGGATGAGCTAAAGGTTGTGGAATTTTTGCAAGCATGAGTCCGTGCCTCTGACACTTCTTGACTCTGACTCCGTACTCTTGTCCTGCGTTGGATAATCTAATCATCATTGGGGATCAATCATCGGTGACTTTGGGAGCTAAATGACTCTGCCACACTATCTAGTCAGTAAGGAGATTGGGGGTTCAACTACAAAGTCTGTTATCACTGAGGTATGTGGAAAGTCTAACAGCACCTATTATAATTGATAAGCTAAGCAATGCATTATTTAGTGTCCATAGTTCTGTTTGTGCAGATGTGTCCCTGCAACAGTAGTAGAATGGATTGTCCTACTAGCCAAACCAAAAGTCTACAAGAAGATCAAAGACGATTTAGAAAAAATCGAATGAGGAACGCTAGGAAAAAATAGGTACTCTATATTAAAAGTAAAACTTACTGGGGCCAGCAAAGGAGCCCTCTCCTGATCGCTCCTGGCCTGCATCCTGAACAGCACCCTCCTCCTCCTCCTGTGTCCTCTTGCCCCTGGGGGGAGCTGATGTACAACATGAAAGAAAGAAAGACCAGAAAACATGGATGATATTTGTCAACCAAATCAAACATTTCAAAAGAACAATAACAAAATATTTTGGCAAAATGGCAAATAGACAACTATTCCACGGGATATATTGACCGATCTCATGTGGTCTACTACGTTATTGATTTGCGGACCGTTGACTTGGAAAGTTCCTATGTAACTCACTAAACAAACTAATAAAAAGGTTTGCCTAGGCCTGGCAGGCAGCAGTCCGCAGCACGCGAAGTGACAGACAAAGTCCATCGTGCTTGCAGATCAGTGAATACTCAAACTATCAATACACCGACCACCACCACTATTTCTTCTTATAGCCATGTGTCTAAAGGAAGGACTGGACTTGAGTCTGTAGGGGCTGATTTAGAAGCCCCTTGCGGCTCTGTTGCTCCATTGTTGCGTGACTTTTGTGGCGCAGCGGCAGAACAAAAGAGGCGCCATGGTGCGGCGTATATTAACAAAGTGACGCATATGGGAGATGCATCACGTTGTAAAGCCCTGCGCCATCAGGGGGCGTTCCGGCGCAAGGGAGGGCGTTCCTGCGCAGGAACGAATCCTAAAAGTGGCTGAGGGAAATCTACAAGATGTCAATCAGTCACTTTTAGGACAATGATGCGTGACTCAAACCCTGCGCCTGCTTGAAGCCGACGTACGGCTTGATGCAGCATTGGGGAGATAGGACACCCCAGAGCATTGCTGGAGCTGCGCCATCGTTGGCACGCAACTCCAGCAATGTGCCGCCTTTACGGCACAGATGCGTAAGGCTTTTGTGACGTTTTGGGCCCATGGTGCGCCACATTGTAAATACGGCGCACCATGGGTGGTGGTGGCATGGCGCACAATTACTGGCGCATCCCTGCTACTTTGCAGGGATGCGCCGGTAATTGAAAATCTGACCCTTAGTGTCTAGCATTACGCAGTTCTTTACACTACACTCATACATAATTTCTCAGGCCAATGAAATGAACACAAAATAGAAAACAAATAAGCATAGTAGCAAGGCTACTGAGAAGGAGAGCAGTGCACCTGAAATGCATAGAAGATTTTGAAATATAATTTACCTACAATGTAATCGGCAGCATTATTGCTCTTGGTAAAAAACAAAAATTTGCAATATAATAACACACAGAGCGGGATAAAACAGAGTAGTTGAAAATGAAATAGTAATGAAATAGATAGAAATAGCTACTACTACTCACCAATCCCGGGGATCTCTACGCCGAGCACGTCCAGCAAGTCGCGTTCCCGGTCCATGAGATCCGTCCAGCGGTGGGTGGCCTGGTTATAGGTGCGCCGGACCCCAGAGTGTTCAAACATGGCCCGGCACACCTTCTCCCACCGCTTCCGGCGCTCCCGGATCCCGTAGCCGGTAGGGATCCTGCCGCCTCCCATGATGGTCTTGGGGAGGCGGCGCTGGACGTGAAAGACTAGTGCGGCCACCTCCTCCGCACTAAAAATCTCCCGAGCTACAACTGTCTCCCCCCTCAAACGCCCGCACGGGAGCCGGGCACAGGGTGCGGGACCCTTCCCCTTTGCGGGCTTCTTCCCGGCTCCCTTTGCCATGGTCTGGGCAGAAAGGAAGCAAAATAAGAAAGAAGAAATAGAACAGGGAAGAAGAAAAGAAAAGCGTTTAAAAAAGTAGTTTAAAATGAACAAAAAGTAGCAGAAAACACAAAAATATAGAGCTAGAAAAATAGAGGGATAGATAATGAGTAAAATAGATTAAAAAAAACTTCAAACAAGCAAAGGATGGCAGAGATTAAGAAAGGATACAGAGAGCATGCCCAGAACCATAGCAATGAATGAGAAACAAGATGGCCGCGCCCGTTCACGACCACGTGGGTAAGTTCGCACGAGATTTTCCTCGCGATCACACGCGAACATGTACGAGCGAGCCGCACACTTTGCGAGATTACACATAGCGCCCGGAAACGGAATTACGTCACGCAAACAAGATGGCCGCGCCCATGTAGACCGCTAGGGTAACTTCGCAAACGTTGCGCTACAAGCGGCTTGCGAACATGCAGAAAATCACGCGAACAAACACCCAGCAAAAAACAAATCGTGTATTCGCACGAATTCGCGGCTTCCGAAATCGATCTCGCACGGATTTGCGCCCCGCAAATTGCGCGAAATTGCAGAAAAACGATTTTTGCAAAACTGAAAGCAATCAGCAGGTGCAAAAGTTCAATCTTAACATTAGTAACCATTCACTCTAGTGCTTCCTGAGGGGCCCCTCCAGAGTTCAGTTGCCTATTTGCAACTATTCTATGACCCTGCTCTGACCCTCACAGCAGGCTCATAGAATAGCTACAAGTAGGCCATAGAGGTCCTGTGAAAAAAAATTGCACTGCAACAGAAAGCAAATTACAGATAAGGAAGGAAGCAGGTGCCAGCCAGACTGGAAGTTTAAAAATCAGTGACACATTATTCAACCCCAAATTAATTCATGGCAGTTGAAGCAGGGCAGGTGTGCTTGCTTTTTTTCACCCCCATAATCTACAGTGATAAACCAACCAGAGGGTGGCAGTGAGGATGTACCAGAGGGTGGCATGGGTGTACCAGAGGGTGGCAGTGGTGAAACAGAGGGTGCTGTGAACCTGTGATGATGAACCAGACGTAGAAACAACATAGTCGCGGCCGTTGCAAGCCGAAAAGTAAGTTCGCAACTGCGAACTGGTGAACAAACCTCGCGAACTGTCAGAAACCCTTGCGAACACAAAAAAACACAAAAATCCGCTAATTGGCGAGAGTTCGCGGATTTTGCGGATTGCGAATCCGTAAATACGCAAGTTCGCGTACGCCAGATTCGCTAAATCCGCCCATGCTTATACTCCAGTAAAGTGCTGCAGTACGGAAAGTGCTGGTTAGTATAGGGGTATCAATTACTATTCTAAATCCTGGAAAGTGATGCAGTACTGAAAGTGCTGGATAGTATAAGGGTATGAAATACTATTCTTACTCCTGCAAAATGCTGCAGTAGATAAAGTGCAGGATAGTGTAAGGTTATCAATTAGTATTCTAACTCTTGTAAAGTGCTGCAGTATTAAATGTGCTAGATACTGTAGAGGTCTTAATTAATATTCTTACTCCATGTGTAGGCTGCTGTATGTAAAATGAGAGTTAGTAAATAACTTGCCAAAAAAACACAATATGATTTTTCTTTCCTTTTCAAAATATCCTTCAAATAAAGAATGCTCATTTTGTTTTACCAGATTTTCAAAATTGTCCATCTCTCAACGCAAACCAAATACAACATCAAGACGATCAGCAAACGAAAAGAAGCAAGATAAAATATTATCCAAATACAGCAATCCAAGAAAACGAAACAACAGCCGGAAAAAAAGGTATTTGAAAAATACACACCTTATTTTTATACCTAGCAACAAGCAAGTATTCTAAAATACCCATTTGTACATCTAAACATTTTTTGCACAAATGATAAAATACATTTCAAAATACATTTTAAGTACAGTACAACAGTACAGAAAGAGTTGGATATTGTAAAGGTATCAATTTCTATTCTTACTCCAGGAAAGTGCTGCTGTAGGAAAAGTGCTGGATACTGTTAGGGTATCAATAATTAATCTAAGTCCAATAAAATGCTGCAGTTGGAAAAGAGCTGGATAGTGTAAAGGTATCAATTACTATTCTGAATCCAGGAAAGTGCTGCAGTAGATAAAGTGCTGCATGCTATAAGGGTATCAATTACTATTCAAAGTTCAGTAAAGTGCTGCAGTAGATAAAGTGCTGTATACTGTTAGGGGATCAATTACTATTCTAACTCCAGTAAAGTGCTGCAGTAGATAAAGTGCTGGATACTGTTAGGGGATCAATTACTATTCTAACTCCAGGAAAGTGCTGCAGTAGATAAAGTGCTGGATAGTGTAGAGGTATCAATTATTATTCTATTTCCAGGAAAGTGCTGCAGTATGGAAAGTGCTGGATACTGTAAGGGTATGAATTACTATTCTAACTCCAAAAAAGTGCTGCAGTAGGGAAAGTGCTGGATACTGTAAGGGTATCAATTACTTTTCTAAGTCCAGTAAAGTGCTGCAGTAGATAAAGTGTTGGATACTGTAAGGGGATCAATTACTATTCTAACTCCAGGAAAGTGCTGCAGTAGATAACGTGCTGGATAGTGTAGAGGTATCAATTATTATTCTATCTCCAGGAAAGTGCTGCAGTATGGAAAGTGCTGGATACTGTAAGGGTATGAATTACTATTCTAACTCCAAGAAAGTGCTGCAGTAGGGAAAGTGCTGGATACTGTAAGGTATCAATTACTTTTCTAAGTCCAGTAAAGTGCTGCAGTAGATAAAGTGCTGGATACTGTTAGGGGATCAATTACTATTCTAACTCCAGGAAAGTGCTGCAGTAGATAAAGTGCTGGATAGTGTAGAGGTATCAATTATTATTCTATTTCCAGGAAAGTGCTGCAGTATGGAAAGTGCTGGATACTGTAAGGGTATGAATTACTATTCTAACTCCAAGAAAGTGCTGCAGTAGGGAAAGTGCTGGATACTGTAAGGGTATCAATTACTTTTCTAAGTCCAGTAAAGTGCTGCAGTAGATAAAGTGCTGGATACTGTAAGGGGATCAATTACTATTCTAACTCCAGGAAAGTGCTGCAGTAGATAAAGTGCTGGATAGTGTAGAGGTATCAATTATTATTCTATTTCCAGGAAAGTGCTGCAGTATCGAAAGTGCTGGATACTGTAAGGGTATGAATTACTATTCTAAGTCCAAGAAAGTGCTGCAGTAGGGAAAGTGCTGGATACTGTAAGGGTATCAATTACTTTTCTAAGTCCAGTAAAGTGCTGCAGTAGATAACGTGCTGGATACTGTTAGGGGATTAATAACTACTTTAACTCCAGAAAAGTGCAGAAGTAGGGAATGTGCAGGATAGTGTAGGGGTATCAATTACTATTCATACTCCAGTAAAGTGCTGCAGGAAGGTAAGTGCTGGTTAGTATAGGGGTATCAATTACTATTCTAAATCATGGAAAGTGATGCAGTACTGAAAGTGCTGGATAGTATAAGGGTATGAACTACCATTCTTAATCCAGAAAACTGCTGCAGTAGAGAAAGTGCAGGATAGTGTAAGGTTAACAAATAGTATTCTAATTCTTGTAAAGTGCTGCAGTATTAAAAGTGCTAGATACTGTAGAGGTATTAATTAATATTCTTACTCCATGTGTAAGCTGCTTTTTGTAAAATGATTTCTCTTTCCTTTTCAAAATATCCTTTAAATAAAGAATGCTCATTTTTTTTTTACCAGATTTTCAAAATTGTCCATCTCTCAACGCAAACCAAATACAACATCAAGACAATCAGCAAACGAAAAGAAGCAAGATAAAATAATATCCAAATACAGCAATCCAAGAAAACCAAACAACAACCGGAAAAACAGGTATTTGAAAAATACACACCTTATTTTTATACATAGCAAGTATTCTAAAATACCCATTGGTACATCTAAATATACTTTGCACAAAAGATAAAATACATTTGAAAATACATTTTAAGTACAGTGCAGCAGTACAGAAAGAGATGGATAGTGTAAAGGTATCAATTACTAATCTTACTCCAGGAAAGTGCTGCAGTAGGAAAAGTGCTGGATACTGTAAGGGTATCAATTACTTTTCTAAGTCCAGTAAAGTGCTGCAGTAGATAAAGTGCTGGATACTGTTAGGGGATCAATTACTATTCTAAGTCCAGGAAAGTGCTGCATTAGATAAAGTGCTGGATAGTGTAGGGTATCAATTACTAATCTAAATCTAGAAAAGTGCAGCAGTAGGAAAATTGCTGGGTACTGTAAGGGTATCAATTACTATTCTAATTCCATTAAATTGCTGCTGTAGATAAAGTGCTTAATACTATAGAGGTATCAATTACTATTCTAAGTCCAGGAAAGTACTGTAGTACATAAAGTGCTGGAAAGTGTAGGATAATAAATTAGTAATCTAACTGCAGAGAGGTACAGCATTATTAAAAGTGTTGATTTGTTTTTTTTTTAATTTAAAGTAAACAAAAACACAACCTGATTACAATTTTTTTTTCTTACAGATAATGTCTACTCAACCCACAGCAAAGTACATTAAATCCAGAAAAGGAAACAAACTTTTAAATCATGTGGGATACATATATTGTAAGGAAAGGATAAGTTTCCCAAGAAATCATTGGAGGTGCGTGCAATACTTCTCAACCCGTTGCAGCGGCAGAGCGGTTACGGTTGATGATATCATTATAAAAACTACTGACCATAACCACTCTGCCTCTGCAATGGAGGTTGATGTCAGAGAAACTGTGAATGAAATGAAGGAACTTGCAAGCATCTCCAATGATTCAACAGGATCCATTTTACGAGAGGTTGCTCAGCATGTCCCAAGTCATATAGCTAGTAATATGCCAACCATACATAATTTGAGAAGAATTATTCAACGTCAAAAGCAGGCAAGTAATATACAAACATATACACCTCATACCTTTTCAGACATAGTTATTCCTCACAAACTCACTATTTCTTTTTCTGATGAACCTTTCCTTCTGCATGATAATGAAAACCCTCAGAAACGTATATTAATTTTTAGTACACCCAGAAACCTTGTTAAACTTGAAACTAGTGAAATTTGGATGATGGATGGGACGTTTAAAAGTACACCCCATCCATTCACCCAAATTTATACTATACATGCAAAAATTAATAATAATGTTATCCCCCTAGTATATAGTTTGCTGCCTGATAAGACTTCAGCAACCTACACTGAAATTTTATCAGTCATAAAATCAATCACAAACCAAAGCCCTAGGAAAATTATCATTGATTTTGAATTGAGGATGATTAATGTAATCACTAAAATGTACACGGATACCCAAATTGGTACACAGACATAATATCGACTCCAAAATATCGTTTGGACATAATATCGACTCCAAAATATCGTTTGGAGAAAATATCGACAGGACAGAATATCGACAGCCAAAATATTGTTTTTAAGGTAAGTGAAGTAATATCGTTTTTAAGGTAAGTGAAGTAATATCGTTTTTATTTTTAGGGTTCAGGGTCAGTTTTGGGTTTTTGGGTAAAGGGGTATTTTTAGGGTTCAGGGTTAGTTTTGGGTTTTTGGGTAAAGGGGTATTTTTAGGGTTCAGGGTCAGTTTTCAGTTTTTGGCAAAGGGGTATTTTTAGGGTTCAGGGTCAGTTTTCAGTTTTTGGGTAAAGGGGTATTTTTAGGGTTCAGGGTCAGTTTTCAGTTTTTGGGTAAAGGGGTATTTTTAGGGTTCAGGGTCAGTTTTCAGTTTTTGGGTAAAGGGGTATTTTTAGGGTTCAGGGCCAGTTTTCAGTTTTTGGGTATTATTTTATTATATTTTATTACTATATATATATGTTTAATAAATATGAAATAAAAAAATATTTATTTAACTTCCATTAATTATTTAATTATTATAAGTTAATTTAAGTAATTTTAAGTATATTTTAGTAATTAATTATTAATATTAATTTAATTTAACACTGTTTTTAGTAAATACGATATTTTTTACAACTATATTTTTGTAAACGATATTTTTAACTCGATATTTTTGTACTTACCTGTTTGTAGATAGAAACTCGATATTTTGACTGGCGATATTTTCTCAACGATATTTTTGATGGTCGATATTCTTTCAGTCGATATTCTTTCAGTGATCCACCCAAATTCACTGGTGTTTTTTCCATTTTTCCCAGGCATTCTGGCATAAATTACAAAAAACACCCCTGGTTACAGAATACTCCTCAGACAGCAAACTACAGGTAGAATTAAAAAAACTAACTGCTCTTTGTTTTGTCCCTCCCGAAAGTGTAGACGAGTACTACACTGCCATTACAGAGTCTGATTATTACATAGCAAATGAGGAAAAATTGGCACACATTCTAAATTATATGGAAGACACATGGATTGGACACCTAAGCAGATCGTGTCGCAGGAGGAAACCACGTTTCCATGTGGAGTGGTGGAACTGTTATTCGACTTGCTTACAGGGAGAGGCAAAAACAAATAATGCCATTGAGGGATGGCATAACTCCTTCAACCATACAATTGGAAAACCCCACCCTAATTTCTACTCTTTTTTGGAAACTTTGAAAAAGGAGCAAAGTGTTCAGGAAATGAGAATTTCTCAAACTCTTACAGGTAGTCTAAACCCACGAATAACCCATAAAACATAGGAAATGTCCGAGAGACTGTTGGCACTTTTACAACAGTTTTCGTTGTGTGTGGCTCTAGATTACCTGGAAAACCTAGCTAACATTCTAACTTTTTAAATATATTTTTCACATTACTTCCCTGCTTTGCTCAAAAAAAAAATTCCTCTCAATTTAATTGGCTATAACATTTTTTTAAATTTAAACATAAAAATAAATGAAGTCGGGTCTTTTTACATTTATTTTATTATTTTTTTGTAAAGTGAATTTTGATTGTTTTAAAAATCCTTAATTCCAAAACAATCCAAAATTCCTAGTATTCCTAAATAGTTATTTTTTCCCTTTATATAAAAAAATATTCAACTCTTCCTTTTTAATTTTTTTCATTTTTAAAAATATAAATAAATGCATTTTTGAAAATTTGTAAAAAACTTCTTTCCTTCTCTTTTCTCTAAATTGTGAAAAAAAGCTTCTTGAAAACATTAAACGTATTATACAAAAATATTTTCTTTACTGAAAATATATTTATCATAAGTAAGTGACCCATCATTTTTCTGTTTGGTAGTTTTTAAATTCACCCATCTCTTTTTACATATTCTAAAAGCCCACTACATAATTTTTGATTTGATAAAATATTTTAAAAAGGATTTTTTTTATTAATTAGTATTTACCAATAAATCACATTCCATGATTATTTTCCAGCAAATATTTTCTGTTATAAGTAAATTTAAACAGAAACAGAGAAAAAAAACATCACAATTTTGTTTGAGATATTAATTCAAACACACAATACCATATGCATCTTCTTTCACTCCACGACAATTTTATATTGTCAAAAATATATTTTTTAAACACAAACAACAATCTTTTTATATTTTTTCTTCCAAAATAAAAAATAAGTCTCCAAAATATTTTCAGCAAAAAACCAACTCAATTTTTTGCAAACCCTAACGTGAAGAAACCTACAAATCCCTTCAAAACCACGTAATCTATCTAAATTTCTAAAAAATATTTTCCCTAGCTAACAATCTTTTTAAAACAACTATTTACTTTCATCGAAGCTTTTTGCAACAATTATCTAACCTCTTTTTTCTCTATCTTAAGTAAAGCAAAAATAATCGATAATTTCAAAAATGCATTTTGTTACATTTCTTCCGTACCGATAAAATAATTACAAAACATACACATCTTACCTCTTTTTCATATTACAAAACAACTTTTACAAAACAAGATAAATAAATCAATTTTTCCCCCCCAGACCCGACATAGGCATACTCTAGCTATACGATCGGCGACATACTGTTTTAAGTACATTACATCATTTACATATTAAGCAACCTCTCCTTATCCTTTCCTTACAATATATCTATACCTTTTTTTAATTAAATACTTTAAATAAAGTTATAAATGTTTCCTACCTGGACGCAGATCAGCTTCCAGCTGCTTCCTCCTGGGATACTCTTCAAAATGGCCGCTTACGCTCACGTTTACGTCATTACGTATGTGAATGCTGCAACAATGAAAAGGGACTATTTAGTTTGTTATTTATTAATAAAAGTAATTTGATTTATTATAAAATGTTTCCCTTACATTAAAAATATGGAAAAATATGTAATAAATATATAAAATATCCCAAACAAATTGAATGTATTTATAAAGAAAAATAAAAAAAAAATTACAATGATATCTTTCGTTTATTTAATTCAATTTTACATGCATTATTTCAAAATCATATTATTTATCTGTTAAATAAATCTTTTTATCTCCTTACCTGTTTTCTATTTCCTTTTCCCTTTTTTCAATCTTCTTTCATCTTCTTTTTATCATCCTTTTTTTGTACCACGGGACTCATAGCATATATCATGAAAATAAATGAAGGACAATGTTTGCCATTTGATTCAATGAAAAAACGTGGGAACCAAATGTTTCATCAATTTTTACTTTAACATTCATACTTATAAAAATGTGTATGTATTTATTTTTTACCTATTTGATCCTAGTACATGTATATGTATATTTTTTTAATTTTTCAAATAATTTTTTTTTAAATTTAAAATAAATGCTAACTAACCCTTTTTAAAAAAAGATACAATTTATACAAAATAATATTTTATAATAATTAATTAATAAAAAAATAATATTTTATAATATTAACTTTTACAATTTTTTTAACTATTAATTATTTAATATAAAATATTTCAAAAATAATACTACATTTACATAAACAAGTTAATTATCAATTTTTATTGAACTTCAATACATTTATATTTTCAATATTTTTTTTTATTAAATATAGATTAATACTATTAAAATAATTTGCAAAAAAATACTCTAAAATTAAATTTGAAATTATTAAAATTATACAAATAATACTCTAATAATATTTTTTTTACAAAAACTACTATATAATAAATGCCTTTATTTTAGTAAATTACCAAATTAGCAAAAATAATTAATAAGAACAAATAATACTCTAGTATTAATTTTTAATCCAAAAACAAAGGTTTAATTAATTCATTTTTTTAAAAATTAACATAGTATTTTCAAAAAATATAAAAGTATTTATAATAAATATTAAATCAAATAATTTTTTTAAGTTATTTTACTTTCAACATACTAATAAATAAATGCGTTGTAAAAGTACATGCGTTGTAAAAGTACTTGCGTGGTAAAAGTATGCGTGGTAAAAGTATGCGTGGTAAAAGTCTTTACGTTGTAATAGATGCGTGGTAATGGTATTGCGTGGTAATAAATGCATGGTAAAGGTTGTATATCTTTTTAACCTGTTGTGGGATCCTTTTTGTGTGGTGTTTTCACTGTATTACTGTGTGAAGTGTTGCACAAATACTTTTAACATTGCCTTTAAGTTAAGCCTGACTGCTCTGTGCCTAACTGCCAGAGGGTTGAGCACAGGTTTGGCTTGCACCTCCCCCTGGCAACTTTTGTGGTGGCTCTTGACCAGGGGTCACATCCCAGTCAAGCAACAACCCAATTTCTTACACTTACTAATTTGTAATAACTTACACTTTTGCAGTAAGTCCAGCACCACACATGGCCAACCACAGGTACTTAAACACCTTCCCATAGAAAATGGAGGTAGTGGCTTAAAAGAAAACGGCACAAAAACTAATGTTAAATTAAATATTGTATTTAAAATAGTTAAAAAGATGAATAAACATAAATTAATGTTAAAAAACATAAAAATAGACACATTTCTTATTTAAATATACCATTTAATAACATTTTGAGAATAGAGGCATAGGTCAAGCCCTCTGACTTCACTTTTTGTGTCATTGAGCATCAGCTGATTTTATGTGCTCAGTTTTTTAAAAGTAGTGATCTTCAACAAGAAATTGAGGACCTTGAACCGAAGGTCAATTGAGGAACCCTGGATTGAGTGAGTAGCTTCTTACAAGTATCTGGGCTTTTGGCTTAAGGATTGAAAGAAGCAATCGTAAATACCATACTGCGTACTTGAAGAATAAGGGGGTAAAAATGGTCCACACTTATCAGCTTATACAACAGCTTGCCAACCTATGCTACATCTAGAGACAAATGTACTCTTCTTTTTTAAATTTATACTTTTATAACATTCCTTTTTTAAATAGTTTTAATTATTCAATAATAAATGTAGAATCTGAAAATCTAGTAATGCTACAAGTTCCACTGTGTTGTGCTGCATGACAGTTGCCAAATAAAAATCTCACCTTGCTTCGTTAAAATCAGCCCTCAGTGCCTCTGTATGACTGTAAGACTCCATAAGCGTGGAAGGGTATACTCAGATGTGAGTCCCTTGCTCATTGCACCAGCAGGATTCAAGCAAGCCGGGCCGACGACGGCTGAAATGCCAGAAACCGGTCCCCGGAAGCTTGTTACCTTCCCAGTATAAGAATTGGCTTGGTAGTTTGGTTTGCCCTGTTCCCATCATGCACTGGGACAGGAACAGACTAATTTCATATAGCCAGGTTCTGAGCTGGGATGGTGCAGTGAGCTAAAAAACGGTGATGGATCAAGCCCTGATCTTTGGACTGGGTAAGAGTGGTCTGCTTAATTCAGACACTCTGTTCATCACCACACCCTTTTCTGAATCATTTTGTCCCCCATAAGCGTGGAAGGGTATACTCAGATGTGAGTCCCTTGCTCATTGCACCATCAGGATTCAAGCAAGCCGGGCCGACAACGGCTGAAATGCCAGAAACCGGTCCCCGGAAGCTTGTTTCCTTCCCAGTATAAGAATTGGCTTGTTAGTTTGGTTTGCCCTGTTCCCATCATGCACTGGGACAGGAACAGACTAATTTGCATATAGCCAGGTTCTGAGCTGGGATGGTGCAGTGAGCTAAAAAACGGTGATGGATCAAGCCCTGATCTTTGGACTGGGTAAGAGTGGTCTGCTTAATTCAGACACTCTGTTCATCACCACACCCTTTTCTGAATCATTTTGTCCTCCATAAGCGTGGAAGGGTATACTCAGATGTGAGTCCCTTGCTCATTGCACCATCAGGATTCAAGCAAGCCGGGCCGACGACGGCTGAAATGCCAGAAACCGGTCCCCGGAAGCTTGTTTCCTTCCCAGTATAAGAATTGGCTTGGTAGTTTGGTTTGCCCTGTTCCCATCATGCACTGGGACAGGAACAGACTAATTTGCATATAGCCAGGTTCTGAGCTGGGATGGTGCAGTGAGCTAAAAAACGGTGATGGATCAAGCCCTGATCTTTGGACTGGGTAAGAGTGGTCTGCTTAATTCAGACACTCTGTTCATCACCACCCCCTTTTCTGAATCATTTTGTATGACAGGCATCAGATCCGAACCACATCACTTCAACATTGTTCTTGGTCAGCTGGCTTCCTATAGGGGCGAAAGGTGGATTCTATATGGCATGCAATAATGAAAGCTATACCATCTAACTAGTCAGGAAAGTGATTATCTCTGGTTACCTTTAAGGTCAACGAATCACAGACGCATTCCATCTGGAAAAGCCAACATGCAAAAAAGCAATAGCTTTAAATTTATCTTTTTCTGGGCTTTCAATCAGTGCCTTGAACTCCATCATCATCATAAACTTTATTCGACAATTAAGTCATAAAAGTATCACATAAAAACATACATTTATCACAGAATAAAATCTCATACAAAGTACATTTATATAAATATTTAAGAAAAGATTAAACGCCGCAAGACTAATGTCGAATATGCGATTGAAATAAAAAAGCCAGTTAAAATCAATCATTTTTTAAAAAACGAATGTAAGAATTACAGTATATACAAGCTATTTATCGCTGCTCCTGACTCTGTTAATCATAATAAGGACAGCCCTCCCATTTTTTGATCTTCCCAAATTATCAAGTTATTTTCGATCGAATTACCCACGCCCATTTTAAAAATGTTGCCATGGCTATTGCAATTGGGAGGCTGGGGTCTGTACATAATATTCTTAGTGCCTCTTCGTGTCTGCGGGTACCAATTAGTTGGCATACTGGTTTCACCCATTTTTTCCGTGGTGCAGTATACAAGGGACAAAAAAACAAGAGGTGCCTTATAGATTCTTGTTTGTCCCTGCATTTAGGGCATATATCATCAGTAGCCCCCATCCATCTTGCTGTAAATAACCTTGTGGGGAGGGTGCCTACCCTAAGTTGGAAATAGAGCTTACGGTCAAACAGTTTCTCTATGGCGTCCCAGTACAGTTCCAATTCTGGGTAAGCCTTAAATTCAAGGAATCGCCCTATAAGGTGAGATGAGAGGCCTTTTGCGCGTGTTGTTGAGATAACCATCTTCCAGTATACGGCCTTCATGTCTTTCTTGGATGGGAATACTGCATTTATTGGGTCATCCCACAGTTCACACATATCCATTCTCACTAACAGGGATCTAATTGCCTTCAGCCGGCTAATTTTGTGAAATGGGTCCTTTTCGATAATTTCTTTGAGACCCCGGGCATAATGGTGTAGTTCCTCAGTTGTCCATATTCTGCCCCAATACAATAATGGTCGCAGAATAGCCAGATCTTGTACTGCTCTTCTACCAAGATCCCAAAACAGACGTGTTAGGGGGGTGCTTTGCGGGACACTAGTAGCCTTGCGCAAACATTCATTTTCTACTAATGTCAGATGTTTCAAATTTTCGAACCCCCATAGTTCAGCACCGTAAAGGGCCGAATCTAACACCTTCATCCCGTAAATCTCAAGGAGTGGGCTGATAGGTTTCGTAAATGAAGTTTTGAACCTTTTAAGAAGACCTGCCTGTTGCTGGTGCCTTAATATGGTCAGATCTAATTGACTGTTCCAGCGCATGTCTCTCTGCAGGGTGACCCCCAAAGCATCAACCTGCTCTAGTGGGCAGTTATTCATGTATATGCTTCCTTTAAAAGGTTTAAAAGACATGGAGGGTTTATGCTCACTAAGAAACATAAACTTTGTTTTTGCGGTGTTTATTTCAAGTCCGCGCAGCAGGCAGAAGTCTGTGAAGCGCTGGAGGGCCCGTTGGAGACCACTAGGTGTTTTTGAGATTATCAGAGTGTCGTCCGCAAACATGAGGATCGGGACGTGATTGCCAGCCATCACAGGGGCATCAGTAGGGACCAAGGAGGGGTAGTCTGCCGCCCCATTCACGAAGAGCGAGAACAGGGTAGGTGTCATGACGCAACCCTGCCTCACTCCCCGCTCAACAGGGAAGGCATCCGTAACCTCTCCCTGCATTCCCCGCTGGACCCTAGCGAAGTTGTCCTCATGCAGGCGGACGATCAAGGTCAACAACTCTGAGCCATTCCAGCTCCTCCAAGACATGCCAAAGTTTACTGCGCGGTACTAGGTCAAAAGCCGCCCTCAAGTCAACGAATACCGCATACAGTACCCCTTTCTCTAGAACCACTGTCTGCCAATAAGGAATAATAAACTGAAAGACTTGATCTATCGTGCTAGTCCTGGGGCGGAAGCCGGCCTGGAAAGGACTCAAGATGTTCTCTTCGTCCATCCAGGTCTGTATCTTCCCCAAAACTAAGTGACCCATTATTTTTTGGATAGAGTCAATCAGGCTAATAGGCCTGTAATTGCCTGCTAAGGACTTATCCCCTTTTGTGTAAACAGGCATAATTTCTGCTCCCTTCCATGAGTGGGGGACAGCCATCCCTTGGGCTATGGCATTTGATAACTGGATAATATATAATAGCCATCTTTCCTTATCATTTAAAAATCCGCAGGTACACAATCCATCCCTGGGGCTCGTCCCTCAGTTACTGAGTCTAATGCTCTGTCAACATCCCCTAGACTAAAAGCAGCATCTTCATAGAATGTAAAAAACCCTCACTTTGATTATCTTCTATATTAGCGTATTGGGGCTTAAAATACTCGATCCAAGAATTTGGAGGGACATTGTTCTGCGGGCTATCAGCGCACCCACCTCCATCCCATTTAAAAGTATTCCAAAATAACTTCGGGTTTTTAGACAAACATGCCACCTTGAGTTCCTGACACTTATTAATTTCCCATTCTCTGTTTGCACCACACTTTGTTTTCCTATAGTTACCTCGCGCCACTTTTACTATGTTTGGATTCCTAGATTTTAATGCCAGGCCCAGCTCAGCATGGGCTTGCCTGCAAGAGTTATTGTACCAGCTCTCCAGTTTTTTCCTTAGTTTTCTCCTAGCCGAGCTTGGTTTGCAGAAATAGGATTTAAGGTTGGCAAAGAGATCAGCATGGACTTCCACAAAAGGACTATACTTCGTCCCGTTTATTACACCTGGCCCCAAAATAGCTAATACCTTGTCTACACTAGCTTTAATAGCAATTGCTGTTTCAGGGTGGTCAGCAACTTTACACCACTTAAGGCGACGCTCGTCATTTGTTACAACAATTTCTGGGGCTGTTAGTTCTTGGGTCACTCCTACCGTTCCCTCTAGACCCAATCTAAATAGTGAGGTCAAGGGGTTATGGTCACTCTCTATGCGAGTCTTTACCTCCGTGTCCACAAGAGAATGTCAAAGCTTTAGGTGAACAAGCAAATAATCAATATTACTTGACTTTACGCCATTGTCATCGGTTTTATTCCCCATCCTGTCTGACGGTGTTCGGCCGTTAGCGGCCCTCAGCTGATTCCCTAGATAGAACCCATTCAGGTGCAATGCGGCCTCAGTCCATTTACTTATAGACCTAATCTCAAGTTGGTGGACACCCCATCTAGAATCTTCTTCTTCTGTCAGATTCAGGTCTTCGAGCCCTAAAGGCTCAAAAGTTGTATTAAAGTCTCCCGCAATTAGTGGCAATACATTAGCTGGCATGGTTTCAATCAGAGCTTCTAGGGCCATTACTACCTTCGATTTTTTCCCTCCGGGTACACCTCCAGCATAAACATTAATAATGTCAATTTTTAGGCTACACGGGAAACTAAGTCTTACTGCAAGAATATCGCTGTGTGAGACTGGAAGTAGTTGAGTTCTGCAGCTTAAGTTCTGCTTAACCCACATCACCAGTCCTCCTACTGGACGGCCCTTTTGCCTTCTCACAGCAGGTACATGGAAATTCAAGTAGCCCAATCTAAACACTTGTTCAACAGACCAGGTCTCTTAGAATAGACAAATATCAAATGTATCAATAAAACTCAGCCAGCACGGCGACGCTAAATGGGCCCCATACCCGCCAAATTCCAGGATATTAGTGATGTCAGGCAAGCTGTGCTCGAATGCCTTCCAGCTATGTCGTCCCCCACTGCAGAGAAATTATGCCGCGGCAATGTACTTAGGTCCACGGAAGGTGAAGGACTTACCCTACTCAATACATGCTGGAATGGAAGTTTGCCACCCTTCTGTATGATAGCTACACTTTCTTTATTTAGCTTGGATCCCATCACTCCTGCCTGTGGATTTTCATAGTCGGTCAATTGGCCTTCCCTCCTGGCTACATTTTCATCGGGCAATCGTGTTGTACTCACACTATTGCGGCCTTCAGGTATTTGCTGTCAATCACAGTCCTCCAGCCCAGATAGGGCATCAAGCCTATTATATAGCCATATATTCCGTAGAATGGAATGGTTCAATGCCTTACCCCCTGGAAAAATGTTCCTTTGTAAAGCCTGTACTGGTGCACAGAAATAATTTAGGGGAAGTTGTTGAATTAAGGACGTGAGATCTTTTTGTGGCCAATTACAAATGTGTTCAACATATCTCCTGTCCCTAAAATTAATAATAATGCAATCACCCCCAACAGACTTTGTCTGCCTACCCACCCGTCTAACTCTTCTAGCAAATAGAATTTCTGCACATATATGAATTGGCAGAGGCCGGTTAGCATTAAACCAAAAGATGAACGTGTTCTTAAGTTCCATATATGTCTCCCTCTTTCCCTGTTCTAGTGGTGAAACCCCCGCCAATACCACCACATAAGGGACTGATTCGGGGGGGAGTTCTATAGTTGGCAAACTAGCTACAGTATGAGCTGGAGGGGATTTGGACAATAGTTGAGGTTGCATTGCAGGTTTGCTAACCTCCGCATTTTTAGCCATGTCCCTCTGGGCTATTTGATTAACCCCTGCCAGGTTAGTTGAGGGAGTTGTGACACAGGGCACTAGAGGATCGTTTACTACAGTGCTATTCTTGCCATTTGGTGGAACTTTAGAATTTGTGCCGACAACATTTTGTCCTGCCGCATTTAGCTGTGTACAATGTGGGCCACTGCCCCGATTTCCCACCTGTGACTGAGCTGAAGCAAGCGAGAGTTCCAGGCTCACCAGTCTGGTTTCAATTCAGTCCAGTCTATCATATATCGGGAGAATTATCTTCTTAACAGTACATTCCAGCCTTTTCCAGAAGGAAGGACCCAGCTCGCCCGATGCTTCACCCCCCCGTACTTGGCAGATAATTGGTAACAATGATCTTGGACAAGGTGAAGGTCTTGGGGTGGGGTTCTCCTTGGGCACAGCTTCCTTTAAATTTTTTGCTTTTCGTGCTAGTGCTTGCGCTTGCACCCCGGGATGTTTTCTTCTTGATGCCTGACCCTGTGGATGCTGTACTGCACCCGTTTGGGCATTACTGGCTGACCTGGTCTTGATATTAGGTGAAGGCAGCCTCTTCGAGGTGATACTTGGATTAGTCCTGGCCATTGGGATATTAGGTCGTGGTTCTGGGGGTACAAGGGGCCCAGCTGGCTGTAAAATGCAACTTCTCTCACCCCCCAGGAAGACAGCGTATCCTGGAAGTCAACCTGCTGGGGGACAGGTGATCTAGCCCTTGCCAAACTTCCCATTGAGGATCGCTTGTCAAATGGGGGGTCAAGAGATAGTCTCTTTTCAGTCGATTCGATGTCTTTGGCCAAGGCTGTTGACACTCTTACAAGGAAATTATCCAGAGTGCCCATTAAAATCCCACCAGTGGATTTCCTACTGTTCCCTCCAACAGTTGGAGAAGTGGCCATGGTATTTACAACAGATAAGGCTAACTCCTATAAATATATATACCCTACCCAAACTCTGCCAGCCAAAATACGTTTGCGGGTACTCACTGACCTTGCTTGAATGCAGATTTAGGGGGGTGGCCCGTCCCGTCCTTGAACGGGCTTAAACGGACCCACCCTTGTCCTGCGGGACGCGACTATAGGGCTGATTAAGTACACCTGGGCAGGGCGTGGCGGGAGGGCGTCTCTCTGCCCCGCTGAATTATGGGGAACGTAGTTCTCTTCCTCTTCGTGGCCCCCACTGCTGTTGTCAAAGCCAAAAACTAAATTGTGAGTGTTTCACGCGGAGCGGGAAACGTGAGAGGTAAGCAAAGTTTCCAATATGGGGAGCGTGGTTCTCCTGCTCTTCGTGGCTCCCACTGCTGCTGCCAAAGGCAAAGTCCGATTTGCGAGCGTTTGCCGCGAAGCGGGAAACGCGAGAGGTTGTGTGGATGCACCTGGGCAGGGCGTGGCGAGAGGGCGTCTCTCTGCCCCGCTGAATCATGGGGAACACAGTTCTCTTCCTCTTCGTGGCCCCCACTGCTGTTGTGAAAGCCAAAAATCAAATTGCGAGCATTTCCCGCAGAGCAGGAAACGCGAGAGGTAAGCAAAGTTTCCAATATGGGGAGCGTGGTTCTCCTCCTCTTCGTGGCTCCCACTGCTGCTGCCAAAGCCAAAGTCAGATTTGCGAGCGTTTCCCGCAAAGCGGGAAATGCGAGAGGTTTTGTGGATGCACCTGGGCAGGGCGTGGTGGGAGGGTGTCTCTCTGCCCCGCTGAATTATGGGGAACGTAGTTCTCTTCCTCTTCGTGCCCCCCACTGCTGTTGTCAAAGCCAAAAATCAAATTGCGAGCGTTTTCCGCGGAGCGGGAAACGCGAGAGGTAAGAAAAGAGGTAAGAAAGGTAAGAAAAGAGGTAAGAAAGGTAAGAAAAGGAGAGAGGTAAGAAAAGAAAAAACGCAGGAGGTAAGAAAAGAGGTAAGAAAAGTTTCCAATATGGGGAGCGTGGTTCTCCTCCTCTTCTTGGCTACCACTGCTGCTGCCAAAGCCAACTTCTGATTTGCGAGCGTTTCCTTGAACTCCATTACCCATACATTAGATGGAATGCTTCCAAAAGTTCCTTCAAGAGAGATCAGAACATCCTACTCTTCTAACTCCACTTCCATTTAGGAAAGTCTGCTAGTTGATCTTTTTATAACTTGAGAAATTAAAAAATCCATCTGAAGGTGTATGTTTAACGTGTTTGGAGGAGATGTAATTGACCTATGAACATTCACTATTTAAGTAGGTTCAACATCCCGCAAACCATACTCTCAGCCTCATATCCGGTGAACCTTGAATGGCTGCAGTAACTAACTTTGTCTGCTTTCTCTGCGGTGTATATTTTTGCTACCTGTAAAGCTCTCTTCTGCCCTTCTACCAGAGTGCCTTCCTGTTAGTCCCCGTTGCTGGGAATGACCGTGATGTCAGCAGCACTTGCTGATGTATCAATGTGCTACTTGCGATGCACTGTGAGTGATTAGTTCTGATTTCATATATTAGCGGACTATTGAGAATGCTACACCGACCACAGTCTGACATCATTTGTTTTTGTGTTTAATAGTTTCTGTGTCAGAGATATGTGCTAATTTAGCACATAATGTTTTAACATTTGTACTTCTGCTGCTCAGTACATATAAAGCACAACATTTGGATGACAGATAGTTCACGAATGTATAAAGTACTCCCAAATATATACATTTAAGGATACTTTGGAATGATTGACAATCTTACTTTCTTTTGTTATATTAAATATCAAATATGTATTCGTCTAACAACATTTTCAAGTGAGAGGTGAGCGTAAGCAGAAATATGTGTATTTGCTGTTGTGAGAAACGACAAAAACCTGGGAAATCATCTGCGGAGAAACATTGATAAATTACTAGCAGAATTTAGCTTTTGATCTGGCTATTACTGTTTTTGTTTAGAGGTAATTTGTTAAAGCAGGTACAAACCTCCAGCCCAAGGGGAAATACTTCCACTCAGGCATCTGGCTAGACAGATCCAGTGGCAGAGGATACTTTTAATTAAATTCTCTGCAAGTGATTCACCATCCTTCGTTTCATCGGTGCAGCAGTTTAGTGATTAAACTTAGTAAATGCTTTTTAGTATAATAATTTAATAACGCATCTAATGTGCCCTTTCATTTTATTATCAAAAGAAGCACTTATTAAATCATATTTTTGACTACTCTTGCTTTGGATAGATTTTTAGGACTACCGTGCCAGTGCAGACCATTATTTAATTTGACATTTTGAAATATTATCGTCCACTCACAACTATAACTAGATAACCTGCATTTTCTTTCCAAATGTGCACAGCGGCAGCATTACATCCTTGCCCCTTGCTCCTTGAGAAGAGCACACCTTTCATTATTTTTCTTTATCTACCATTCTTCATACTCCCTAACACTGATCAGCAGACATGGGTTCTGACAGGATGCAGATGGCCAGGGTGTCCAACTCAATCAGGCGTAAATATTAGTGTTATGAATATTAACTTTATTTTATTTTATATTATTATATCTGGTATAACACAACACAGTTGTTGACTCCCATCCCTGCAATTATCACTTAAGATTTCCGCCAAGTCCCCCCTACATTTAGTGGACGTATTCCTACTAACCACCTCTAAAGGTGCTCTTAGAGGTCATAACAATTTTAAATTGATTAGGATAAATTAAGCATATAAAGAAACACACGAATAAAAAGTGTAAATAAATTATATTTCATGCTCCATGTTTCAAAAAATGTGACTGCTAAAAATTATACTATTTCTAGTGGATCTTCTGGTCTCAGGGTCAGTGTTAACAGATGAAAACGAATCTTCAATAATCACTGGCTCAAAAGTTACACCTTCAACAAGCATTACTTATGTGTACTTACATGGTATATCATTGGCCCACTGCTTGCTTGTACATCCTGAGAGATGCCTAATTGGCCAGCAAATGTCTCCCTCATGCCCTCCTAGAAGCAGCCATTCTGGCATATTCAGGACGGAGTGGGGTTCGCGCATGAGGGCTTGGGTTGCACAAGTCTAATGTTTCTCTCGGGCTGCTGCTTTTCTGGGCGGATGCATGGAGAAGGAGGTAGAACAGGGGTTGCAGCTGGAGACCTGTTGGTAACATCTCATCTGGAGTGGAGGAAGGAACGGCTGCAGGCCAAGATGACGCTGGGGCCTGTGCGTGTGACACCACTGTAAGACCTTCTTGGCCAGGAGAAGCATGATCTTCTACCTCCTTCTGACATGTAGTTGCCAAGGCTTCCACTCCCTTAGTAACTACAAATTTAGTACACATAAGGGTTTTCTTTCTCCTCATTGTTGGTTCTGCTAAAGGAAAGAGTTCCTTAGTTTAAAATGTTTTCAACTGAGAATTTGTCGCAGTGCCTTTCTGTGCTTCACCTGGTTTATTATCCCATTGTTGTTCTATGTGGGTTTCTTAGCCGTGCTACTTTTGCCAATTCCTGTTAATATTGGAATGCTTATTTCTTTTTCTGCAATATGTGGGTTCAGTAATTATGGGGGTGATTACGATGGCAGAGGGACTGCCACTGTCAGCCGTGCGGTGGCGGTCCCTCTGACATCTGAATGCCCATTTTCCCTGCTACTTCAGGATGGCAGGGGCAATCGTTCCTTAAGCGTGGCGGGAGCAAAGACCGCCCGCCACGCTTCAGGCCACAGGCAATCGTAACGATTGCCTGGAAGAGCGGATCAGACCAGGGATATGGTGGCGGTGCCACCCGATCACAACGCTGGCGTCAGCCAGCCTTTCCATGGTGGTGGAACGGCATGGAAAGGCTGGCAGAGGCTGGATTCGGGGGGGTCCATTGCGGGCCTCCTCTGTGTTGGGGGAGCCATTTCCATGCACAAGGTGGCAGGCACCGAGCTGTGCCTGCCACGTTGTGCAGGGAAATGCACAACATGGCCATTTAACATTGCTGCGGGTGCTGCAACCTGCCGCACCCGCCGCATTGTTAAATTGCCGGATGCGACTGGTGGTGGTCGCATTATAACTAGGGGTGTGGGACTGCCGCATTACAGGCGAGCAGTCCCGATCCCGCTACGATGGCCCGCCATCATAATTGATCCCTAAGTTCTTTATTTTTCTTGTCAAGTTCAAAAAACTTTATTTCGGTCAGTACGACCTAACAAAAGTACAATCCTAAAAATCATTTACAACATACATACATTCATTTGCTTACAGTTGTCGTACTTAGGACATTTAAGAACAGAATCCCAACGGTCTTTGAACTTCATGAATCAAAAGGTTAGTCATTGGGGATACTACAAACTGGTGGGCTATACAATCACATATCGGGAAATGCATGATACAATAAATAAATAAATAATAAAAAAAGAACTGTAATAATCAATGGTGGAAGTTAAAACCATAGCACATTAAAAACTGATCGTAATTTATAAAATGTACAATTGTTAAAAAGTAGTTCCATTAAATCATTATTTCTATCGTCACAGCTATTAATTTATTTGTTCATATGTATCTTATAGCTCAGTTTGCCGGAGTTTCCTGGATCACAGGTGGATGAGTGCTGCCATCAAAGCGCCCTTAGGGTTCAGACCTTTCTATGGTCTTGGTTTCTCTGGGACCCGTCTTCATATTTCAATCTTTTGAACACTTATTGATTCAAGTTAGAAGTGGGCGATAAAAACTGGTGTATTGGATGCCAGATTCTGAAAATACATTAAACCTTTGCAATGATCCATGGTGCACATTATCGTGAATATATTTCTTGTTTGAGCTGGGAAGAAATAGAATGATTTCGTTGCAGGTGGTGCATGGATGTATGACGTTACAACGCATACTTTTACCACGCATACTTTTACAACGCATTTTTAACAACACAAATATTATTACAACGCAGTATTTTACAACGAATACTATTACAACGCAATATCATGTATTTAGTGGAAAACTACCATTACAACGATAGCTTTTAAAACGCATACCATTACAACGCAAAAATATAATTTTTTTTAATTTGTCAAATAAAACCTGGGACGGGTTCCAGGGAAAATAGGGGTTTTGGGTGGGGAAGTGTATTAAAATATGGGAAAAAACTAAACGTTATATTACGAAATAGTACCGATTTCTAAAAATTAATACTCGAGCATTAAAATTAATACTCGAGTATAAAATTAATACTAATATTAGTAGAAAAATTACATATTTTACCAACTCGACAATTATAAGTGCTGCATTAGGGAAAGTGCTGGATAGTGGAGGGGTATCAATGACTAATCTAACTCCAGCAAAGTGTTGCAGTAGGGAAAGTGCTGAATATTGTAGGGGTATCAGTTACTATTCTAACTCCTAGAAAGTGCTGTAGTAGTGAAAGTGTAGAGTTGGTGCAAAGTAAAAAATTTGAAAACAATAAACTGTTCAACTCAAATGCAGACATTTTCCAGATTTCATAAAACATTTAAAACCAAAAACATTTAAAAACATATTTTTTCTGTTTATAGACTACCCACCAACTCTTGAGATTCCATAAGAAAATCAAATCCAACCCAACACACTAAGAAGGTAAATCTAATCAAAAGTATAATGACATTGTTTAAAAATAAAATTCACTCTTTGAAAGTGCTACAGTAGAGAAAGTTCAGGATAGTGTATGTGTATTAATGACTAATCTATCTCCAAGTAAGTGCTGCATTAGGGAAAGTGCTGGATAGTGTAGGATATTAATTACAATTAAAACTCCAGGTAAGTGCTGCATTAGGGAAAGTGTTGGATAGTGGAGGGGTATCAATGACTAATCTAACTCCAGGTAAGTGCTGCATTAGGGAAAGTGCTGGATAGTGTAAGAGTATTATTTACTATTCTAACTCCAGGTAAGTGCTGCATTATGGTAAGTGCTGGATAGTGTAGGGGTATTAATTATTATTCTAACTCCAGGTAAGTGCTACGGTAGGGAAAGTTCTGGATAGTGTAAAGGTAATAAATACTATTCCAACTCAAGTTAATTGCTGCAATAATGAAAGAGCAGAATAGTATAGGGTTATCAATCAGTAATGTAACTCCACTTAAGTGCTGCAATAGATAAAGTGCAGGATATTATGTAGGTATTATGTAAATCTAAAAGAATAAATTAACTCAAACAATTTTTTTCTTTTTTTACTTTTCAGATAATGTCTGCTCTACCAAAAGCAAGTTATACAAGGGGGTTATACCCATACGGTCAGTGGGACCTGGGTGATCAATAGCGTTATATATAGGGGGTCCCAGACCAAGAACACAATTCCTGTTTTAAAACACACACGATTTAAATAAATTTAGGAAATATACACTAAATGAAGGTGACCAGTGTTTTTAATCCACTGTACCAGACAAACAGTCAATATTGAAAAATCAGACATACAATATACAAAATTCAATGCGCCCACAGAGAGGGGGAGAGGGGGGAGGTGCAGGGAGGGGGATGTATTTCACTAGATTTTACATCACTAGTTAACATTCAAGAACAACAACATAATATATAATTCAGAACATAATTCCACATACATGAAAAACATGGAACATGACATATATCATAACACAAAATTCCTAGAGAGATACTCCTATAATGATTAATATATCAAACTGGGGTTAGGAGTTCCTGGTTGTAAGGTGTAGATGTCTACGTTTCGACCCCGATGGTGTAGGACAGTGGATCCTTACTGCGTGGGTCTTCGTCAGGACGTGATGGGGGGGGGGGGTTGTTGGGGCGTTTAACTCTGCGCAAAAAATAAAAATGTAAAAATTGTTACTTAACCGGTTCTCAGATAGATCCCGACACAACTACAGATTTGAGGACAAAAAGAGTCCATTTTTGAAAAAATCAAAGGAAAGAAATAATAGGAGGTTCATAAAGGGTGAGAAATACTGGGTGGGCTCGTAGCCCAATAGTTATCTCAGGCCAACGGAAGGCCACCATACCAAGAGACTGCCATATGTGTCTGAAAACCTTGTTACCAATGTGACCCATTGAGACAGGTAGGATTAGCTGGAAAGGCTCTTACACGGCAAAACATTAAAACATTGAATACCTGGCACACCGGGAAGGTCTCGTCAGGCGGTTATGCAAAAAGGGGCTGCCACGTGTGAAGTCAAGATCTGCCATATGAAATCAAAATTCAAAACCACATTTGTAAGCAGATCCCAAGTAGGTTATTGAGACTGAGGTAACGCTATATAGATGAAGGCCCTACCTTATTGTAAAAACCGAGGGTTAAGTCATTGGTCAAAACAATTGCCGGCTACATCTGAAAACAAAGGTGAACAGCGTGTCAGTAGCACAGTAGGTCTCTCAAGTGAATCAGTGAGAACTCAATACAGCTCAAAACTCACCGGTGTGGGTTGTACACCGAGCTCAACCGGCTCTTTTTCCACAAAATAATTTAAGTGACGCGCGTTGTCAAACTTGCCTCCGCAGTGTTGCTCTGCAAAAACATTGATAGACATCTTAGGAAAAACGCCCAGCGTTTAAGAAAATTACCAGCGTTTAAGAAAATACGCCTCGCTGCTCTCAGCCAGGGGGAAGACTCACCAGCAGTATGGGTTGAAGGGCCAAACCGGCCCTATTCCAAAAGGACCAAATCTTTTTGAGTGGCGCGCGTTGTCAGAAAAGGCTCTTGCAGTGTGAAAATCTGCAATATACAAGGTGAAAGACATATTAGGGAGCAGCCCAGCGTTACCAAATACGCATGGCTGTTCCCCGAGGGGAGACTCACCCGCAATGTTGTTGGAAGGGCCAAACCGATTATTTTTCTTTTTTCTATTTGACCAAATCGGGGAAAAGCCTCGTCGGTATTTAAATGCCGCGTGTCAAAATCTGTGGAGACACGGAGAGAGCACACTTAGACAGCCGCCCATCGACTAACAGAAATGCATGGATGCAGAACGCCAGGAGGGATACCAAAGGCAGAGACTCACCCGCGCTGCTGATGGAAAATTCCGATAGTGGTGCGTGCGCGCCGCGTCTCCTGGAAACAGGAAGTGTTGCCCCGAGAGACGGTGTTATTTACTACTATGTGAAGACAGACTCGGGTCGGTTACCACACACAGTCAGTGACGGAAGGGGACTTGTGTCAGGAAAAATAATAATAATAATAAACACAATCAGGGCTAGCGAATAGAACCAAGGACAGGAAAAAATAATAATAATAAATGTACTCAGCAATAGATCGGATACGGCTCATTGGTTAAAAAAGTGATCATAGCACTGGACCTACCACACAGGGCGGTCAAGAGGGCTACTCACTACATGCATACCCACCTTAATAAGAAAACACTTGAAAGAACATTGGAAAACCATTTTTGAAACCACTATATATACATCTCGCACACCAGAGGGTCCGAATTAGTCATATATTATACAAGTCAGACGTGCAAGAATGGTGAGAGGGGCGTCAAAGCTGCTGTCCATACCCAGATAGGTGGTAGATGGCGCGAACCTACCTGGCACGGCGGTTAAAGCGCTCTATTGTTAAATTAGAACATTCAGGTACATTACACATTTATATAAGACAGGTAAGTACTGCTTATTAGGTAGGTTGTACCGGGTTCATAGCTTCAAAATGCCCACATGACATATTCACATAGGTTTCGAAAGGATCAGAAGGTAAAGGAAACATCATGCGCCATTCTGTATCCCTAAAGCATTAGTTACTTGCGCGAACCTGCCAGGCACGGCGGTTAAGGCGCTATGTAGCCCAAGGGTAACATTTTAAAGCAACAAATACTGATTTTGAAACATCTTGATCCACAGGTAAATGCTGAGGCACATTGATTAAGGCACTCTGAAAAAAGGAATACCTAAATTCCCTAAGGCATACTAACATAGATATTTCACAGAGTAGCCATCTGGGCGAAACTACTTTCAGACTCATTAAGGCCCCCTCGTACAGAATCAAAAAAACGGATCCATTTGATTTCTCTCATATTCAAGATGGGTTCGATGCTCCCACCCCTAGGGCCCAGCTTAGCCTGCTCCAAAACTAACCACCTCAAACTCTCTGGTGGGTGGTTTTTTTCATTACAATGTTCCACCAAGGGTGCACCTGCAACCTTACATCTCACACGGCTGCAGTGTTGGAAAAAACGTACTTTCACTCGTTGCTGGGTTTGGCCCACATAGATCAAATCACAAGGGCATAGAATGCAGTATATTACGTCGGTCGAGTTGCAGTTCGTGTGCGATTTTAGTGGAACTTGTTGTTGTCCGTGGTTAAAGACCTTGGTTTGGATTGTCGCAGGGCATGCTTTGCATGAGCCGCATCGGTAATGGCCCACAATAGGGGGCAGGTTCCACATGGTTGTGATGGTAGGTGCATCTTTGGTCGGCAAGAAAGAGCGAACCACACTATCCCGAATGTTCTTAGCCTTCTTGAAAGCATGAAGGGGCAATGAATTACACCCAAGGTCTTCTGATATCAAATTCCAGTATTTATTGATGGTTTTTTTCACCTCATTGCTCCTTGTGGAAAAAGTCGTCACACAGATGAGCCGGTCCTCATGGTTTCCCGGTTTGTCACTGGGTTGAAGCAAAGTTTCTCTTGGGTTGAACCATGCTCTTTTTTTGGCTTTATTCACCAGGCGTCTGGGGTATCCACGTTCGAGCAATCTGTTCATCAACACGGTGGACTGTTCTATGTAGTCATCCTTCCTACTGCAATTACGTCGAATCCTTAAAAACTGACCAAACGGAAGGTTATCCCGGAGACCTCGTGGATGTTGGCTGGAGTATAGTAGAAGAGAGTTCCTCTCCGTCGGTTTCCTGAACAGCGTAGTTTTTAAGGTGTCATCTTCCACAAAAATAGTGAGGTCCAAAAAATCTATTGTTTTTTTATCAAAATGAATAGTGAACTTGATATCCGGGGAGCGTGAATTGAGCCAATTGAAAAACCCGGTGATTTCGTCCTCAGTGCCTGACCAGATACAGATAATATCGTCAATGTATCTCATCCAGGTTTTTATATGTGGTCTGAAAGGGTTGGCGTCAGTGAGTACAAACGTGTCCTCATACATGGACATAAAGATAATGGCCAAATCTGGGGCAAAAGCAGCCCCCATCGCCACACCCTTAGTCTGGAGATAGAAACAGTTCCGGAAGACAAAGAAATTTCTCATCATTGCAATTTTTAATAATAGAATAATGAAAGATGTAGGCACCCAGATTGGAGCCTCCCGCTTATCTAATGCGATTGTCATTGCCATGAGGGCCTCCTCTTGGGGTATGCTTGTATACAGGGAGACGATGTCACAGGTTACCAGAAGGTCTTTAGCGGAGTCATAGGGATGCCCTTCAATCAGGTTGATGGTATGAGTAGTATCCCTCAGGTAAGTTGTAGTGGCTTCTGCTATAGGTTTCAAAAAAACATCTATGTATCTACATAGGGGTTCCAGAACAGAACCACACCCCGAGACGATCGGGCGTCCGGGAGGCTGGTGGAGATCCTTGTGCACTTTAGGTAGGGTATAGATGGTAGGGAGACGCGGATGCCTCTGGTTCAAATATTGAAACTCATGTTCCGATAGGAAACCTTGCTGTCGTCCGTCCTCCGTAACCCTCAGGATCTCGGCCGTGATGTCCTTTGATGGGTCACCACCCAATTGCTTGTAACTAAATCCATCGTTCAGCTGTCGCAAAATTTCTTGAGTGTAGTTATCCAAATCTTGGACAACTATCGCCCCGCCCTTATCAGCTGGTTTCACAACTATTTCGCTGTTGTCTCTTATCGTCTTTAGTGCTGATTGTTCTGCACGACTAATGTTATTTCTGACAAATTTGTTGTCATCAAGGATGGACCTTACATCCCTAAGTACGAGGCTTTCATACGCCAGGATACGCTGGTTCATGGCATAGGTTGATGGTACGAAAGTAGATGGTACCCTCAGGTTTGTGGCAGATAGCATCGGTTGAGGTGGCTTGTTCCTGAAGAAGTATCTGAGTCTTATCTTTCTGAAGAATTTGTGGAGTTCGACCTCCGTGTTAAACGGATCTGGTCTAGAAGTTGGAACGAAGGATAAACCACGGCTCAATACTTTAACTTCGTCGTCTTGGAGGGTGTATTTTGAAATGTTTATCACAGGAGACGTCTTTTTCACCATCGGTAGGTTTTTCTGCGGGTCGACCTCTCCCCGTGTTCCTCTTGAGGGAAGCTCACTTGCTTCGCACCTCTCCCTCTCCCGGAGTCCCATTCTTGGCCAGGGTTGAATTGGCCCCTGCCTGTCCCCCTGTCCCACATGTTCCCACGGCCCCGGGGGGGTCTCCATCCTCCCTGCCCTAAAAAAGGGGGGGGTGGTTGGTAGAAAGGACCGTATGGATCTGGATAGGCGTATTGGCCACTCGGGCCAGGTCGGTCTGAGTCCTCACCCGAACTGTACGAGGAGTCCGAAAAAGTTGTAAAATTTCGTCTACCTCTGTAGGCACCGCGGCCGCGGTTTGTGAATCTCCCTTGGTTGTCCTGTCTGTAGTAGTCGTCCTGCAGGTAAGGGTATGTTCTCTTTTTATCATATGTTTTCACGTCCCGTGCCAATTTCTCAAGTTTTTTCTTTATCGTAGTCGTTTCAAAATCCTGAAGTGTTGCCACTAGTTTGGTGAGGGCTTCTTTAGAGTTGTTCAGTGTGGTGTCCCCACTAATTGTGGCCTTTAGATCCGCTATTTGCTTTGTTAGAAGTGCAATCTGTTCACTAGCTGTTTCGATGCCGAGGACCATCCAATGTCGCGAACAATTGTTCGCGACAAAACTAAAGCCTTCCCGGAATTTTGGTACATCAATAAAGATTGCGGGTTCAACTTTAACCTGCAGGCCTACAGGGATAATGTTAGATTGGAGGCACTGCGCTAGGAAATGTCCATGTAGTTTGGTTCTGATGAGCTTCTTTTCAAGGCGTTCCAACTGGTTGACTTTATCATTGAGAGAGAAGTCAATGGCAGGTGTTGTTGGGGAGAGGAAGCTACTGGCAGAGTCCGATAAAAATTGCTTAATGTATTCCTCGGTATAGGATAGAACCTCCTTGTCGACCATGATGGTCGAAATAAATTATATAGCAAAAAAATTAAACTAGAATAAAGAAAGGGAACCTCGCAGGCCAGCGCCTGCTCGAAGTATGTTATACAAGGGGGTTATACCCATACGGTCAGTGGGACCTGGGTGATCAATAGCGTTATATATAGGGGGTCCCAGACCAAGAACACAATTCCTGTTTTAAAACACACACGATTTAAATAAATTTAGGAAATATACACTAAATGAAGGTGACCAGTGTTTTTAATCCACTGTACCAGACAAACAGTCAATATTGAAAAATCAGACATACAATATACAAAATTCAATGCGCCCACAGAGAGGGGGAGAGGGGGGAGGTGCAGGGAGGGGGATGTATTTCACTAGATTTTACATCACTAGTTAACATTCAAGAACAACAACATAATATATAATTCAGAACATAATTCCACATACATGAAAAACATGGAACATGACATATATCATAACACAAAATTCCTAGAGAGATACTCCTATAATGATTAATATATCAAACTGGGGTTAGGAGTTCCTGGTTGTAAGGTGTAGATGTCTACGTTTCGACCCCGATGGTGTAGGACAGTGGATCCTTACTGCGTGGGTCTTCGTCAGGACGTGATGGGGGGGGGGGGTTGTTGGGGCGTTTAACTCTGCGCAAAAAATAAAAATGTAAAAATTGTTACTTAACCGGTTCTCAGATAGATCCCGACACAACTACAGATTTGAGGACAAAAAGAGTCCATTTTTGAAAAAATCAAAGGAAAGAAATAATAGGAGGTTCATAAAGGGTGAGAAATACTGGGTGGGCTCGTAGCCCAATAGTTATCTCAGGCCAACGGAAGGCCACCATACCAAGAGACTGCCATATGTGTCTGAAAACCTTGTTACCAATGTGACCCATTGAGACAGGTAGGATTAGCTGGAAAGGCTCTTACACGGCAAAACATTAAAACATTGAATACCTGGCACACCGGGAAGGTCTCGTCAGGCGGTTATGCAAAAAGGGGCTGCCACGTGTGAAGTCAAGATCTGCCATATGAAATCAAAATTCAAAACCACATTTGTAAGCAGATCCCAAGTAGGTTATTGAGACTGAGGTAACGCTATATAGATGAAGGCCCTACCTTATTGTAAAAACCGAGGGTTAAGTCATTGGTCAAAACAATTGCCGGCTACATCTGAAAACAAAGGTGAACAGCGTGTCAGTAGCACAGTAGGTCTCTCAAGTGAATCAGTGAGAACTCAATACAGCTCAAAACTCACCGGTGTGGGTTGTACACCGAGCTCAACCGGCTCTTTTTCCACAAAATAATTTAAGTGACGCGCGTTGTCAAACTTGCCTCCGCAGTGTTGCTCTGCAAAAACATTGATAGACATCTTAGGAAAAACGCCCAGCGTTTAAGAAAATTACCAGCGTTTAAGAAAATACGCCTCGCTGCTCTCAGCCAGGGGGAAGACTCACCAGCAGTATGGGTTGAAGGGCCAAACCGGCCCTATTCCAAAAGGACCAAATCTTTTTGAGTGGCGCGCGTTGTCAGAAAAGGCTCTTGCAGTGTGAAAATCTGCAATATACAAGGTGAAAGACATATTAGGGAGCAGCCCAGCGTTACCAAATACGCATGGCTGTTCCCCGAGGGGAGACTCACCCGCAATGTTGTTGGAAGGGCCAAACCGATTATTTTTCTTTTTTCTATTTGACCAAATCGGGGAAAAGCCTTGTCGGTATTTAAATGCCGCGTGTCAAAATCTGTGGAGACACGGAGAGAGCACACTTAGACAGCCGCCCATCGACTAACAGAAATGCATGGATGCAGAACGCCAGGAGGGATACCAAAGGCAGAGACTCACCCGCGCTGCTGATGGAAAATTCCGATAGTGGTGCGTGCGCGCCGCGTCTCCTGGAAACAGGAAGTGTTGCCCCGAGAGACGGTGTTATTTACTACTATGTGAAGACAGACTCGGGTCGGTTACCACACACAGTCAGTGACGGAAGGGGACTTGTGTCAGGAAAAATAATAATAATAATAAACACAATCAGGGCTAGCGAATAGAACCAAGGACAGGAAAAAATAATAATAATAAATGTACTCAGCAATAGATCGGATACGGCTCATTGGTTAAAAAAGTGATCATAGCACTGGACCTACCACACAGGGCGGTCAAGAGGGCTACTCACTACATGCATACCCACCTTAATAAGAAAACACTTGAAAGAACATTGGAAAACCATTTTTGAAACCACTATATATACATCTCGCACACCAGAGGGTCCGAATTAGTCATATATTATACAAGTCAGACGTGCAAGAATGGTGAGAGGGGCGTCAAAGCTGCTGTCCATTCCCAGATAGGTGGTAGATGGCGCGAACCTACCTGGCACGGCGGTTAAAGCGCTCTATTGTTAAATTAGAACATTCAGGTACATTACACATTTATATAAGACAGGTAAGTACTGCTTATTAGGTAGGTTGTACCGGGTTCATAGCTTCAAAATGCCCACATGACATATTCACATAGGTTTCGAAAGGATCAGAAGGTAAAGGAAACATCATGCGCCATTCTGTATCCCTAAAGCATTAGTTACTTGCGCGAACCTGCCAGGCACGGCGGTTAAGGCGCTATGTAGCCCAAGGGTAACATTTTAAAGCAACAAATACTGATTTTGAAACATCTTGATCCACAGGTAAATGCTGAGGCACATTGATGAAGGCACTCTGAAAAAAGGAATACCTAAATTCCCTAAGGCATACTAACATAGATATTTCACAGAGTAGCCATCTGGGCGAAACTACTTTCAGACTCATTAAGGCCCCCTCGTACAGAATCAAAAAAACGGATCCATTTGATTTCTCTCATATTCAAGATGGGTTCGATGCTCCCACCCCTAGGGCCCAGCTTAGCCTGCTCCAAAACTAACCACCTCAAACTCTCTGGTGGGTGGTTTTTTTCATTACAATGTTCCACCAAGGGTGCACCTGCAACCTTACATCTCACACGGCTGCAGTGTTGGAAAAAACGTACTTTCACTCGTTGCTGGGTTTGGCCCACATAGATCAAATCACAAGGGCATAGAATGCAGTATATTACGTCGGTCGAGTTGCAGTTCGTGTGCGATTTTAGTGGAACTTGTTGTTGTCCGTGGTTAAAGACCTTGGTTTGGATTGTCGCAGGGCATGCTTTGCATGAGCCGCATCGGTAATGGCCCACAATAGGGGGCAGGTTCCACATGGTTGTGATGGTAGGTGCATCTTTGGTCGGCAAGAAAGAGCGAACCACACTATCCCGAATGTTCTTAGCCTTCTTGAAAGCATGAAGGGGCAATGAATTACACCCAAGGTCTTCTGATATCAAATTCCAGTATTTATTGATGGTTTTTTTCACCTCATTGCTCCTTGTGGAAAAAGTCGTCACACAGATGAGCCGGTCCTCATGGTTTCCCGGTTTGTCACTGGGTTGAAGCAAAGTTTCTCTTGGGTTGAACCATGCTCTTTTTTTGGCTTTATTCACCAGGCGTCTGGGGTATCCACGTTCGAGCAATCTGTTCATCAACACGGTGGACTGTTCTATGTAGTCATCCTTCCTACTGCAATTACGTCGAATCCTTAAAAACTGACCAAACGGAAGGTTATCCCGGAGACCTCGTGGATGGTGGCTGGAGTATAGTAGAAGAGAGTTCCTCTCCGTCGGTTTCCTGAACAGCGTAGTTTTTAAGGTGTCATCTTCCACAAAAATAGTGAGGTCCAAAAAATCTATTGTTTTTTTATCAAAATGAATAGTGAACTTGATATCCGGGGAGCGTGAATTGAGCCAATTGAAAAACCCGGTGATTTCGTCCTCAGTGCCTGACCAGATACAGATAATATCGTCAATGTATCTCATCCAGGTTTTTATATGTGGTCTGAAAGGGTTGGCGTCAGTGAGTACAAACGTGTCCTCATACATGGACATAAAGATAATGGCCAAATCTGGGGCAAAAGCAGCCCCCATCGCCACACCCTTAGTCTGGAGATAGAAACAGTTCCGGAAGACAAAGAAATTTCTCATCATTGCAATTTTTAATAATAGAATAATGAAAGATGTAGGCACCCAGATTGGAGCCTCCCGCTTATCTAATGCGATTGTCATTGCCATGAGGGCCTCCTCTTGGGGTATGCTTGTATACAGGGAGACGATGTCACAGGTTACCAGAAGGTCTTTAGCGGAGTCATAGGGATGCCCTTCAATCAGGTTGATGGTATGAGTAGTATCCCTCAGGTAAGTTGTAGTGGCTTCTGCTATAGGTTTCAAAAAAACATCTATGTATCTACATAGGGGTTCCAGAACAGAACCACACCCCGAGACGATCGGGCGTCCGGGAGGCTGGTGGAGATCCTTGTGCACTTTAGGTAGGGTATAGATGGTAGGGAGACGCGGATGCCTCTGGTTCAAATATTGAAACTCATGTTCCGATAGGAAACCTTGCTGTCGTCCGTCCTCCGTAACCCTCAGGATCTCGGCCGTGATGTCCTTTGATGGGTCACCACCCAATTGCTTGTAACTAAATCCATCGTTCAGCTGTCGCAAAATTTCTTGAGTGTAGTTATCCAAATCTTGGACAACTATCGCCCCGCCCTTATCAGCTGGTTTCACAACTATTTCGCTGTTGTCTCTTATCGTCTTTAGTGCTGATTGTTCTGCACGACTAATGTTATTTCTGACAAATTTGTTGTCATCAAGGATGGACCTTACATCCCTAAGTACGAGGCTTTCATACGCCAGGATACGCTGGTTCATGGCATAGGTTGATGGTACGAAAGTAGATGGTACCCTCAGGTTTGTGGCAGATAGCATCGGTTGAGGTGGCTTGTTCCTGAAGAAGTATCTGAGTCTTATCTTTCTGAAGAATTTGTGGAGTTCGACCTCCGTGTTAAACGGATCTGGTCTAGAAGTTGGAACGAAGGATAAACCACGGCTCAATACTTTAACTTCGTCGTCTTGGAGGGTGTATTTTGAAATGTTTATCACAGGAGACGTCTTTTTCACCATCGGTAGGTTTTTCTGCGGGTCGACCTCTCCCCGTGTTCCTCTTGAGGGAAGCTCACTTGCTTCGCACCTCTCCCTCTCCCGGAGTCCCATTCTTGGCCAGGGTTGAATTGGCCCCTGCCTGTCCCCCTGTCCCACATGTTCCCACGGCCCCGGGGGGGTCTCCATCCTCCCTGCCCTAAAAAAGGGGGGGGTGGTTGGTAGAAAGGACCGTATGGATCTGGATAGGCGTATTGGCCACTCGGGCCAGGTCGGTCTGAGTCCTCACCCGAACTGTACGAGGAGTCCGAAAAAGTTGTAAAATTTCGTCTACCTCTGTAGGCACCGCGGCCGCGGTTTGTGAATCTCCCTTGGTTGTCCTGTCTGTAGTAGTCGTCCTGCAGGTAAGGGTATGTTCTCTTTTTATCATATGTTTTCACGTCCCGTGCCAATTTCTCAAGTTTTTTCTTTATCGTAGTCGTTTCAAAATCCTGAAGTGTTGCCACTAGTTTGGTGAGGGCTTCTTTAGAGTTGTTCAGTGTGGTGTCCCCACTAATTGTGGCCTTTAGATCCGCTATTTGCTTTGTTAGAAGTGCAATCTGTTCACTAGCTGTTTCGATGCCGAGGACCATCCAATGTCGCGAACAATTGTTCGCGACAAAACTAAAGCCTTCCCGGAATTTTGGTACATCAATAAAGATTGCGGGTTCAACTTTAACCTGCAGGCCTACAGGGATAATGTTAGATTGGAGGCACTGCGCTAGGAAATGTCCATGTAGTTTGGTTCTGATGAGCTTCTTTTCAAGGCGTTCCAACTGGTTGACTTTATCATTGAGAGAGAAGTCAATGGCAGGTGTTGTTGGGGAGAGGAAGCTACTGGCAGAGTCCGATAAAAATTGCTTAATGTATTCCTCGGTATAGGATAGAACCTCCTTGTCGACCATGATGGTCGAAATAAATTATATAGCAAAAAAATTAAACTAGAATAAAGAAAGGGAACCTCGCAGGCCAGCGCCTGCTCGAAGTATGTTATACAAGGGGGTTATACCCATACGGTCAGTGGGACCTGGGTGATCAATAGCGTTATATATAGGGGGTCCCAGACCAAGAACACAATTCCTGTTTTAAAACACACACGATTTAAATAAATTTAGGAAATATACACTAAATGAAGGTGACCAGTGTTTTTAATCCACTGTACCAGACAAACAGTCAATATTGAAAAATCAGACATACAATATACAAAATTCAATGCGCCCACAGAGAGGGGGAGAGGGGGGAGGTGCAGGGAGGGGGATGTATTTCACTAGATTTTACATCACTAGTTAACATTCAAGAACAACAACATAATATATAATTCAGAACATAATTCCACATACATGAAAAACATGGAACATGACATATATCATAACACAAAATTCCTAGAGAGATACTCCTATAATGATTAATATATCAAACTGGGGTTAGGAGTTCCTGGTTGTAAGGTGTAGATGTCTACGTTTCGACCCCGATGGTGTAGGACAGTGGATCCTTACTGCGTGGGTCTTCGTCAGGACGTGATGGGGGGGGGGGGTTGTTGGGGCGTTTAACTCTGCGCAAAAAATAAAAATGTAAAAATTGTTACTTAACCGGTTCTCAGATAGATCCCGACACAACTACAGATTTGAGGACAAAAAGAGTCCATTTTTGAAAAAATCAAAGGAAAGAAATAATAGGAGGTTCATAAAGGGTGAGAAATACTGGGTGGGCTCGTAGCCCAATAGTTATCTCAGGCCAACGGAAGGCCACCATACCAAGAGACTGCCATATGTGTCTGAAAACCTTGTTACCAATGTGACCCATTGAGACAGGTAGGATTAGCTGGAAAGGCTCTTACACGGCAAAACATTAAAACATTGAATACCTGGCACACCGGGAAGGTCTCGTCAGGCGGTTATGCAAAAAGGGGCTGCCACGTGTGAAGTCAAGATCTGCCATATGAAATCAAAATTCAAAACCACATTTGTAAGCAGATCCCAAGTAGGTTATTGAGACTGAGGTAACGCTATATAGATGAAGGCCCTACCTTATTGTAAAAACCGAGGGTTAAGTCATTGGTCAAAACAATTGCCGGCTACATCTGAAAACAAAGGTGAACAGCGTGTCAGTAGCACAGTAGGTCTCTCAAGTGAATCAGTGAGAACTCAATACAGCTCAAAACTCACCGGTGTGGGTTGTACACCGAGCTCAACCGGCTCTTTTTCCACAAAATAATTTAAGTGACGCGCGTTGTCAAACTTGCCTCCGCAGTGTTGCTCTGCAAAAACATTGATAGACATCTTAGGAAAAACGCCCAGCGTTTAAGAAAATTACCAGCGTTTAAGAAAATACGCCTCGCTGCTCTCAGCCAGGGGGAAGACTCACCAGCAGTATGGGTTGAAGGGCCAAACCGGCCCTATTCCAAAAGGACCAAATCTTTTTGAGTGGCGCGCGTTGTCAGAAAAGGCTCTTGCAGTGTGAAAATCTGCAATATACAAGGTGAAAGACATATTAGGGAGCAGCCCAGCGTTACCAAATACGCATGGCTGTTCCCCGAGGGGAGACTCACCCGCAATGTTGTTGGAAGGGCCAAACCGATTATTAAACTAGAATAAAGAAAGGGAACCTCGCAGGCCAGCGCCTGCTCGAAGTATGTTATACAAGGGGGTTATACCCATACGGTCAGTGGGACCTGGGTGATCAATAGCGTTATATATAGGGGGTCCCAGACCAAGAACACAATTCCTGTTTTAAAACACACACGATTTAAATAAATTTAGGAAATATACACTAAATGAAGGTGACCAGTGTTTTTAATCCACTGTACCAGACAAACAGTCAATATTGAAAAATCAGACATACAATATACAAAATTCAATGCGCCCACAGAGAGGGGGAGAGGGGGGAGGTGCAGGGAGGGGGATGTATTTCACTAGATTTTACATCACTAGTTAACATTCAAGAACAACAACATAATATATAATTCAGAACATAATTCCACATACATGAAAAACATGGAACATGACATATATCATAACACAAAATTCCTAGAGAGATACTCCTATAATGATTAATATATCAAACTGGGGTTAGGAGTTCCTGGTTGTAAGGTGTAGATGTCTACGTTTCGACGCCGATGGTGTAGGACAGTGGATCCTTACTGCGTGGGTCTTCGTCAGGACGTGATGGGGGGGGGGGTTGTTGGGGCGTTTAACTCTGCGCAAAAAATAAAAATGTAAAAATTGTTACTTAACCGGTTCTCAGATAGATCCCGACACAACTACAGATTTGAGGACAAAAAGAGTCCATTTTTGAAAAAATCAAAGGAAAGAAATAATAGGAGGTTCATAAAGGGTGAGAAATACTGGGTGGGCTCGTAGCCCAATAGTTATCTCCCCTTCCGTCACTGACTGTGTGTGGTAACCGACCCGAGTCTGTCTTCACATAGTAGTAAATAACACCGTCTCTCGGGGCAACACTTCCTGTTTCCAGGAGACGCGGCGCGCACGCACCACTATCGGAATTTTCCATCAGCAGCGCGGGTGAGTCTCTGCCTTTGGTATCCCTCCTGGCGTTCTGCATCCATGCATTTCTGTTAGTCGATGGGCGGCTGTCTAAGTGTGCTCTCTCCGTGTCTCCACAGATTTTGACATGCGGCATTTAAATACCGACGAGGCTTTTCCCCGATTTGGTCAAATAGAAAAAAGAAAAATAATCGGTTTGGCCCTTCCAACAACATTGCGGGTGAGTCTCCCCTCGGGGAACAGCCATGCGTATTTGGTAACGCTGGGCTGCTCCCTAATATGTCTTTCACCTTGTATATTGCAGATTTTCACACTGCAAGAGCCTTTTCTGACAACGCGCGCCACTCAAAAAGATTTGGTCCTTTTGGAATAGGGCCGGTTTGGCCCTTCAACCCATACTGCTGGTGAGTCTTCCCCCTGGCTGAGAGCAGCGAGGCGTATTTTCTTAAACGCTGGTAATTTTCTTAAACGCTGGGCGTTTTTCCTAAGATGTCTATCAATGTTTTTGCAGAGCAACACTGCGGAGGCAAGTTTGACAACGCGCGTCACTTAAATTATTTTGTGGAAAAAGAGCCGGTTGAGCTCGGTGTACAACCCACACCGGTGAGTTTTGAGCTGTATTGAGTTCTCACTGATTCACTTGAGAGACCTACTGTGCTACTGACACGCTGTTCACCTTTGTTTTCAGATGTAGCCGGCAATTGTTTTGACCAATGACTTAACCCTCGGTTTTTACAATAAGGTAGGGCCTTCATCTATATAGCGTTACCTCAGTCTCAATAACCTACTTGGGATCTGCTTACAAATGTGGTTTTGAATTTTGATTTCATATGGCAGATCTTGACTTCACACGTGGCAGCCCCTTTTTGCATAACCGCCTGACGAGACCTTCCCGGTGTGCCAGGTATTCAATGTTTTAATGTTTTGCCGTGTAAGAGCCTTTCCAGCTAATCCTACCTGTCTCAATGGGTCACATTGGTAACAAGGTTTTCAGACACATATGGCAGTCTCTTGGTATGGTGGCCTTCCGTTGGCCTGAGATAACTATTGGGCTACGAGCCCACCCAGTATTTCTCACCCTTTATGAACCTCCTATTATTTCTTTCCTTTGATTTTTTCAAAAATGGACTCTTTTTGTCCTCAAATCTGTAGTTGTGTCGGGATCTATCTGAGAACCGGTTAAGTAACAATTTTTACATTTTTATTTTTTGCGCAGAGTTAAACGCCCCAACAACCCCCCCCCCCATCACGTCCTGACGAAGACCCACGCAGTAAGGATCCACTGTCCTACACCATCGGGGTCGAAACGTAGACATCTACACCTTACAACCAGGAACTCCTAACCCCAGTTTGATATATTAATCATTATAGGAGTATCTCTCTAGGAATTTTGTGTTATGATATATGTCATGTTCCATGTTTTTCATGTATGTGGAATTATGTTCTGAATTATATATTATGTTGTTGTTCTTGAATGTTAACTAGTGATGTAAAATCTAGTGAAATACATCCCCCTCCCTGCACCTCCCCCCTCTCCCCCTCTCTGTGGGCGCATTGAATTTTGTATATTGTATGTCTGATTTTTCAATATTGACTGTTTGTCTGGTACAGTGGATTAAAAACACTGGTCACCTTCATTTAGTGTATATTTCCTAAATTTATTTAAATCGTGTGTGTTTTAAAACAGGAATTGTGTTCTTGGTCTGGGACCCCCTATATATAACGCTACCAAAAGCAAAGTACATCAAATCCAGAGAAGGAAACAATCTTTTAAATCATATGGGTTACATATATTGTAAGGAAAGGATAAGTTTCCCAAGAAATCATTGGAGATGCGTGCTATACTTCTCAACCCGTTGTAGCGGCAGAGCGGTTACGGTGGATGATATTATTGTGAAAACAACTGACCATAACCACTCTGCCTCTGCAATGGATGTTGATGTCAGAGAAACTGTGAATGAAATGAAGGAACTTGCATGCATCTCCAATGATTCAACAGGAGGTATTTTAAGAGAGGTTGCTCAGCATGTCCCAGATCATATAGCTAGTAATATGCCTACCATACATAATTTGAGAAGAATTATTCAACGTCAAAAGCAGGCAAGTAATACACAAATAAATACCCCCCATACCTTTTCTCATATAGTTATTCCTCACAAACTCACTATTTCTTTTTCTGATGAACCTTTCCTCCTGCATGATAATGAAAACCCTCAGAAACGTATATTAATTTTTAGTACACCTAGAAATCTTGTTAAACTTGAAAATAGTGAAATTTGGATGATGGATGGGACGTTTAAAAGTACACCCCATCCATTCTCCCAAATTTATACTATACACGCCAAAATAAATAATAATTTTATTCCCCTAGTATATAGTTTGCTGCCTGATAAGAGTTCTGCAACCTACACTGAACTATTATCAGTTATTAAATCTACCACAAACCAAAGCCCTAGGAAAATTATCATTGATTTTGAATTGAGCATGATTAATGTAATCACAAAAACGTACACGGATACCCAAATTCAGGGGTGTTTTTTCCATTTTTCCCAGGCATTCTGGCATAAATTACAAAACACACCCCTGGTTACAGAATACTCCTCAGACAGCAAACTACAGGTAGAATTAAAAAAACTAACTGCTCTTTGTTTTGTCCCTCCCGAAAGTGTAGACGAGTACTACACTGCCATTACAGAATCTGATTATTACATAGCAAATGAAGAAAAATTGGCACCCATTCTAAATTATATGGAAGACACATGGATTGGACACCTAAGCAGATCGGGTCGCAGGAGGAAGCCACATTTCCATGTGGAGTGGTGGAACTGTTATTCGACTTGCTTACAGGGAGAGGCTAAAACAAATAATGCTATTGAGGGATGGCACAACTCCTTCAATCATACAATTGGAAAACCCCATCCTAATTTCTACTCTTTTCTGGAAACTTTGAAGAAGGAGCAAAGTTTTCAGGAAATGAGAATTTCTCAAACTCTTACAGGTAGTCTAAACCCACGAATAACCCATAAAACAAAGGAAATGTCCGAGAGACTATTGGCACTTTTACAACAATTTTCGTTGTGTGTGACTTTAGATTACCTTGAAAATCTAGCTAACATCTTAAGTTTTTAAACATCATCTTCACATTACTTTCCTGCTTTGCTCATAAATTTATCCCTGTATGAATGTATTTGGCTAAAACATTTTCCTAAATTTAAACAAATAAATATAAATAAGTTGGGTGTAATTTTTTTTAAAAAATTTAAATGTGATTGTTTATAATTTCCTTATTTTAAAAACAATCCAAATATTTAATTTTTTCTAAGTCGATAAACTCACCATTATAAATTAAATTTTTCAAAAGAATTTCATCTTTCCTATAATATTTTTTAAAAGTATAAATGTATGCATTTTTGAAAAATTAATATAAAAATCTTTACTGCTCTTTTCTTAAAATTGTGAACTAAAAGCTTCATGAAAACATTCAAGATATTTATCTATATTTTTTTTTTAAGAATTGATGTTATAGTGAAAAAATCATGTCCCATTATTTTTCCAATTGGTGTTTTTTTCAAAATTATCATCTCTTATTGTATATACTATAAACTCAAAACTGTTTTTTGTTTATTATTGAAAAGACATTCCATTACTATCTTCAGTCATTATTTTTTTCATTTAAAAACATTTTGACAGAATCAGATGTAATACTTTTTTTAAATTTCCTTTTAAAAATTATTTCATACTCACAATACCATACATATGTTCATTAATTCATCAACTTTTTCGTTTTTCCGAAACTTTATTTTTTTAAAACAAAGAAACATTTTATTTACATTTTTACTCAACCATATCTCGAAACTCATCTAAATATAAACCCACAAAATAACAACTCTTTTGATTTAAATACCATAATGTGACCAAAAAAACCATTCTATTTCAAACCACGTATAGATTCTCAATAATAAACAGCAAAACATCACTTCCATTTAAGAACTTCCCTAAGTTACAAACATAGAAATACATCTATTTGTTTTCGACGAAACTTTTTCCAACAATTAATTAACCTCTTCAACTCCTATCCTAAGTTTTCCAAAGAACAAATGAATCTTTCAAAAATGCATCTTTATTTTCATTTATACTGTACAATTCAAAAATTTCCCAAATATACTCATCTTATCAATCTAACATTTCAGAATAAATTTTTTATTAAACAATTAAAACCACTCAATTATTTTCCTCCCACTCCCGACTCAGGCATATTCTAGCTATTTGATCGGCGACATGTATTTTAAACGTACATAACAACATTTACGTATTAAGCAACCTCTCCTTACCCTTTCCTTTCAATATATCTTAACTTTTTTGTTAATCTAAACATGTAATAAAGTTTGAAATGTTTCCTACCTGGACGCAGATCAGCTTCCAGCTGCTTCCTCCTTGGATCCTGTTCAAAATGGCCGCTTACGCTTTACGTTAACGTCAATACGTATTAGAAAGCTGCAACAATAAACAAAGGACTATTTATTTACTTATTTATTAATAAAATGAATGTATTTTTTTTTAAATGTTTCCCTATCGGAAAAAATTATCAAAAATATGTATAAAAAATATATTAAATTATGCTATATTGTTACATTTTTTTTAAAATAATAAAATATTTTGAAACAAGTTATCGTAATATCGTAATAAATTCTTTTAAGGATAAATAATCTTTTTTACTTCTTACCTGTATTCTTTTTCCTGTTCTCTTTTTTCTTCCTTCTTTCATCCTCTTTTTCTCATCTGTTCTATGTACCGCGGGACACATAGGCTATGTCATGAAAATAAAAGAAGGACATTGGCTGCCATTGGATTCAATGTTAAACCGTGGGAACCCAATGTTAAAATAATTTTTAATTTATTAATCTTACTCTATAAACTTGTATTTATAAATATAAATAATTTTACTTCAAATAAATACTCTTTTTTATTATTTAATAACTTGTATATAATTTATTAAATATTTTAATAATGTTTCAAGATCAATTTATTTTCCAAAATAAAGTTAAACTAATTTTTCAATTATTTAATGTACCAAAAATATAAAATAATATATATTTTAATACACTAAATACAATTTCCAATTAAAAAGTACTCAAACATTAATTTATAATATATATATTTTAATTTTTTTTTAATTAACAAATAATATAAATATTTTTTAATTATGTTATTAACACCAAAAATACTCTATTAAAATTTACATTTTTATAAAATACTCTTATAAAAATACAATTTTTAATATATATTATTATTAATAATATTTTTAAAATAATACTCTAGTAATTTTTTTTAGAGTATTATATATAATAATATAATTAGCATAAATATTTTACATAATAAAATAATTCTCAACAATATAATATAATATATAATAATATAATTAGCATAAATATTTTAAATTATAAATAATTCTCAAAAATTCTTTAAAAAAATAAAAAAAGATTAATAATTATTGTTTCAATTTATGTATATTTTTCAATTGTTATTAAAAATAAATACTATTTTTTTTATTTTATTATAAATATCTATCTTTTATATAAATACATAAATAAATAAATAATAAATAAATAAAAATTATATCTAAATTCCATATTTATCATTAAACATACTTACAAATATAATGCGTTGTAAAAGTATATGCGTTGTAAAAGTGCTTGCGTTGTAAAAGTATGCGTGGTAAAAGTATGCGTGGTAAAAGTTTTTGCGTGGTAAAAAGTTTGTGGTAATGGTATTGCGTGGTAAAAAATGTGTGGTAAAGGTTGTATACCGTGGTGCATGTACTCGTATTCATCGATTGAGGGATAATCTGGTAGCCTGACTCTGCAATTTGCAAGTAAATTGCCTTGGTAGTCCAATTTGGCTATTGTTGCTGAAATCAATATTATTTTGAAGGCGTTGGTTAACTCCTCTCTGTGTTCAATCATGTTAAGTAGAGGGAGAGTTTTCAGGGACATGGAAAGCAGAATATTGATGCCTTAGCTACTTTGATGCTCTGGTTTTGGGTGATCTAGAGCTTAGCAGTCATTCAAAGGATTTTTAGTAGGCCCGTCTAGCATTAAATTCTAATTCTTAATTCTTTTTAAAAAAATGCATCTTTCTTTCATCCATTGGTAAATGTGCTAGAGTCATTTGATAATGTTCGACTACCTGGATAATTCTTCAGGCTTTATGGTTTTGAATATGGGTTACTTCTGAATTCCTTTGAATATGGACCTCATAGATCCTTAGCTGATGCATCAGTGTGAGCATACAGCTGTGGGGATATAAAGGAAGACCACATACATTTATGGGAGTCAAAATAAATAGAGATACTGTAAGCAACGTGTAGGCTGCAATAGAAGAGGAAAGAGTGGCTCATCATTAAGGAGCTATCAATACCCTCTGAGTTTTTTTTTTTAGTTTTTTGCCAATAAGTTTGTCTTTAAAGAGTGATCAGAACAAATCTGCAGTTCTACGTCAGTGTTGTTAGAAAACATGAGGTTAAGAGTGTGGCCAGTTGGATGTTTTAGATGATTCTTTGCCTTGCTGACATCCATAAAATATGTATTATTTCATTACAGAATTTGTTGTCCTTTGATTTTCAATCTTATCTTAAGCCTACTTGCTTGGAACCTCATCACACACCCAGACTTTCCTAGTCAGTCCATGCTATTTCTTGAGCTGTGCACAGCGTGTTATAGAAAGTAGGTAAAAATACCAAATATATAAACAAGCTGAGTGTATAAAGAGGCTGACTCTGGGAACCATTGGATTGAAATCATACTTTGCACGAGTCATTTTTACAAGAAATTAGTATTCTCTATGAATAAATTAGGGTCAGAACATCCAAACAGGGGTTGCAGAAGAGATATGGTATTGAATTGATAGCTGCATAATAAACTATGATGGATAGTTTGTTTTTAGACTTTTTATTAGAGTGCATTACACGTGGTATTGTCATTTTCAGCCTCTAATTTCCAAGGTGTATGGACCAGTCCATCTTAGTTGGTGTGGCAAAAAGAGAGAGATTATGGTAACAGTGAGTGACATAATAACTGCCCTGCAAATAACAAGCAGTACATGTATCAGATTTAATTATAATAAATGTATCCACCATGGTAAGGAGGAAGAGCAAGTTGGAATTGCTAGGATAAATGCTCATAACCGGCAGCTCACTCACAAATTCAGCAGTGAGTGTTTAACGTCTTGCTAGTTTGTAATGGTAGGACTTATCTTTAGGGTTCTCTCCTCAGTAGTTCATGTCTTATCTTCTGTCCCTCTCATTTACTGCTTTCCATTTATATTTAGAGACATTTAAGTTGATAATTGTTAAACCATTAACAGTGCTTTACAATTAGTCTGCTTTTTTGTAAAATCTTTGTTAAATATTATTTGTAAAACAAAATTTAAGGCTCTTACAAATGCAGTATAGTATGTCATGAAAGAGAGAATTCATTTGTGAGGAGTTATGGTCTTTAACATATTACTTAATTCTTTTGTGTTTCTAAAGTATTACTAACGGTCTTATATATACTCAGAGCACTGTGAATTAAAAATGCATAAAGGAGAGGTTTTTGAACAATACGAAAATACGTATGAACTTGGAGGTTTAAAAAATAGACAATCAGTTTTCAATGATGGGATCTACCACAGAAGTCTTCGTCCAATAGGACCACAGAAGATGACACAGCTTCAGCACACAGCAAGCATCCTAAGGAGTTCATTTCAGGTACTTGGACCAGGCAGGCTGACTTAGTGAGATGAATAACGCAAGATCCTGCCGAAAGACATCAATGACCAAACACAATCATAAACCTCAAAAATATGACTTGATTACATGCTCCTATCAATCATTGGAATTCAGTATGCCCCACTGTGTGATATTCAGCAAGATGGAGATGTCCACCAGATATGTACCATTTCTTAAACTGATGGATAGATTCCCATTAGAAAAACCTACATTTCCACACTCTTCCTACAAGAGATTTGTAACTCTGATTGATAGGAACATACAGGGCTGCCTTAATTACAGAACAAATTGCCCAATCACAAGGGACAATGGACCCGTTTTCCTGTCAAGTTACTTCCTCTCCTTTGGTTACTGGTAAAATAGGGTTTAGAAAGCACCCATGGGTAATATTGTATGGTTACAAAATACAGCAGAGTGTTTTTCATGCCTGATTTCGAGCTCCCGCACATGGGACTAACGCCTGGTTTCCAGTCGCGTAGCTTAGTCAAAAATAGGAGGGGGATGAGAGTCTGAAATTTCTGAACAAACAATAAGATGCACCCAACTAAAGATGATAGGGCAGATTGGGGCCACTGGACACTATTAATGGACTGGGTTAGGTGCAATAGTTTTGTAGTTATTTGGAAAAGTGAAGCTATTCAGCGAACAGTCTTGTTGCAGGGATTCTGCTCTGGAACAGAACTATGCTTTGAAAAATAGAACATCAGTATGTAGGTACTAAGTCATCTGAGTTCGACTAGCTATAGTGCCTCTCTTGCCCTCCTAACCTTACCAGAGAGACAAGTGAATTAACACCCCAGGTGACAACTGTCAGGGATCGCAGTAGCAGGGCAAACCCTTTCGCTCTCTCTCTTGTACTTGTCCACAATGAATTATCCAGGAAACACGAAGAAAGTTTAACATTTTATTTAAACTATCGTGCTCTGAAATGCAGTATACGTGCCACAATTAGAAAATAAATGAAAGCTAAAAATACTGTTCACATGGCTAATAATCCATTGACCACGAACATTCCTGTCATTTTATAGGACAGAGGAACCTAAACCCCCTTTATTCATTACCTCATCATTTAGTTGTGAGTGTACCATTCTCACACCATTCCCTGAAGCATCTGTCTTCACAACAAGTACCTTGAGCACATTTGCCCTGCACATACCAGATTTCAGGGCAACAAAAGTGGTCTGACAGGTTTTAGTCACAATCACTTTTCTTGGCTGCTTCCTGGATGTCAGGTCAGTCAAGGGGGCAACACTGGTGGTATATCCCATGGCCTAAAAAGGCTCTCTCATCAGTCTGGGTTTTGGGGGGCTTTCAAGCCAGAATGGTGTCCCTCTTAGGTTGTTGGGGTACCACCTGACCGCTTCCCACCTCATGCTCTAAGTACACCACAGACCACTGCCCTATCTGGCACTCACTGCCCTTGATGGTGAGGCCTGCCTTCTGCAGAGCCTTTACCACCTCCCAGAGATGATATAGGTGCTCTTCTCAGCTGGAACGGCCTCTGTGATGTCATTCAAGGGTAGGCGGCACCGGAATCCTCTAGTCCATTTAACACCTAGTTGACCAACCTCTGAAAGGTGGCAGGGGCATTCTTCAACCCTAAGGACATCATCCAGAACTGGTAGTACCCCTCTGGTGTTGAGAACGCAGACCACTCCTTGGCCCCATCAGCCAAGGCAGTCTACCAGTCCCCAGACCTTAAGTCAAACGTACTGATGAACCTGGCAGCTCTGAGCCATCAGCTCCGGTGAAGGGGTGCACCTCAGTCCTGGTGATGGCATTGAGCCCACTGTAGTGTACACAGAATTGCAATTCAGATGTGGCACTGGGTGTAGCAGCCTTTGAGACCAAGACCGCTGAAAGACCACTGACCTAGCCCAAGGACTGTTGGAGGGGTCTATTGCCCCTAACATCAACATCTTAGAAGCTTCTTCTTTGATGCTGGCTTTAACCGTGTCGGTCAATCTGTAAATAGTTTGCTTTACAGGAAGACCCTTCCTTCCCATTGTCCACATCATTGATACACCAATGGGTGATACCATGGGATCTGGGGTCAGGGAAAACAGAGTGACAAAGTGTTACAGCAGCTGATGACAGTCGCTGTGCTGTTCTGGGGTCAGAGCAGAGAAGAGGTTCACACCTTCCACTGACCCATCTTGCTCCTTGGCAGACAGGAGGTCAGGAAGAGGTTTGCTCTCCTCTCCCACCCCATCATCTGTTTCCAAGAGCATGTTCACTTCAGACCTCTCAAACTGAGGTTTGCAGCAGTTCACATGCAGGACCCCCAAAAGGTTCCTTGCAGTCTGAATGTACACCAGATAGGTGACATAACTCTTGTGCTCAACCACCTTAAAAGACCCAGTCCACTTGTCCTGGAGAGCGCAGGGCTCTACGGAGGCCATGATCCATACTTTCTGCCCAGGTTGAAACTCACCCTGAGTGGCACCCTCGTCGTATCAGTGTTTCACCTCTTCCTGGCTTGCTTCCAGTTTCTCCTGAGTGAGCTTCCTGCAGCGAATAGTCTGGTTTCTGGAAGGCCAGCATGTAGCTAAATAAATCCTGCAGAGCTTTCTCCCAGCATTCTTTCACCAGAAAAAGAAGTCCTCTTACAAGATGCCCGCACAGCAATTCAGAGGGACTGATCTCTTAGGATTTCTGCAGTACCTCTATGTAAGCAATGAGAAGGCATTGCAACCGAATGCCCCACTCAAGCCCCATGAGATCTGCAAGATCTTTGATCATGCTTTTTAGGGTTCAGTTGTATCACTCAACCAACCCATTTCCTTGGGGATAGTAAGGAGTGGTGAATTTGTAGGCTATAACACACTACACCTACAGAGACGTCATATACTTGAATATGAAGTTAGTACCCGGTCAGATTCTACCTCTCTGGGGAAACCCACAGGGGGAAAGATCCGTATCAATGCCCTGCTCACCACATGTGTTGTTCTGAGAGGGATACCTTATACAGGTTAAAAGATCTAATCATCTAATTCTACTGGTCTGGGTTGAGGTTGATGGAGCAAGGTAATGAATAAGATGTTGTTCAAACCCTGCAAAGTTAAACTTCCATAAAAACATAACTGTATTAACAAGCATGTGGTGAAATTATTAATCAACTTAGTTTTAAAATGCATTCATTCAGAAAACACGTGGGATTAACTTATGTGCTCTATGTTGCAAATGCGTAGAAACTAATAAACTAACCTTGTCTATGGTCTTTGTCAGTATTAAATGCGGCTGTTTAACTAATGGCATGTGCTTATTTTGGGTGCTCATGTTATGTCTTTTCCGTGACAAAAGCTTGTGGAGAATGCTTGCAGTCTAAAAGAAGAAGGTAGATATAAATGCTGCTTTGTGTGCTTCAGCTAGGTAACATAAATTAACAGGTTTTTAATTAGCAAAGGGGGTGGGTAACAGAATGGGTCTCAATTCTTTAATTAATTGATGTCTTGTGTTTGTTCGAATAATAGTTTCCGAGTGAGGCCTAAGGCATGCAAAGAAATGGCGTTACCAAAACTTGTCCAGAGTGGAGCCTTGCACATATTCAGAAGTGGAAACTTTTACCACGTTGATATTTTTGTCAGAAAATGCAGTTTAATAAGTTGTGCTAAACGTGCTCTTGGAGAAAAAGGCTCAAGGACAGGATATCAGTGTGACTGCCAAGGCAAGGAAGTTGTGGACTGAAACTCAAGAGAAATGTTTCTCTTTTGAGGAAGCCAAATGACCCGAAAGCAAAGGACTATAGGGCTTAAGAAAAGCCTGAACTTGGTTTGGAAACGGAGATGACCTAACGCCTTAATCGTGGACTGACATGGCGCAGCCAATGAGCGGCATGGATTTCTAAGAAATATATAATTTGTAGAAAGTTTAGCTAGATAGAAAGGTATAAAACCTGACCTCATGGGCAGGAGGGTGCTGATGCTGAGGCTGCTCGCTTTCTGATTCCTTATTGACGTGACATGCTGTCGGACTTCTGGCTCACGTAAGGACAGCAGACCTAATTTGACTTTTCTTTCTAGGTGGAGAGAGAATAGTCAGGGAAATAGTTTGAGGGAATGGAAACTGTTATTTGCTTTATTCATGCTTACTGATTTTGCCTTTAAAGTGTCAGTCTAATAAATCATTTCCTTTTTAAATGCTACTTTCTTATTGCTAATAAATAAAGATTCTTAATAAAATGTTCTTTCTTGAATAATAAAGTTAAAATAAAATTAGATTTTGAAATGACAAGCTGGTCTTGTTTATTCATGTTCTAGTTACCATCAGTTGATCCATTTGCCTTAGTGACTTAATTAAAATGATAAATGTTTAAAACCATGGTGAGTAAAGATAAACTGCAGTTGTATATAAATATGTAAATAGTTTGTGAATAGTTCTGATTAATTAGGTCACATGATTCAGTCGCTCAAAATTGTCTCGTTGGTTTATGGGCCTTTATTAATGATTTATGATTAATGGCGAGTATTGTGGTGATAGGTAGCGTTTATGAGACAGTTTTTCATTAGGAGCGCTGGATCAAATCACTTGGTAGCAGTGGATGGTTACTATGGTAACTGACATGCTACATGGTAATTATATAGGATCGATGTTTAACATATGCTGAGTCTGTTCAGTTGTTATATGTAGTTGAAAGGTTTTTTCCAGCAGTGTGAAAATTCCTGGTTTGCCGGCAAAGTAAAAATGTAGTGTAACAGGTGAAGTTGCACAGTGCATTTGTTGTGTTTCAAAGTAGTGGTATTGTCATATATCACTAGTGTTGTGGACGTACAACACAAGTTTAGGGATTTTAGGTGTGTAAGGTAAAATGTATAGTGAGGATTGTCTATGAAATTGTAACTTTCAAGTATAGGGACTGGTGTCCTGTTTTAAAACTCACTGTGAAAAGAGTAGTAGAATTTATCCAAGCTTGATTGAAGGGTAAGGAAGCATCGTCTATCTTACTGGCGAGTGAAGATTTCTATGGTGGGTTAGAGTCCTACCAAGATTCATGTATGTATGGTTAGGGATTTTTCCTTTTGAATGTGCGTAAATGATTTTGTAATATACGATCGAGTGACACTTTGAATTGTTACTATATGTGCATTCAGATAGTAACAAGTTCGTTATTACTTGTTAGAAGGGTAGAGTGGCCTTAATTTATCAACAAATTTAAATATTCTGTGAGAATAGCGTCGTCTATTTCACGCAAAAAAATACCTGAATGACTGCGAAGGCTATCACTTTAATTTAGCGAAACAGACAAATGGTATGTTTTTGTGGAGTTACTAACTGAATTCCATTGAAAAGATTTGTAAAACATGGCGCTGTGAAAATATTTTGTAAAGGAGGTGTCAGTGCCACAGCGGAGCGAGGACAGAGAAGCTGCAGCGGCAGTATACGTCACTAGTGTCGCGCTGTGATTGGTTAACATACGTCACAGTATTCGCGCACTAATTGGCTCATGTGACTAGACAGGCTTGCAGCTGATTGGCTTATTCTGGAAAGCAGTAATTCTATTGGTTGAGCAAAATAGTGACAAAGCTTAACCTGATTGGCTTGTTACTGAGTTTCGCGCACGGATTGGTTGGTTTTGCGGAACAACAAGGAAATAATTACGATCTATTCCGAAGTAAGCGGAATTGTTTAAAAACATGGGGGCAGATTTATGAAGGCCTTGCGCAGCCGGTGCGTCACTTTTAACATGGGAAAAAGTGACGCACCGGCGGCGCAAGGCCTTCATAAATCTGCCCCATGGATTATTATTACATAAAAGAGGAAAAGAAGCTTTCATGGTTTCAGAAATTGAAAAATAAATTGAAACCTGACAAGAAAATTGAAACGCGAGGTGGAAGATTAATTCATAAGTACAAAACACCAGTAGCTTATATGTTAGGTGAATATGGTTATCATACTTGTCTTTGGATTGAAAATTGGATGGAATATACCAAAAATGATGGTGTATTAGCATCGCCGGAAGATGGATCATTTAACATTAAGGTTTTGAAAAACTTAAGAGAAAAAATGATGACTCTGTACCAAGACCTAGACCTACTCAATTTGAGGCTTTAGCTGAATGGGAGGATGAAATGTTTGAATTAGAACGAGAAAGTAGAGGTGTAACAAGAGGTACTAGATTAGACATTAATAGGGAAACTCATGAGGATAGAATGCGTCGATGGAGACGTGCAGACATGTGTGATGGTTTGTATCCAGCGAGATTTGGTGAGGCAACTGATCAAAAGGGTGCTCAAAAGAAAAATAATAATGGTGAAGAAAGTGATTTAGAAGATGCAGTTTTAGAAGAGATTTATATTACAAAACCGCCACCTTATTAACCAGTTTGTTCATGGTCTTCCCCAAGAGTTCCACCAGGAACTTCCCCAAGTGTTCCTCCAAGAGAAATTATTGATGAGGCATCACCTAGATTAAATCCGAATATTGGAAAAACACCCAAAAGACTAGAAACAAGATCAAATTCTAGTATATCAGAAGAAAATAAAAATTATGCTGAAACCCCAGTTCAGAGAAATGAAACCCCAAGAAATGTAATGAGAACAGAAAGAAGTGAGGAATTACCAAATACCTCAGAATATTTCCGATCAAAAGATGAATTAATACAGCAGTTAACTAAAAGCATGGAAGTAGTAACAGTACCAGTAACGATTGGACATGTTATTCCAGTATTTGATCAAAGAGAAGTTAGACATTCAGCTTTAATTGTTCCATTAAATGCAGAAATTCAGAAAGTGGCTGAAAACCTTTATTCAGATTTATCTGAAATTCACCGAGGGAAAACAATGATGCCTGACTTAACTATTAATCAAAGTTTGTCAAATAAATCTCCATCTGGTGCAGAATCTGATTCTGGATCTCCGGAAAAGAGCATAAACAAAATAGATTTAACGCACTCCCCACAAAGCCCAGAATTTAAATTACTTGATGTTGCAAAGTTGAATGCGGATTGGGAAGAATTGATTATTGGTACAATTGGTACTGACAGTTTGAAGCTATATCAGGATGATGAATTATTATTTATTTATAAAAGCATACAATGGAAAACGAAAACCAAGTATGATCAATTAGAGGAAATGGCTGCTGAATTAGAAGTAGATTTAAGTAGACAGAAAAATTTGCAAAAACATTATAGAGTGGATTTCTCTGAAAAAGACATTGAAAACATGAATACCACAGGCAGAACTATTCATTTAAAAGATTTAATTGTGTTTCTAAAAAGATTGGGTGAATTAAGTAAATGGAGAGTAAAATGGACAAAGAAAAAAGAGGAGGACAAAGGAGAAAGAGGAGAAGTAGCAAATGAGTTTCCAATGAGAGAAATACCAGGAGGAGGGTATGTGCATGTTCCTTGGACAAGACAGGACATTTTACTGTTTACAAATGATTTTCCTCGGCTGAGAGAAAAACCTGTGGAATGGTATCGACAAGTAGACAGATTTGTGAAAGTTGCAAAAGTTCTGTGGATTGATCTTGATGGTTTCTTTGACATAGACGTCCCATCAGATCTATGGACAGAATGTAAAATTTCTATAGATTGGCCTAAAGAAGAACCTGCTCGAGATAAAGTAACAGGTGCTCCTTCATCAGATGTTATGAATCTGTACGAAAAAGTTATTGTGTGTTTGAAAAACAAGATTCCCCTGAAAGAAGTAGATTGGGTTAAAATAGATAGAACAAATCAAGAGCCAAAAGAATCAGTACATTCATTTTATGAAAGATTGCTGCTGGTATTTAAACAATACAGTGGTTATGAAACATGAAGTGAAAAGGATATGAGCCATTTCATATACAGATTTGTTTATGGCTTAAGACCTGAAATAGGTGAAATGATAAGATCTGGAATAGTTGGTTGGCAATCGCTCTCAGTAGATGATATTTTGAGAAAAGCAAAATAATGAAGTGATGAATTAGATGCTAAACAAAAGAAGCTAAAAGAAAAAGCTATTTGGGCACAGGTGAAAGTGGCTGAACAACAAATAGCAACTCTAGAAAACAAAAATGTTAGTCAGAGTCAAGGGAAATTTAAAGGTAATTATAATAAGCCAAGATTGATGGGAAATATTGAAGAATTAAAGCAAAAACTCCCATGTTTTAATTGCGGCGAAATTGGACACTGGAAGTGCGAATGTAAGAATCCGCCCAGAAATTTAAAAAATGCATCATTAAATCCACAGATGCAGAATGAGATAAATCTGCAGCAACAGCTACAGCGACAGGTAGTGAATCAGCAAAGTCAGATACCACAACCACCACTTCCAAACTGTGTAAATGTGCAGAGATACAATATAGAAACAGGATTCTGCGGAGGTGAACAGGTAAACAGATCGTGAAGAGTGAATGTGTCAAATGTTTCCCAACAGTATTGGTTAAAAGAAAATGGAGGGAGTGATTCTGAGGATTACTTATGACGGTGCCTGAGAGAGGAGGAAGAGTGTGTGCTTGGAGCCACTCTTGAGGTAGATCAAACTGGTCCATTTGTAAATGGTAAAGTGAATGATGTAGAAATCACTTTTCTAGTGGATACAGGTGCTACCCGTTCTACTGTTAGATCAGTGGAAATAGAAAACCTGCCTCTCTCTGGTGATAAGATCCAAGTAGTTGGTGTAGCTAATCAACAAATTAAAACAGATTTAACAGAACCAGTTGAAGTTGAAATTGGTAAATTTAAGGACATGCATAGATTTGTAGTTTGTGACAGCAGTCCTGTAAACTTGTTAGGAAGGGACATCCTTTGTAAAATGAACTGTAAAATATATTGCTCACCGGATGGTATTGAGATTCAAACTCAAGAAGAAAATGGGCTTTATAAGTTAACAATGTTAATGGTTAAGCAGAAGAAAGTAAATTATTTCCTGTATTTGATAAAAAATAATCTACCTGAAGAATTAAAAGAGACAGTCAATGCTAAAATGTGGGATTTCACTGGTAACGAAATGGGTTTGATGAAAAATGTAGACCCAGTAAAAATATCAGTAAAACAAGGAGCAGAATTTCCAAACATTCCTCAGTATAAAATGAAAGCAGAAGTTATTGAAGGTGTCATTCCTGTAATTGACAGATTCATAAAACAAGGTGTTCTAAAAGAAATTGAGAGTAGTCCATGTAATTCACCGATTATGGGAATCAAAAAGCCAAATGGAACTTTCAGAATTGTTCAAGACCTGAGAAAGGTTAATAAAATAGTTGTTCCATTTTGCCCAGTTGTGCCAAACCCAGCGGTAATTCTTTATCAGATTCCGCATGATGCAGAATGGTATACAGTTATAGATCTTTGTAATGCATTCTTTACTGTTCCATTGCATCCAGAGAGCCAACAAATTTTTGCGTTCAGGTTCCAAGAGCGTATCCTAGCATGGTGTTGAATCCCTCAAGGGTACACAGAAAGTCCATCTATTTTTAATCAGTTGCTAAAGAAATCCTTGGAAAATCTAGATTTACCTGGAAAATGAACGTTAGTGCATTATATTGATGATCTCCTTGTGGCTGCAAAAACACGAGATAACTGTGTAACAGATACCATTACTCTTTTAAATTATCTGGCAGATGAGGGACATAAAGTGTCTCCTGCAAAATTACAGTTTTGCAAACAAGAAGTAAAATACCTTGGTCACAGAATTGCAAAAGGAATTAGGCAAGTGACAACTGAGAGAATTAAAATGATTCAGGCAATGCAACCTCCAAAAACACAAAGACAGGTCAGAATGTTTCTGGGAATGGTAGGTTATTGTCGTCAATGGATTAGTGGATTTTCAGTAATTGCAAAACCATTGCAGAGACTGACAAAAGCAGACATAAAAGATCCGATTCCCCTAACACATACTGAGTTAGAAGCTTTTGAGCAGTTAAAGAAAAGTTTGTGTGAAGCTCCAGCATTGGGAATGCCAGACTACCAAAAATAATTTGAGCTGTATTGCAGTGAAAGAGAAGGATGTGCTTTATCAGTCCTGATTCAAAGACATGGAAGACTGAGAAAGCCAATAGCATATTTCTCAGCTGTTCTTGATCCCGTTGCAAAAGCATTACAAGGCTGCTTAAAAGCAGTGGCTGCAACAAGTGTGAGTTTATAACAAAGTGAAGGGATAATAATGGGATTCCCTGTAAAAGTATATGTACCTCATTCAGTTGAAATTCTCCTCACTAGAAGCAAAACACAGCATTTGACAAGTAACAGGTTAACAAATTATGAAAAAATTATTCTTGGATCAGATAATGTATCGATTGCAAGGTGTGTGAATTTAAATCCTTCCACATTATTGCCTGATGGTACTGTAACAGAAATCAAAAATAAAAATGATATTGATCATGAATGCTTGGACGTATTAGAATATTGCACTAAACCTAACTGAATCAGATTATGTTTATTTTGTTGATGGTTCATGCTTGAGAACAGATGAAGGTGTTCTGAGTGCAGCATATTCTCTGTGCACAGTTGCAGATGTAATTGAAGCCTCCTGTCTCAAAGGAATTTGTTCAGCTCAAGTAGCAGAATTGATTACTTTGATTCGTGCATGTTAAAGAGGAAAAGAGTTAAAAGTTACCATAGTGACTGATAGTCAGTATGGATATAGCCTAGTCCATGACTATGGCCAGCTCTGGTCTCAAAGAGGTTATTTAACTTCTGGGGGAACTCCTATCAGGAATGCAAAATTGATTAAAAGGTTAATTGACGGAATTCAGCTACCAGAGAAAATTGCAGTAGTAAAGTGCACAGCACACAAGAAAGGAGATGATTATATGACAAAAGGAAATGCATATGCTGACGAAATTGCAAAATTTTGTGCAAAGAATAATATGTCCATTAATCGGGAAAAAGACAATGAACATGTTTTGAACTCACTTATGCTAACATCTGTAGTTGAGACATGGCAAGGAGTAAACGATTTACAAGATGAGGCAGATGATGAGGAAAAAGACACATGGTTAAAAGCAGGTTGCAGACAGAGAGAGGAAGATGAGATTTGGGTTTACAAAGATGACAGACCAGTAATGCCAGATAGCATGATTGCTGACATGGCTTGAATGTATCATGGTCCAGGACATATTGGAAGAGATTCAATGATCAGATTGTTTAGGCAGAGATGGTACAATCCAAAGTTCAGACTAATTGCAGAATCTTTTTGTTAGAGATGCTTAATCTGACAGCAGATTAACCCAAACAGAAAAACAGTTGTGAGCATGATGGGAACCATAGGACGGGACGGTGGTCCTTTTACCAGATTACAGCTTGATTTCATTGAAATGCCACCTCAATGCCATGACAAGTTAAGATATGTTTTGGTGATAATCTGTCTGTTTTCAAGATGGGTGGAAGCGTTCCCAACACGTCACAATGATTCAGTTACTGTGGCAAAATTGCTTTTGAGAGAAATCATACCAAGGTATGGATTTCCGGAGACGGTCGTGACTGCTCGTGGCACACATTTTGAAAACAGATTGCTAACATTGATTTGTGAAGCTTTAGACATAAAGCAAAAGTTACATTGTGCTTACAGACCAGAGGCATCAGGTGTTGTTGAACAAGTGAATGGCACAATCAAAAACAGAATAGCAAAATATGTTTAGCTACAGGAATGAAGTGGACTGATGCACTTCCACTTGTTTTGATGTCATTGAGAAGTACTCCAGATAGAAAAACAGGTTTGAGTCCCCATGAAATTCTCATGGGCAGAGTCAAGAGGGAAGCATTTGTCCCAGTTGATAAACTATTGAGCATTAATGATAGCGTCATATTGGAGTACTGCAAAAATCTATCTGACGTGGTGACTTCTGTGTTCCATCAGGTGGGAACTGAAGTGATAACAAAAGAGAAGGAACAAGCTCATGATCTGTTATCAGGAAACTGGGTGAGAACAAAAGTACACCGAAGAAGAAATTGCCTAGTACCCAGGTAGCAGAAGGCAAGACAGGTGATTCTTGTCACAACAAATGCAGTAAAGTGTAGAGGATTGAAGAGATGGATTCATGCTAGTCACACTATACGTGTGCCTGCTTCTGAAAATCCTGATGAAGGTGACACTACAGCTGATTCAGATTCTGAAGAAGAACCTGAAAGAAATCCAGATCCTGAAGATCGACAGGGAAGTCGACATCTGGAAAATTCAAATGCGAATGAGGCATTGAATGAAGAAAATGAAGAAGTTGTGATACAAGACTCTGAAAATGATGAAGATCTGCTAGATCAAGAAGCAGAAAAAGAAGCTGAACAAGAAGTGATTCAAGATCAAGAGAGTATTGAAAAGCAGATTGGAAGCTCTGGAAGAAGGAACGAAAATTCTGAAACTGGTGGATTGGAAGTAATTGAAGAAGAAGAAGAAGACGAAATTCCGAGTACCAGCTATAAGGATGATGTTCCTAACAGAGTAAAACTGCCGAGTAAAGAAGTACCTGGATCTAGAGCTGTCATCACAGAAAGTGAATCAGATGAAAGTGACGATGAATCCAAAGTGAAAAATTCAAGGAAAAGAGCTTGGAGAGCAGAGTGTAATCTGACTGAACCAAAGAAGAAATTATTATGAAAAGGAGATAATTGGCCAGATGAAAATGAGAGTCTAAAATTCAAATTCGTGAACAGATCAAAGGAGCAAGTTAATGAGGTCTCAAGTCAAAAGGGAGGAGACTCAGATAAGAAAAATCAAGCAGGAAAGAAAATAGAAGTGATAAGTAATAGAGCAAAGAGGGTAATAAAGCCTAATCAAAAGTATACTTCACCTGAATGGACTTATATTATTATCCCACCAGTAATGGAAGTGAATAGTAGTAGCCAAGAAGATTTAGATGATAAAAGTGATAATGATTGATTTTATTCTGACACAATATTGAAGAAATTGTGTTAGGTGACACAAGGTCAAGAAATTGTGTTAGCTGCAAAAACACATCAATGTAAGACATAAGGTCGAAGAAAAGCTGTTAGAAAATAGGGTTTTCTAAAAAAAAAAAGTAAAAAAGAGGGGTGTTTTTTGTTTTGAAAGGCTCTTGTTTCAAAGTAAAGATGCCTTCTACTAATAGCAATTCGAGATGTTCTATTGTCAGGAGATGTTGCAAAATGTCTTCTATCTGTGTAATTTTAATAATTTCGGTTTGGTTGATTTTAGCTGTCATTTTTCCTTTTGGAATTGATAAGGAGATGTTTAAAACTAACATGACTGGTAAAGTTGTGGTTAATCAAGACAACCATGATATAGTAGGCAAGACTATTAAAATCATTAGGCATAAACCAGAGATCCACCAAGATAGATCTGTTGGAGATTTTTCTAGTAATACCTTTTCAAGACTTTTATCTGAATATGTTAAGGTGATAGATGTGAAAGATTGTTATATTTGTGTGAAATTACCCACTTTTGTCTCTGAAGGGGTGACCTACAATATGCTTCCTCTTACTTATGGTATCACCTGTAGTGTAATAGCTAGTTTGTTTTATCAGACAGGTCGTTTAGAATACTATTACTCTAATTTCGATGAAATATTTGCAAATTTAAAAGTTGATAAAAGCTTGAATAAACTGAAACATGCTAAACAGATCAGGGAATTTTTCATAGTAACTAATGAACTTTCTTATGAGTATGCCTTTAGAAACAATTTAACATGTAAGTTGAGATCAGAAGAAAAATCATTTTTAAATATGGTTGAAGAGAGAAGGGCAATTTATAAGCGAAATGAGATGCTGAAACAAACCAAATCTAAGTTTTGGCAGATTGAGGATGAAAAGCTCAATGGTAGAACTGAGAATGTTGCAATTCATATAGATAAACCTGTTAGTGGAAAGCTTTGTATTAGAAGAGATAACACATTCTTAGATAATTACTTTGTAGGTGCTAGTCAATGTGAAGATACTTATCAAATCTTAGGGGGTTGGGGATTTAAGGGAGGCAAAGACCCAATTTTTCCTGGAATTTATTTTGTTTGTGGGAACAAAGCTTATTTCAGTCTCCCAGACCACTGGTATGGGACCTGTTATGTTGAATTAGTTTTTCCCAAGATTTTTCATGTAGATAGAAATGCAAAGGGTTCATTTGAAATCAGTAAGCATCTGAGTAGATTTAGAAGGGAAAGCTTTTCAGAAATATTGGGTGACATATTTGGTGCATTAATACCTATGGTAGGAATAACCCTGAATGCGATTAATATTAGAAAAATGTCTACAATTGTTGATAGATTGTCCACTGATACTGCTAGTGGATTTCAATTAGTAAATACAGAACTTATTGCCATGAGAACAATGGTAATGCAGAACCATCTTGCATTAGACATTCTGCTCGCAAATGAAGGATGAGTCTGTGGAATTATACATGTCCAGCATTGCTGCACATATATTCCAGATAAGAGTCAGAATATAGAAATGTATATCAAGAATATAACAGAATAACATGCTGAGGTTGTACCTTTAGAAGATGAAAATGTTTCAGAACGTTTGAGCAAAAGATTTGCTGCAATCAGAAATTGGTTTTTAGAGATTGGTAGTTCAATCTTAGGTAAAATACTTTGTCCTTTAATAGTCATAGTCATAGTGATACTTTTGTTAAAAATTAGTTGCATGATACACAAAAGAAAGAAATATCTAAGGGAAAAGAAATGAATTTACAAACTCAGAATAGAAAAAGAAAAAGAAATAGAATTAGAAGAATTTAGTAGATCTCAATATGAGAGTTGCAGACAAACAGCTGAATCAAAAGTTTAGAAATACTAATATCAAGAAAGTCCAAAACATGTTCAAGGGGTGAAAAATGTATTAATTTTGGGTGTTGTTTGGTGATTTTGAAATCACCAGATGAGGGAGTTGATGGAGCAAGGTAATGAATAAGATTTTGTTCAAACCCTGCAGTTAAACTTCCATAAAAATGTAACTGTATTAACAAGCATGTGATGAAATTATCAATCAACTTAGTTTTAAAATGCATTCATTCAGAAAACTCGTGGGATTAACTTAGGTGCTCTATGTTGCAAATGCGAAGAAACTAATAAACTAACCTTGTCTATTGTCTTTGTCAGTATTAAATGCGGCTGTTTAACTAATGGCATGTGCTTATTTTGTGTCTTTTCCGTGACAAAAGCTTGTGGAGAATCCTTGCGGTCTAAAAGAAGAAGGTAGATATAAATGCTGCTTTGTGTGCTTCAGCTAGGTAACATAAATTAACGGGTTTTTAATTAGCAAAGGGGGTGGGTAACAGAATGGGTCTCAATTCTTTAATTAATTGATGTCTTCGGTTTGTTTGAATATTAGTTTCCGAGTAAGGCCTAAGGCATGCAAAGAAATGGTGTTACGAAAACTTGTCCAGAGTGGAGCCTTGCACATATTCAGAAGTGGAAATTTTACCACGTGGAGAGAGAATAGTCAGGGAAATAGTTTGAGGGAATGGAAACTGTTATTTGCTTTATTCATGCTTACTGATTTTGCCTTGAAAGTGTCAGTCTAATAAATCATTTCCTTTATAAATGCTGCTTTCTTATTGCTAATAAATAAAGATTCTTAATAAAATGTTCTTTCCTGAATAATAAAGTTAAAATAAAATTAGATTTTGAAACGACAAGCTGGTCTTGTTTATTCATGGTCTAGTTACCATCAGTTGATCCATTTGCCTTAGTGACTTAATTAAAATGATAAATGTTTAAAACCATGGTGAGTAAAGATAAACTGCAGTTGTATATAAATATGTAAATAGTTTGTGAATAGTTCTGATTAATTAGGTCACATGATTTAGTCGCTCAAAATTGTCTCGTTAGTTTATGGGCCTTTATTAATGATTTATGATTAATGGTGAGTATTGTGGTGATAGGTAGCGTTTATGAGACAGTTTTTCATTAGGAGCGCTGGATCAAGCCCATTCCTGGTGCACAAAATGATAGTGTAGATGAAGTATGAGGAGTCGCATAGGACTGTTAAAATCTCTCCCCTCTATCTCAAAGTGTTTTTACAGACCCCCCTAACTGGGCACTAGGGATCTCATTCATGTGGAGTTCTGGCTCATAAGCTAAAACCAAGCATATACGTCACCCCCCCTCTTATAATTATATACCAAACAATTTGAGCGGAACTTTGGCTGCCTAGCCCTGATGTCAGCTCATGAGCCAAAAGCTATTTCTTTTAGTGCAGAGCAAGGAACTTCTCCTGTTTCCTCTGCTCCATTTCAAACTTTTTGTTTTCTATCTTGAGCTTCTTAAGCTCTCTCTTTGGTCTCCTGTCCTCCAGCTCCTCTGGGGACAGATTCCTTGATGACAGACTGCTGCCGTTTGTAGAATAAACTCCAAAAGGCAAATCCTGAGCATTAAATTCCACTTGCTGGTTCTGCACATCCAGATCCAGATCCACATTCCCAATCTCAGCCTTCCAGCTTCTCAGGCTGCCCACAATGCATTTACAGCCTTTTGAAGCTCCTTCTTTCCAGCGGAGTTTATCATGGGACATCCAAACTCTCTGCAAAATTGTTTGAGCTGATCTACTTTGTAATAGTACAACCTTTCAATCTCATACCCCAATTCTGCAACCTCACTTGCTGGTTGTTGGGATTTCTGTCGCCCTCCTGGTATGGCACACCTCAGTTCCTAAAGTTCGAAATTCTTCTACTTAAGCACAATAAAGTGTGTCTGTGAATTCATGGGAAGTCATGTATACTAACAAATCAGGACTAACATGCAGGATATTTGTTTTATTTCCCATTTGTTTATTCCCATATATTTGCTTTATTTTGTTTAATTATGAACTGCACTTGTCTCATTGCTTAATATATTGACACGTGTAATTACGTGTCAATTATGACATAGCTTTCCATTAATTTTGACAGCTCCCCTGCTCCACGTGAATGACTCATAATTGCTGCCTCTGCACCAAACATGTGCACGTGCAGTGGCCCTCGACAGGCTCATCTGCACGTTCACCAGTTTGCAGAGCCTTCTAGGACCTTATTTAAAGCCGCCTAGCTGCCATCATTGGTACTTACCTGGATACCAGTCCCATTTTTGTCGTCTTTCTCCAGAACAACTCGTCACATCTGCTTCAGCTTGGCTGTTGCTTTTGTTGCATTCTCCGACTTCCGACGTGATGAAACCTAGGAAAACAAAAGAAACAGAGCAGCGATAAATATCGCTGGAAAGGAAGAGAGAGTTGTCTGACATTTTTATCAAAAACAAGGTACAGCTCAATTATTTATTTGCTATTGAAGGCACGCGATTTAGCATTGCTATACGACTTTGTTTTGGAAAAGCATCTTTAAACTCAAACAGAATACTTGCATTTGGATGCAAAGAACAAACATAAAGAGCTAGATGTAGGTAGGTAATATTTACTGACTCTTAAATACCGAATTTTACCGATTCGGTATTTAAGAGTCGGTAAATATGAAGGGGGGACATGTAGGGAAATCCAGATGTGTTTTTACCGAATCGGTAAAAATCGGTATTTACCGATTCGGTAAATACCGACCGGTAATGCCCATTCATTCCTATGGGCTTTGAAGCCCATAGGAATGAATGGGCATTACCGGTCGGTATTTACCGAATTGGTAAATACCGAATTTCACAAGGGTGCAGGGGGTGTCACTTTGACACCCTCTAGCACCCCCAAAACAGGTTCGGGTGCCATGTGGCAGGCATACCTGCCCTAAGGGCAGGTCTGCCTGTCATATGGCACAGGTGTGCATGCACACATGTGCATGCACACCGGAATCGGTATTTTACCATCAAATAGAATTTGATGGTAAAATACCGATTCGGTAAGGCTTGTGGGACTCAGTAGAGTCCCACCTACATATCAAATTTACCGAATCGGTAAAAATACCAATTCGGTATTTTACAGAATCGGTAAATTTACCGATCGGTAAATTTACCGATTCTGTAAAATGATTGTCCCTACATCTCAAATTCCATTTACCGGTCGGTAACGGCCGAATTCGGCCCGTTACCGACCGGTAAATGCCTACCTACATCTGGCCCTTAATTTCTTATTAGTCAGCTACAAAGAAAAGCATTTGTAAAGAACGCTTTTATTAAACAACTTTGGACTAGAACTTTTCTGTTAGCAGAAAGAGTAATAAGCTTTTGCTTTGGATGAGAACTGTATTACCTGCACAAAGTGTTCTATATATATATTATGTTTTCATCTTTATGTTTTGTCTTCTCTACGATAAGCAGAAGACAGCTTTAATAATTGTATCTATTTTCATTACAATATATGTTGTTACAGAAAACCCTGCCCCACATGATTTTTCAACATTCACTAATCCCTAGATTACTATCCTGGAAAGTCTTTTCTTCCCGCCACATATTTAATGTAAGTGTACTTTAGACAGACTCAATGTATACGCATCTAGTGACTATAAATGAAAGCACAAGATCAATGTTATGTGAATTATTTATTTTAAGTAACATTACGGTATTACAGTAAAGAAGTCACTGTGTTCCCATCCTGCCTTAATTTGGAGCACAATACGATCCTGTCCCATTCTGTACAGGAGAGCAAAGAAGATGTTTGGCTTGTTCCTATGAATGCCTGGTCCGGAGCTGTTTTTTGTTTTCTTTGTTTGTGTATCTCTTCCCATTCCCCCCTCCCCTTGGGAATTTTCTTGGTGACAGTGTTTCTTCCATACATTGTTGCCGAATTAGGTCACAGGTGATGTGGGTTTTTAACATCTCTCCCGAAAGGAACGAACCTGGGATTCATTTGAGTGGTTTTCCAACAGAAGGCAAAGCCACAAAATCATTGTTCCTTTTGGGAAACATGGATCATTCCCATATAGATACACGAGCCATGGCTCAGGATCTAGTTGAAGACAAATCCAAACAAAACAGTCTAGAAAATGTAGTACAACACTTACAAGTAGAAATTATTAGACTAAAAGAGGAAAACCAGTATTTACTGAATGAATTAGTTTGGCATAGACCCAGAGTCCTGCTCATTCATATATAGAGAACACAAAGCCTCTGCAAGAAACTTTAGTGTACCCATGCCTGTGCCTTTGGATCCTCCAGAGCATTTCTTTGGGGACAGCACTAATGTTTGCTGTATTTCTCAGCCAACGTCAATTACATTTTTTGTATAAGCCTCAAGCTTTCCCTAACAAGTTGCCTTTGTTTTATCTTCTCTAAATGGGGTGGCAGCAAACTGGCCAATTCTCTAAGGGACAATTATGACCCTTTATTGTATAAATTGTCTGCCTTTACAAAAGCCATGTCCAAGTTATTTGCAAGACATATATTTGTGCAGTCAAGTGACAACGAACTACTTAATCTGCGCCAAGGTTCCAAAGATTTGTTGTCGTACATTACCAATTATAATTGTCTCCTCGCAGAAACAAGATGGCCTGCGGAAAAGAGAACTTCTCTTTTCTATCGTGGGTTATGAGACGATCTTAAAGATGCTCTTTCCCTCATCGTTGATTTACCAGATAGTATACGGACTTTGTAGACTTAGTAGTTAAACTTGATCACTGATTAGGGGAAAGAAAAGAAGAACATTCCAGAATAGATGCAAAAGTAATCCAGTTCAAACAGAATAAGAAGGAATTTGAGTCCAAGGTTCCCGACGTAGAACCAATGTAGATAGGGCGTGTGGAAGGTCTGCTCACTACGCAGAAAAAGAGCACCAACGTAAACTGCAATTATGTTTGTATTGTGGTAAAGCTGGGCATTTTGCCAAAGAATGTCCTGTAACACCAAAAAATCCACAAAAAGTTTTTGCAGGGATACAATCAGTTGAACCACAGGAAAACTAAAACTCTAGTAAGGAAATCGCGGTGTCGAGAGAGTCCCTGCAGATCTCCCATTTGCAAGCTCATGCAGTTTCAAATATTCTTGGACATTTTACCATGAGGGTCACCATTATTTTAGAATCACAATTACAAAATACATTTCCTGTTCTACTTGACTCCGGAGCAACAGGAAACGTCTTTGATCTTGCCTTAGTTAAACAGTTAGGACTTCCCAAAGTGTTAACATCAGAACCTGAGGCAGTGCATGCTGTTGATGGTTTGGAGTTATCATCCAGCCTCATCACTTGCCAGACACCACCATTGGTTCTTGTGTGTGACAATGGTCATATAGACAAAATGGTATTCAACCTTATCGACACCACAACATTCGGGTTATGTTAGGGGTTCCCTGGTTAACTCGCCATAATCCTAAAATTGATTGGGTTCACAGATCTATAACATTAGACTCATGTTACTGTCGTCAGATGTGTTGCCATGCCATCACTGACAAACCTCAGACCTTGTCACAGCTTTCTCATGTTTACCATGATGTTTTTGGCATGGTTCAAGCAATGCAATTATCATCTGATAGATCATTTGATTGTAGCATTGATTTGTTTCCTGGTGCTCCTCTGCCCTGTAGTAGAGTATATGCTCTCACTGAGGCAGAGACAAAATATTTGCGTCAATACTTGGATGAACTACTCCAGCTGGGGTTTATCCATCATTCCACCTATCCTGTATCCTCTGCTATATTTTTTTAACCAAAACATGATGGGGCCTGAGGGCTTATATTGATTATCACATCCTAAACAAAGGCACCATAAAGAATAAATATCTACGTCCTTTGATCCCTGTTTTATTAGACCAACTTTGAAACTCCATAATTTCTACTAAATCGGATCTCCGTGGGGCATACCACCATGTCTGGGTAAAAGTTGTGGACAAGAGGAAAACAGCTTTCCGCATGAAATTCGGGCCTTTTAAGTACACAGTCATGCCCTTTGGGTTATGCAATTCCCCATCGGCGTTTCAATTTTTTGATAATTACGTTTTGCGAGACTTTCTAGATATCTGCGTCATCGTCTACATTGATGTTTTTTTAATGTATTCCAAGAATGAAGAAGAACACGAACATCAAGTCAGGGCAGTCTGGCAACATTTGCATGACAACTGTTTGTATGTTAAATTAGAAAAATGTGTATTTCATGCCCACAAGGTTGACTTATTGAAGTACATTCTATCTCCAACAGGAATTACCATGGACCCTAAAAAAGTGGAAGCAATACTCACCTGGCCAAACGCTGCAAATGTAAAAGAGCTACAACGAGTATTAGTGTTTGCAAACTTTTACAGATGAATTATCAGACTTTTTGGGAAATAGTTGTCCATGTGACTCAGTTGTTACGTATGGTACAAAAGTTTCTGTGGAAAGACACTGCAACACAGCCTTTAAGGAGTTAAAGCAGAAATTTACGACAGCCCCATCTTACGACATCCAGATCATAATCAGCCTTTTTTTTGTGGAGGAAGACTCCTCTCAAGTAGCCTAAGGAGGAATCTCATCCTAGAAAGACCCCCATACTGGTCACCTTTACCCAGTGGCTTTTTATACAGTAGTGGAACATGAACTACTGGCCATAAAAAGAGCATTTGGTAACTGTATGGACTGATCACAAAATTCTGCAGTTTTTTGGTTCCATCATTTTGGTTTGTCAAAACATACCATCCAGGCACTAAACAAGTACAATCAGACTTATTGTCTCGTTTTGATCATGCCGCTGACACAGTAGAAAACAATGACCAGCTTAACATTATTCCTGAAGAAAAAAATCATTGCAACAACATACAGGATGAATTTTTGTCCGAGCTTAAGATAGCCCATAAGCAAGTTGACTCAAAGGTCTGATTATCAAAACCTGGACACAGTTTATGAAATGGCCTGCTTTTTCATAGCAACTAATTATATCTGACCACACCTAGGGGTCCATTAGGATGGCGGCGGGTTGCCCCCGCCAGGCAGGCGGTAGCCACCGCCGGCCTGGCGGGGGCAATCCGCCCGCCATCCTGACACAAAACACCCCCCACCATATTAGGATGGCATGTTTGGCCGCCGCGGACGGAAAGACCGTCCGCCGCTTTTCCGCCCCGGTCGCCTTGCGGCCGGGGCGGAAAAGGGTTTATATGGTGGCGGTGTCTATTAGACAACGCCGGCCATATTAGGATAGGCATTTGTGAATGCCTTTCCGTGGCGGCAATGCCGCCACGGAAAGGCATGCGGAGTCCCCCTGCGGGGGCCCGTTGCGGGCCCCCAGGGACTCCATGGGTATGGGGGGTGCACATGGGGGGTACCTACGGTACCCCCCTGCATTTCAATGCACAACATGACAGGCACCTCGCGGTGCCTGTCATGTTGTGCATTGAAATGCACAACGTCCATTTTTTGCATTGTGTCGGGCGGTGCTTTTAGCACCGCCCGCTGCAATGCTACAAATGTGGGAAGCGCCCGCCACTGTGGCGGGCGCATCATAATAGGTAGGACGGGAACCCCGCCCTTATGGCGGGTGGTCCCATATACCGGTAGGATGACGGGCGGACAAAGTCCGCCCGTCATCCTAATGGACCCCTAGTCTCAGACAATTACTCTTGTTATGGAGTCACGATTCCCCTCTTGCTGGTCATCCAGGAGTCCAAAAAACATTGGCAAATTGTAAGAAACATTTTTGGTGGAAGCAAATGGCCAAAGATATAATATACTATGTTTCCGCCTGCCCCAGTTGTGCTCGGCAAAAGAGTAATCATAAAACCCCGGCCGGCCTTTTACAACCACTACCTATACCCACCAACCCATGGCATACCATAGATTTTGTTACGGATTTACCACCAGCTCATGGTTACACCACCATTCTAGTTGCAGTTGATATTATATCTAAGATGGCTCACTTTATTCCTTTACGCAAGTTACCATCACCCACTGACTTCAGTATTCTTTTTATACAACACATTGTACGCTTGCATGGTCTCCCATCCAAGGTGATTTCTGAAGTCAATTTGTTTCACGTTCTTGGAAAGGATTATGTATTACACTTGGTATTAAGGATGCCCTTTCTTCTGCGTATCACCCAGAATCAGATGGTCAAACGGCGAGGGTCAATAAAACCCGTGAAACAAATTCCTCGTTGTCTTCTAGCTACGGCTACTAGCGATTGGGATTTAGCGTTACCATTAGCAGAATTTGTCTATACTAATACCACACATTCAGCAACACATTGTACACCATTTTACTTTCTTACCAGGTATCATCCTAGAGCTGTGCCTGTAGCATTAGGTGCTTCACTCGTCCTTGCAGTTAAAGACCATTTATACCAGCTACATACCAATCAGGACTAAGCTAAGCTATGTCTTAAGAAAGCCAAAGACACTAAGAAAACTCAGGCAGATAAACACAGAAATCCGCTCCTGTATATAAAAAGGGAGATCAGGTCTGATTATCTACAAGAAATCTGAAAATAGAAGGCCCTCGGAAATTGTAACCAAAAAAACACTGGCCCCTTTAAAATTGATGAGATAATTAACCCCGTCTCCATGAAAGTAGAGTTACCGCCGAGTATTCAATTCACCCAGTCTTTCATGTATCCCTATTACAGTCCTATAACCCAGCCACCCAAAAAGATATCCCACACCAACCAATACCAATAAATGGACACCTGGAGTACGCGGTTCAGCGCATCCTCAATTCAAAAAGATTACATGGACGATTGTGTTATTGTGTTACCTTATTGCTTGGAAAGGTTATGCTGTTTCAAATAATTCTTGGGAACCTGCTTCATTTGTCCATCCTCTTCGTGTAGTAAGAAGATTCCATATGTTACATTCTAACAAACCCCGCCCAGTTGGGCAGTAATGGGGGCACTGATTGGGATCACAGTCGCCCTTATGGTATGGCATGCCTAAGTTCCAAACTTTGGGAATTCTTCTATTTAAGCACTATAATGTTTGTCTGTGAATTCATGGGAAGTCATGTATACCAACAAACAGGACTAACTTATGCGGGATATTTGTTTTATTTCCCAGTAGTTTATTCCCTTATATTTTCTTTATTTGTTTAATTATGAACTGCACTTGTCTCATTGCTTAATATATTGACAAGTGCTGTAATGTAGTTCCTATAAAACCTATATAGGATCTGCATGTTCAGACAACATATGCTGTAGGATTGGAGTCAGACTGATTATAGACACCCCTACCGAATATGTTATCCTCTATGCCAGATAGCTCACAGTGCCACTAGAAACCCCTCTTATCAGGGAGAGAGTAGTTTTTGCAACTATCGAACATGACAACCCTGATCCCTCAGGACCGTGGAAATAGTGTACTTCTTTTCGCTCATCGTGGTCACTTAGTCTCAGAGAGATACACAGAATAAACGGTATGGACGTTTTTCAATAAGTATTTATTGAACAGTCGTTATTCTAGTGTAAAATAGGTGTGCTGAAACTACCATTAGACAGTAACAGATATAAATGATTAGAAGTACTAGGAAATTAAAAGGATGGTAGATTTCTACCATCTTGCTATAACCATGAATACAGGCAAATATATAAAATACATGACAATAAAATGCGTACTCCTACGATGCTACCCTAACTAGATGCACCAAAGTGTACCTAGCATATATGTGGGTGTTTAGCTAAGAATCCCTCTACGATAAAGTCAATCCCATTACCTGAAGTGAGAGACTGTGGGACCCCGTCTTGGTCTCGAGTTGGACACCCCGCAAGGGATGTTAGACCACTGCGAGCTGGAGTATCTGCATGCAGGAACCTCAGTGTCTCGCATCAGTGTGTGTCGGCAGGGAAATCCTGATCTCCTCTACTTGTCTCAGCAAGATGTGATGTTTTCATACCCCAAGGTCTCCCCAGGGGTTATACCTTGCTGTGTCACTTGTCGGATTTAGGATGATGTTGGGAATTAACTTTATACATAGTCATTAAACAGGAGATGGTAGTCCTGCTGAGTTTCTAAGAACCCTCATGCATAATATATGAGGCTTCCACCATACAGAAAACTTGCTTTTGGATACAAAGAACAAATATTAATTTCTTATTAGTCAGCTGCAAAGAACATTTGTAAAGAACGCTTTTATATATGCACTTTATTGTTAGCTGTAAAATAAATAAGATTTTGGTTTGGACACAAACTGTATTGCCTGCACAAACTTTGATAAGCATAATAGTAATTCTTTTTTCTTGTTTTTTTTTTTCATCTTTATATTTTGTCTTCTCTACGATAACCAAAGACAGCTTTCATAATTGTATCTATTTTCTTTACAATAAATGTTGTTACAGAAAGCCCTGCCACACACCATTTTCAGAATTTCCTCCTCCCTAGAAAACTATCCTGGAAAGTCTCTTCCCTCCACATGTTTAATGTAAGTGTACTTTAGACAGACTCAATGTTTCTACTTTAAGTAAAGTTATGGTATTCCAGTAAAGAAGTCACCATGTTCCCAACCTGCCTTTATTTGGAGGACAATCCGATCCTATCCCATTCTACACAAGAGACCAGAGAAGATGTTTCCCTTGTTCCTGTGAAGGCCTGGTCTGAAGCTGTTCTTTCTTTTCTTTGTTTGTTTATCTCTTCCCTTCCCCCCTCCCCTTGCGACCTTTCTTGGTGACAGTGTTTCTTCCATACATTGTTGCCGAATTAGGTCACAGGTGGTGTGGGCTTTTAACATTGTAGTGTAGTTCATATTTTCCCAATAGGCTCTGCGCATTGGAATAATATATCCTATAGATTTGACGTAGGACTTAGGTCGACTAGGTCTCTATCGCATATATTAGACTTAATTGTGAGTGCCAGCTAGCTCAGAGGTCACTAGAAACTTTCTCGAATACACAAGAAGGGATTAGTTTCTGACAACCGCATAAACATGACAACTTTGTTTCCCCAAGAATAAAACTAATCTTCAGATTTATGGAAACAATAGATAGATATTTTACTCAGACATTTGTGCATGCTTCGTTTCATCAGAGGTGCAGAAAAATAGAGAGACGGCCGTTTTCAATAAAAGGATTTCTTGAACAGTCTTCTTTCTCGTGCAAACGAAATGACCTGCTACAATCGTAATACTGGTTGCAAAGTATAATGCGTACAGTGAGAAGAGTATTGACGCGGAGAAAGCGTTTGATAGGGTCTCCTGGAGATTTTTATGGGCTGCAATGTCTCATTGTGGAATTACTAATAGATTCATCACGGCTACCCAAAGGCTATATGATAAGCCAAGCACCAGAGTATTGGTTAATGGGCTCTTGTCCGAGAATTTTGCGATCTCGAGAAGGACTAGGCAGGGGTGCCCTTTCTCCCCTCTTCTTTTCACGATATATATTGACCCATTCATCCGGTGGTTGGATAATCTTGCATCAATACCACCGATTCAAATACGTGATCACAATACCAAAATTTTAGCATACGCCGATGATATCGCGCTTGTTACTAGAGACCCCAATATAGCCATGCCTATGATAGAAGAAGAGGCATATCGGTTTGGGTTAGTGTCTGGCTACAAATTTAACTCCAGCAAAACCCAGATTGTTCTCAACAACAAAATTGTGTTGAGAGACTCAAGAGTGACTGAGGAGGCCGTGTATCTAGGTGTTAACATAAGTGCCAAAATAGAAAATATCGTTAATAATAACTTGAACCCACTGATATCACGCACTAAGAAAGAGCTGGTCCGACTGAATAATTTACATCTGACTATTGGTGGTCGATGTAATGTGATTAAGATGCTTTTTTTGCCCAGTTTTTTATATTTTTTCCGGACTATATGTCTCGAGTTTTCTCCCCAAATTTTTAGAACTATAGATTCAAGTTTTATCTGGTAGATACAATCCTTAAATGGATTGTACTACCAAAGGAAAGAGGAGAATTATCTCTGCCTAACTTTAAACTTTACTATTGGGCCACCGTCTTGAAATATTGTGCTAAACTGATCTCTCATGATTCTAACAGTCAAGCCATCCCGATGCCTCAAGAAAATTTACTAGGAGAAGAATGTGCTGGTTGCTTTTGGCGGCACACCAATGATAGCTCTGTTAAGAAAGTTAAGTTTAAAACTATCGCAGGGGTGTGCAAAGTGTGGAGTAATGTGCGTAGGCTCTTGGGGTTTGGGCGATATTCATATTATACTCCAGTGAGCCTTAATAATGATCTACCCCAAATTTTCCAGGATAGCTGTATAAATAGATGGGTCTCGGCCGGAGTGGTACAGCTGGGCTGTTTTTATGCACCAGGTGCCCTTAAGATGTTTGAAGATCTACATGTTGAATATAATATTAGCCACAGGGATTTTTTTTAAATCCTTGCAGATTAGAGATTTTTTAGCAAAGAAAACTGGCGGGCGGTGCAATTTCCAGAATAATCAACTGATTGATAATCTGTCTAAAAAAACACACCCAAGATTGGGGAAATATATGAAACCCTGAACTCAGCTTTTCCAGATGATATGGACAAACAGTCTTCTGTTTGGCAGGGCAAGCTGGGAGTTCAGTCTACAATCCCCGCCGTGCCTATGATTTAGCCCAAACATCGCTAATGTCCATAAAGCTACAAGCACAATAATATAAAACATTCTTTCCCTATATTATACACCAAAGAAAATTGCCAAATGGGGGACAGGGAAGGGAACTACGTGCCCACGTTGTGCATTGTTCGGGGCTGATATTATACATATGTTTGCCACTTGTAACACGCTTAATATTCTGATCATAGATATATCTGAATTTTTATCAGAAGTATGCCAAATAAGAGTGGATGTTTCAACAGAGGAAATTATGTTGGGTGTAGCAAACTGTGGGCGGCAGACAAACATACAGATATTGATTTTTGTGGCTATGGCAATCTTGCGACTCTGTATTGCCTCAGCCTGGCTCGATCCTAATCCACCTGCCTTCCTACAATGGAGGGCTAGGCTACTTGCGACCTGCAGCCTTGAGGTTGCAATTTATAAAAATAAAGGCTCTAACAAAAGAAGAAGAGGTATGCTGATCTGGGCACTGCTCTTGCAGTGGATTCAGAGACATACATAGGTTGCCATTTATTTATTATGATTTTGTTGTTGCCTCCGCATGTGTTTAACGAACTATAATGGGTTAACTTCAGATTTCTGAATGTAATAGGTCTTTCTTGATTATGGTATGATCTTGGTCTTGGGGGTGGGGGGTTGGGGGGAGGGGTTGTGTATATTATGAAAATATTGTGAATAAAAAGATAAAAAAAAAAGAAGAGTATTATAAAACAATACTGTGAAAGCATTGAGCATTGTATGGTTCCTAGACCATAGATAAATACATACATAAATAACAAAGGTTAAAAGTACTCAACAGGTGCTTCTAAAATACACCTACCCCAATGTACCTACCCTAAGTCTAGTACGAGGGAAGAAGTAAGTGAGGTGTAGCATAGGTTTAGTTTGTCTTTGCCAAGAATCTAACCAAGAGTTCTCTTAGGGTATAATCAGTTCCGTACCTTGGTTTTATAATGAAGGAGGTCTGGTATCTCTGTCTCGGGACTCGATTTCCCAATACCCCGCGAGGGGAGCTTGGAAACCCTGGAGCTGGATTCTCGATCAGTGCGTCAGCTAGAGGGTCTGCTTCCTTCGGCACTAGCTGTAGCGAGCTGCGCCGGGCAAGTAGATAGTCAAGCTGCTCCGAACCACCATGTCTTTGCTAGGGCAAGTGTAGGCATATTTATACCTTGAAGGTGCCTAGTTTGACTTAAAGTTGGACATAATAGCGTCATCAAAGAACCCCAAGGGAATGGTAGTCCTTTGAAAACGCCATGATTTCTAGGACAAATCAATATTCAAGTAAGGGGATGTCCCTGACTGCTGTAGCTGAGTTTTCCAAGAAATCATTGTGGCTTTTTGGAACTAGTGGAAGTAGCCATGCCTGTATTTGGGCTGGATGGGTTATATCTAAATAGGGGTATGATTTTTATGCCTATATAAGGGCAGTGTGAATTATAGCTAAATAAGGGCATGAATCGGTAAATTACACTTGATTCTAAAATGCTTCACAACAACATCTCTCCCAAAAGGAACAAACCTGGGATTCAGGTTAGTAGTTTTCCAACACTGGTTCACCACGGAGAGATATGGTCAGTGGACAAAAACAAGTCCTAGTCCTTATTGCTGACCACCAATATTAGCAATGGGGTCTCTTAACAGTGGTATGTACCCTGTCCAAGTAGGGACCCTTCCTTCTAGTCAGGATAAGGGAGTTACACACCTAGCTAACCCCTGCTCATCCCTTTGGTAGATTGGCATGAGCAGACAGGCTTACCTCAGAGGCACTGTGTAAAGAATGTATACACATCATACACAGTAACACAGTGAACACACTGTAAATGGACAGCAAACTATTTTAGAAAAATGAAGTTTCTTTATCTAAACCAAACAAGACCAAGCCGACAAAAATCCAACAAACATAACTCAAAATATGACTTTTAAAAGGATTACTGCAAAAGTGTAGCTCTTAGAAGACAATAGTTCCAGCCAGGGCTATCTCAACGTTGTTACAGGTACACATCCACAGTTTGATGCCAACTACAAGGTGCGCAGGCCAGCCATGGAGTCACACGGACCCCCAAAACAGTACCTTGGAAATTAATGAAGTCAAAAGAAGTCTGGTCTGTGCAGGGGAGGTGAGGCAGTGTCGGTTGTGAGGTGTCGGTTCCATACAATGGCACGGTGCCAATGAGTTTGGGATGTCACACACGTCGGTTGTTGGCTCTTCGATAGTGCTAAGGAGGAGCTGCCCTATGAGCGGTGCTTCATGGGCTCCACGAGTGGTGCCCTGTGTCTGAGTACAGACAATGACCTCAATGATGATGATGTCGGAGTCAATACGTAGACGGCGTAGGTGATGGGGCCGCATTGTCGTTGCGGTCAGTGCTGCGCTCAACCACCGAGTGGTGATGACGGCTTTGGTGCAGGCAGCAGCATCAGAGACTGCATCATGAATCCTTTTCTTGAGGTTGGCACCCAGTAAACACCTCCAGTGGCCCAGAACTGGAATTGGTAGAACAATGTAGGTCAGACCTCTCAGCAGTGGAGTTCAGGGATGCTGCATGTAAAGTCTTTGTGTCCCTGGGACTTCTTAGTATGTGGCAAGCTCTACTTTAAGCATTTGGAGATCATCTCAAGCAGGATACCAAAGCAGGGCAAAAGTCTAATCTTTTCCACTGCCCACAGACAGAAGCAGCAACTGCAAGCCAACCCAGCAAAGCTACACACAGCAAAGGGGCAGTACTTCTCTTGCCAGCTTTTTAGCTCTTATTCTTGCCATGGTCCTCTTAATCAAGAAGTAATCTAATGTTCTGGGGTTTTAGGTATAATACTTCCCCTTTTTGCCTTTAAAGTCTTTGTTCAAAAAGTCTCTCTCGCTCAGTAAAACCAGTTCTGATGTCCCTGGTCCAGCCACACTTCAGGGGGTGGAGACAGCATTGTGCAGGACAGCCACAGCCTATTCAAGTGCTAGTGACAACTCCTCTTACCACTCTAGCCCAGGGTGACTCATCAGCATATGCAGGGCACACCTCAGCTCCCTTTGTGTGAGTGTCTGGTGTGTATGCACAAACAAGCCACTGTCACTCTAAAACCAGACATTGATTCCAAAGGCAGGCAGAAGCACAGAATGGTTAAACTAGAAAATACCTACTTTCTAAAAGTGGAATTTTCAAACTCACAATTTAAAAACCACCTTTACTAAAAGATACATTATTAAATTCTAAGCTCAGGGAGCCCAAACTCCAAATCTCAAGGTGTTCCCAATTGAAAGTTACACTAGTAAAATGTTACAGGCAGCTATGGGAGAGCTAGCCCTTACAATAGTGAAAAACAAAATGCACCTAACTTCACTATCAGGACATGTAAAACACAGCACTACATGTCCTATCTTTTACACACACTGCCCCCTGCCCATGGGGGTACATTGGGCCAAACTGATTGGTGACTTACATGTAGGAAAAGGGAAAGGTAGGGCCTGGCATGTGGGTGCACTTACCAGGTCGACATGGCAGATAGAAATTGGTCACACAGACACTGCAGTGGAAGGTCTAAGAAACATTTGGCCTTGGGTGGCACAATAAGTGCTTCAGGCCCACTAGTAGCATTTGATTTACAGGTCCCGGGCACAAACAGTGCACTCTACTAGGGACTTACCAGTAAACCCAAGGATGCTGGCGGAGTGATCAAATAATTCAGTCACCTGTTCAAAATGGATGCTAGAAATCCTCATCAAATACCCTTAGTTTGGCAGGGTAGCCTTACTTAAAAAAATTACATCCATTAAAGTGGAATTAGATCAGAGACCCAAAAAAGAAGTGATTGAGAAATTCATGACTGAGATGAACACAAGATTAGACACCCATGATGGAGAAATCAAACCACACAAACCACAAATTATAAAGGGACTATTATGATTAGGAGAAAGGCAGAATTTTAACATTTAGTCGCACGTACAACAATGAAATCACCAAACAGACACCAGACGTAACTCCACTGGGTCAGCCTGACACCTCGATCTCAGACAGAGGTACTATCACAGTCAATGACATGGATACCTTGGGAACAACAGAGAGCAATACTTCTGAGAGAGAACAAAGCTTCAAGACTGCAACTTTTTAGATGAGTGCAGGCTCCTCATGAGGGCCACCAGACTGCTCAAGGGTCCACAGCACAGAAGAACAGAGGCCGAGGATCAGGAACAAAAAAACAGAGGAAGAGGATGGGCAGAACCAGGCAAATGAGACAAAAAATCTACCAGAGGAAACAGAAGAGGTGAAATAAGAAAGCCCCGTTGTGGAACTATAATGGATATGGATTTAAACAATTAAAACCATCATAAACTTATCTGATAAGGAAAAGCAAATATTATGCCTAAGACTCTCTTTCTGTCCCCTTTGGGGTTTTCATATTGTAGACATTTGGAAAGACAGGTTTAAGTACATCAGAAAACTCAGACTTACAAAATGGCAAAGCCTCAGAAGGGGGGGGGGTAACATGACATATAACTGTGGAACTGATAACGTCTCACAAAATCTTAACATTGGTGACACTGACCTACTGGTGACACTTTATGAGTTAGAAACTTTTGAATCAGACTGTAACATCCCGACAAGCATCTGCATGCTGTTAGATCATCTGAGCATTACTTCTAACAACATGTACCCTAGTGGCTTTAAACCCCAGTTCACTGTCCTACCTGCCATGCCACATGACAACATTGACACCTTCAACTAGGCCATAACCAGAGAATTCAAGAGCCTGAGAAAGAGAACATAAAATAATAGGGAACACAATGTATCCTTTCATTATACACATTCTACATGAGATGAGAATAGCAGCATGTCAGTATTTTCTACGGGCTAGATCCATTAAATAACGAACCCATACAGAGAGGATTATGGAGATGGTAAGATAATGTTTCCACAACAACATCTTTATTTTCGATGGTGCGCTGTACAGACAAAAACTTGGTACAGAAATGGGTATCTGCTTCGCCCCCAGCTTTGCCAATTTGTTCCTTGGTTGGTGGGAGGAACAATAATTTGATGACTTCACTATCAATACCGAGCTTGGACATGCCTTTCTGTGGCTCAGGTACATTGACAATCTTTTTATCATTTGGAAATGCACTAGCATTTTTGTATCTGACTTTGTCGATAAACTCAATAACAATGCCCATAACCTTGTATTTATCAGCAAAACAAGCATGGAGTATCTTGATGTCAAGGCAGAGATTATTCAAAATGAGATCTAAACCAGTGTATTCAGGAAATATGCAGTCTCCTTCATGCCCTCATTAGACACCTGTACACCTTGAAACGGAGTATCCCATATGAGTAACTACTGAGGGCAAAAAGAAACTGCAGCACTTATGAGACATACAAGAAGGAGCAAAATGTTATGATGGAAAGATTTAGGGAACACAGCTACCCCAGTGGGTTCTCAAGAAGGCCATTAACAGAATGACGGAGGTTAATAGAGGGCAGATCCTCCTTGACAACAAGAAGGAGAAAGAGACAGAAGTACTTACTGCCAGGTTGATACTGACATATAACAACAGTTCCAAATCTAGTTCCAAAATAGCAGTAGTAGGAAGGAATACCACACCCCCAATGGCACCACCCACAAAATTACACAGTTTCTAACCTGAAGTTTGCAGTTTTTGGTGTATACATTAGAATGTCTCTACCAATTGAGATATGTAAGCAGCACCACGATTGCTGTGAAAAATGGGTTCTGGATCGTATTGATACACAGATACCCAGTAGGTCGACACTTTCAGGAAAAAGATTTCAGTGACCACACCCCTGATAGATCCCCTGGGGCTCATTGCTTCTTTTATTGGGCAGGAGGCCATGCAGCCCCTAACCCTGAGCCAATTGTGGCCCTGGAGAAACCCATCTCCTAGGGCCCACAGCCCCTTACCCTGGGCCAGGGCACCCCATCCCCTGGGGCCCAGCCAGTCAACGGTGAGTGTCCTAGTGTCCTAGAACCCGCTACACAAACACATCAATGAATGGTATGAAAAGGGTTTACTAACAAAAGAAGAAAAAGACTTTCTGACAGTTTTACATCTAATAACACCCAAAATATATTTTCTACCGAAAATTCACAAGACTCTACACAATCCACCAGCCCGACCAATCATCTCTAGCTGTGGTTCCTTATGTGAGAACGTAGCATCCTATGTAGACTACTTCCTGGCACCCATTGTCCCATCGCTCAGTTCATTTATAAAGGACACAGGGGACTTCCTCAGAAACATAATGAACACGGAGTGGCACCCGGAATACTGGCTGGCAACAATAGACGTCGTAGCATTGTACACGTCGATACAACATGACATAGGGCTCAAAGCAATCAAATACTACTTGCAACAACGCCCAATTTCAGAAATTAGACACACAAACATGTTAATCGACATGATAACATTTTGCCTGACCAATAACATCTTTCTATTTAATACAAACATGTATGCAGAAACGTTTGGCTGTGCAATGGGCGTCTCTTTTTCCCCAAACTATGCTAACCTCACCATGGGTTGGTGGGAGAAAAACATAGCTTGGGAGAGGAAAATGAGCAATATACCACGGACGTGGTACTATGGCTTAGATTCATCGACGACCTCTTCCTCCTTTGGAAAGTTCCTAATCAGAAATTAATCGAATACATTGATGTCCTGAACAAGAATAAAGTAGGATTAAAATTTACCTACAACATTCAGAAAAAAGCAATAGACTTCCTAGACACCAAGGTCTACATAAAAAATAACAAACTTGAGACAACTGTTTTCAGAAAAAAGACTTCTACAAGCAGTGTTTTATACAGGACAAGCTTTCACCCCACGTCCTTGAAGCGAAGCATTCCGTATGAAGAGTTTCTCCGTATGAGACGAAATTGTTCTGAAGATGAAGAGATGGAAAACAAATTTAAAGAAACCAGAGAACGATTCACTGCCCGTGGATACAAGCACTCAGACATTGCTCATGGAGAACAAAGAGCAAGAACCAAAACGAGAACTGAAACACTCATATCCAAAAATAAAGAACAAAATGCATACAATGAGAAACCACAAATGATTCTCACGTATTCAAA